>NW_024344436.1:2782402-2880066 GCF_902729225.1 Pteropus medius | reverse complement strand
GGGGTGCGGGTGGTGCTGGTGGTGGTGGTGGAGAGAACATTCCTTTTTGAGGCTCTTCTCTGGGCTCCAATGGCGACGTCTCAGCTCATTCTTTTCTCCAAAAAATCTTTCTTGAAAGAAGGACAGTGACAAGACAGCCGCAATAGCTGCCAAAGATTGTGTTATCAGAGAGAATTATCAGGCCCACTTTCTTTCCACCCACGGGACAGACCTTGAGGCCTTCCCTTCGGACTCGAGAGCCCCTAGGAACTGTGCGAGCCACGGGGTATGTCCTTGCCCAAAGAATGTCCCTCATCCATTCTCTCACTTCCCGATTCCTAGTCCCCATTTTTCTTACTCCAAAGAAGTGAAATGTGAATGAGCCCAGGATCATTTTCTATAACCTCCTGGGTATTATATTAAGTAGACAGGAAGCTTCTTGAGAACATTAGTTTATTCAACACACATTTATTGAGACCTGCTATGAGGCAGGTATTGCATTGCCTTGTGAGAGACAGATGAATACAGCCTGGTGCCCGCCTCCAGGAGCCTATGTGCGTACCCTGCCACCCAGACAACTTGGCCCTGTGCAGAGTAAGAGCTGCATCGACTAAGGTCCTGCTCTTATTGTAGACTTAGCACACCTAGCATCACCTGTCTCAGGTTTTCTGCCTCCGTTTCCCATTTTATCCCATGAATTTCTCCTGGTGTGAAGCTTAGAAGTCCGTGTGGCCTCCCTTTTCAAGCTTTATTTTTTATCTGTTTCCATTTCCGTGTCCGGCCCAGCTTCCTTCCATAATATCTCACATCTAACCTTTCCTCTCCATTCCTACTGTACAACCCAAAGTCCAGGCCCTCATCGCCTCAGCCTGGATTCTGAAAACAGACTATGAATGCTTTCAGGTACTGCCCTGGATTTTTCTTTCTAAATCACCACTTTCTTCATGTTTCTCCCCTTTTCAAGGAGTGGAAATACGAATGGCTCTCCACTGTCTACGGGACAGACAGCACCTGACTCTCCACCCTGGATTATAAACCTTTCCAGAATCCGATCCCAGTCTCCTTGGGTGCTCAGTAGCAACCCTGCCCGTTCACTGATGTTAGCTGCTTGAGTCCTGGCTGTTCCACCGTCCTGGAAAGCACCCCTTCCCTAGGCTTCCCTAACCAGTCCTGACCTTGCTGAGGGCCCAGCTCTAACCCCTGATCTTGATCTTTGCCTAGACCGCCAGGCGCTGGGAGGGGATCTTCATCTTTTCTCTTTCTCTCCTCTTCTCCACTTCCTCATCTCCCTAGATTTCTTTAAACCTTGATTGAGCACCTACTATGTATGTATATGTTAGACACCGAAGAGACAAAAGTAAGTAATAGAGGGTAAACTCCTTGAGAGAGGGACCGCGGCTGTCATTTCCATCTTGCATTCTCAGTGCCTTGCCCAGTGGATCTCTGTGGTACTCGTAGCTTACCTATGCTAGTTTGTCTCCTGAAAACTGTAGTTACTGTAGGAAAATTGTTTTTACATTGTAAACTACTGAGTAGGCAGGTATTGTGCTGAGCACACCATACAGAAGGCCTTAAGGGAGAAATAGAGGAGAAACTTTCAAGGAGTCAGGCTTTATGGGACAAAAATAACTGAGTTATTCATGAAGACCTACTTTATGCCAGGCCTTTGAATGTAACTACAATGCTAGTTAGCTCCTGTTACTTACAGATTACAGATGAACTGAGGTTCTAAGGAAAGAAGTTACATGACCAGAGTCACACAGTGAGCCCAGGTGTGATTCAAGGTCACACATTGGGCCCAGGTATATTACAAGGTCATGCAGTGAGCTTAGGTATAATTCAAGGTCACACAGTGGTCGCAGGTGTAATTCAAACTCAAATGCCTTTGGTTGCAAACTGTTTTCTTGTCATTATTCCACGCTGGCTATTGAATTAAGGGACTGAAATCTGGATTTTGATTCTCAAACAAGTACTCGCCCACCAATCAGGTAGCCCCCTCAGAGCATCTGAAGAAAGGCAGAAGATCTTTGGAGTGAAAAGCAATTCCTTGGTTCTTCCCTACGTTTACATAGCTTCCTCCCAGCTGGAGGTCAACACCACCAGTTAGGGTTTGCAGTGAAGTCCAATACTGGCTATCATGGGGGGTACAAAAGAAAGGAGTTATAATAATTATTGGCACTTATTATTATTATATAACTAGTCATGATTTATATAATAATTATTTTATTAAGTATATATTATATAAGTAAGTATATATTATACATAATATTTCTATTGTTATAGAGTTAATAATAGCTAACTTTCATTGAATGTGAACATGTATCAAGAGCTTACAGGGTTACGTGATTGAATTCTCTCAACAGTCAGTCCTATGAGATGGGGCCATATCAGACCCATGTGAAGGGGAGGCGGTCCAGGGGCCCAGGGCATTAAGTGGGGGAGCGGGGACATCAGGTCCAGCAGTCCTGTTTCAGAGCCATATCCTAAGGTCCTTTACTACTGTTCTCGGCCCCTGGGAACTCACAGAACCCGCCTGCGAACACCCTCTCCTTTACCTTTGTCCATCATTGAAAAGTCTCGAGGAACCTGTAAGAGACCAGGTGGGTGGAAACACACTTGGAGCTCTCACATACGTAGCTGGTCACATGGAGTGGGATGCGGTCTTAATGGTGGCTGCAGGCAAACTTTCCTGTTTGCTTCCCAGAAGGATGGTTCTGTCCCAGGAAAGAGGGGGCCCCGCAGAACTGGGGTCCCAGTAGCATTTCAGAGACCCCCAAGATGACTGCCCATAGCTGGTGTGTCTCTCTGCACACCCAGACCTGCACAGACCAAGAGAGCACTTCACCAGCTCTCCGAGTGGACTTTATAGCACCATAGTCGGAGTGGGAGGCTGCTCCTTCCCACTGAGCTCAGAGAGGTGACATGGGCCCTCGAGGTCTGTGGTGGCTTAGGATAGAGTCTGGCTCTACCTCTAGTCCACTTGCTCAGCAGGAGAGGAGCAGGAGATGGAAGTGCTGAGCAGGTGAGGACTTTTGGAGGCTTCTCTCCAAACTGCAGGAAGCAGAGGCCATTTCTGACTGGGAAGGATAAAGAGGAGGGTGGGCTCTGAGGCACCCCGTCTGGATGAGCCATGTCTGCACGGCACATGGGGGCTCTGAGTCAGGATGGCAGGGACAAAGCAGGCGCTGGTGACTGGTGACTGGGAAGAGAAGTTGGGGTGATGGTGGCAGCTCTTCAGTGCTGAAAGGGACAGATGTACTTGCAGTCTGGCTCAGAGAGAGGGGAGGAGGAGATGGGCACTGGAAGCACCTAGAGGACTTCAGCCTGAGGAGGAGCTGCCCGTCTACTCCCCTGCACCAGTGCAACTTGGGGTCCTGCCCTCCTGCTGCCCTGCCTGCTTTGTCCTCCTGCCAGTCCTCATTTGTCCGCTCTGAGCGGTGCAGCTCAGCTTCTCTCTCACGACTTCTCCAGACTGTTTTCTCCAACACCTTCCCTCCAGATCTCCCTCCCTCACTCCCTCCTTCATCTCCATCAGCCCACCAGGCTCCCTGAAGGGGCCACTCCCTCCTAGTCCTGACCACATGGCCCCTCACCTTGGTCTCCTTTTAGGGACTCATGCCACACATTAACAAGGACTGAACCATCTCTATCGGGCTCTGAGAGGTCCCCTCTGTCTTCCAGTAAAACACTTAAAATGCTGAAGACCCCATGATTCTCTATGAGCTCACACTTTTCTGGCTCCTGATTTGAGGTTACCCCTCAATTCTCAATTAGTTCCTGGGGAGGGAAGAGGCATTTTTCTATGGAAGGCTGAGGTTATAAGGGTCTATCACCTAGAGTGGTGGTTCACAGGAGTGTCCCAGGAGCCTGGCTCCCTGGTGTGTGTGTGTGTGTGTGTGTGTGTGTGTGTGTGTGTGTGTGTGTGTGAATTGTCTTCTAGGCCCCACCCCTTCTCCAGCGAGACCTTTTCTGCTTTTATTCCTGTCAACCACCTTTTCTTCTTAAAGAATATTTGAATACCTCTGGTTTAGAATTTTGGAGGTAAAATTTTTTCTGGGACTAAAATGTGTGCTGAGGAGGTTAAGGCCTCACTCTACTGTAAGGGCCTCCTGGAGACCTTGGGAGGGGCCTATAGATAATCTCTAAGGTCCCAGGAGACCTTGGTACTGTGACCTGACCCTGGCTCTGGGTATGCGTAACAGGCGAGAAGACAGCCCAGGGGCCCCATGCCAATGGCGGTCGGGGTCCCCCATGCTGGGCTCAGAGGAGCCATGATACTCACCCACCCCTGCCACCCTTAACTGTCGGCTCCAAATCTTTGGGGGATACATTCTTGTACTCTAGTGTCCCAAGTCTGTTGCCATCCCTACAGGCAGATGTATTTGTTCCTCTCTCTCAGAGGGTCAGCGTGGACTAGTGCCAAAAGCAAGGGGTTTGGGGTTAGTTAATGTAGCAGAGGAGAGAGAGGCTCTGTGCAAACTCTGCACTGTTGATGTGGGGGCGGGGGCTGCATACGTCCCCGTGCTGCCTGCAGTCCCCCTCTTCTAATCCATGCTCAGAGGTAAAACTGAAGGTGGTCAGAAGATAGTGTGGGGTATGCTCACTACCCTCCTCCCCACCTCGGGTTGGGCATTTTGGCCAGGACTTTGCTCTAGCAGCAGGTCGTAAGGGGTGGGCCATTTCCCTTAGGGTTAATCCAAGCCAGACCTGGACAGCAACATGAGGACGACCTGGAATGCTTGCCCTGGCTTCTAAGGAGCCCAGCGCTCTGCAAACACATGAGGTTGGCCATCCTCGCTGCTTCTTCAGAGGAGAGTGGGGCTTAGAGAGGCTGGGTGATGCCCCAAGGATGCTTAGTGGTCCAGGAGCAAGCAGAGTAAGAACCATCCCGGTGCCCTGGAGAAGCATCCGCCGCCACCCTGTGCTGCACATGGGGGCGGCCCAGCTAAAATCCTGCCTGCCTCAATCTCCGGGCAGCCAGCAAAACTCGTTGAGAGTCTGAATGGCCACCCTTGACCATAAGGCGCTAGACTCTGAGGCCGTTAAGTTCTTTTGGGGTTTAAGAAAGGCCTGCTGCAAGCATGGGGTTTGGGAGGAGCAAACAGAGAGGCTTCCTGGAGAAGGAATCATGATATGGATAATAATGTGATGGTGGACAGATGGCATTCTGGGGTAGGAAAAACTACAAGCAAAGGCATGAAGGGTGAATAACCTCAGGTATCAGCTTTGAATACCTAACCGCTAGTCACTTGCCAGGGTCTGGGAAGCGGACAGTAGAAAACACAGGGTCAGAAAGGCCTGGGAAGGAACTCTGATCCTGTCACTAGCAGTGCCATTTGGAGCACATTCCTCAACCCCCTCGAGCCTGTTTCCTCATCTGTAAAAAGAGAGTGACACGCCTACTTTGCAAAACTGATGTGAGGATGAGTAGACGCGTGTAAAAACGATCCTGGCACGCAGAGGGGTTCTGTAAAGGGCTGTTCTTATTTTCATCACTCTCTATGAGTCTTTCCTGAGCCCAGGACTGTCTGTCAAATTGGGGCCAGAACAGTACCTGTTAGGGCTGGCGCTGGTTTCTAAGCTGGGAGAGGCTTCGCAAATCGAAAATTGGAAGTTAGATTAGAATTCACCTCTTTCGTGAGTCACACAGGTAAAAGAGGCGAGTGTTTGAGCCTTCCTGCAGCTCTGCCATGGCTGTAGTGCAAGCTGGCTTTAGTCCCCTGGAGCTGCCTGGTCAGTCATGTGGAAAAGGCTCTCATGTCACCGTCTGTTCTGTTATTAGTGACCAATTGGGGCAGACTTAAGAATGCTTATACTGGGGATATTTACTGCCAGCTTTCTCCCAGCCTGGCACACGCAAATTGTTTCTTATGAGATTAAGGGAAGCTACCCTGGTCCCAAGGAGCAGGCAGATGGGAGGAGGGCAGGTGAAGGAGCCAGCTCAGTGGTCCCTTTCTGATACTTCCCTGCCAGGCAGTGGGAAGGGACCAGGGAGGATGACTCAGACCTGAACTGGAAGCCCAAGTCTTGGCTTCTGCTGTTGGCCTGATGCTCAGCACAGGGCCAGCTCCTAATGCAGGAGGACGAACTTTGAGAAATTTCTGGAGTGCCTTGTTTTGACCTACTCAGGGGAGTGAGATTGGGAGTGGTGGGGTTATGTCCTGGCCCACTGACTCACTGATAAAACTGATTGTTGGGGAAGGGGAGGAAAGATAAGGGTAAGGAGATCAAATATATGGTGACAGAAGGAGATCTGACTTTGGGTGGCGAATGCACAATGCAGTATACAGATGATGTACTATTGAATTGTGCACTTGAAACCCGTATTTTATTAACCAATGTCAATAAATTTAATTAAAAACAAAACAAAACAAACAAAACAAAAAATCCTGATTGTTGTGGAGGGTGTAATGGTAGCCCTGGTAATGGTGCCAGCACCAGGAATGCCACGTGGCCACAGGCAGGGGCAGGTCCCACGCTGGCAGTCACCAAGGCCCCTGGCTGGGTATAAGGATGCAGAGGAGGGACTGATACATCTTCTACGACAAGGTGCTCAGAGCCTGGAAGAGATAAATATGTGCACAAGGAAATAGAATAAAAAGCACTATATGATCGGCCCAGATGAAGCGTAAAGAAAGTCCTGGAGAAGAGCAATTTCCTTTTGCAGGAATGTCGGAAGGGGTCACAGACAGGGGAAGGGAGAGTCTCTGAGCTGGTTTCAAAGGGGAAGCAAGATGAGGACATGGAGGAAACGTCCCTGAGATGGGGGCTTTGATCTCTGGCTTGGCCGTCATAGCTGTGTCCCTGGGAAATCTTAGTTCCTCTGAACCTCAGTGTCCCCATAGGGATAGTCATCAGTGCTTGTTGGGTTGCTTGTGAGAATGAAATAGGACATTTTGTGTAAAGTGCAGAGAACTCTGTGTGCCCTCCACGATGGCAGCTGTTACTGTCACTGTGAAGCCGGCACGTGGCTTGTGTGCCTGTGGGTGTATTTAGCAGGAAGCACACTCAGGGAATCGTGATAGGTCTGACAGTGTAAGCCCTGGGATACGTGCTCAGAAATTTGCACTTCATGAGACGTCATCCAAGGTTTTGACCCACATGCTCAGGTCTGAGCTTTAGAAGGACCGCAGTGGCTGTAGTGAGGAGGGTGGATAACAGAGGGCTCTCTAAAGGAAGAAGATGGAGTGGGAAGATTTTGCTGTCATGGGCTCAGGTTGATGCTGCAGCAATGGGAAGAAGATGCAGATTTAGGAGCCATGCAGAGGAAGAAGTGATAGCACTCAATAGGGGGTGAGGAAGATGAATGTGTAAAGGCCCCTCTCTCCCTGGCCTGCAGGATTGCTTGGACAGGTGACTAAAGGAGCCATTTCTGTCTCAGGAGAAGAAGCAGGTTCGTGGCAGGTGAGGGAGGGGAGCAAGGAGTCAGTGAGTTCCATTGTAAATATGTTGCTGGAGAGGGGCCCCGAATCACTCAGGAGAAGACATCCTGGATGCAGTTGGATCCGCGGATCTAGAGGAAGAGGGTGTGAATAGGTCACACTTGCTGAGCACTCACTATGGCTCAGGCAGAAGGACACGTATTCTGACAATGTGTCCTCTCATTTGGTGTTGACCTGAGAATCCATCTCCAAATACCAGAAGTTACGGATGTCGATGTGACTATCTAAGAGGGACACGGTTACTCCAGGCTGGGAGTATTGGAAGCAGCTGTCTTGGGTGGAACCTTCAACTCCTGTCAAGGTTTGCACAGGCTTAGAGCTCTGTCAGGATGACAAGAGGTTATCTAACCCCATCCTCTTCCTTTGAGTCAGTACAGGAAATACCAGCAGAGAAGCCAGAAGAACAAATATTGTCTGTTTCTCCTAGACATCGTGGGGAGAGAGACTTGGAAACACTTTGACCCCGATATTGCCATTTGTAGCCACTGGTAGCTTGGTTCTGGCACATAGGTGAGGAGAAGTTTACTAATATCACAAATGTTCCAGAAATTGCGCTGGATTTTTGCTTGGGCATACACAGGAGAGCCGACTGCTCTTCCCGGGGCTGGATGTGAGGCAGGAATTCTCCCGCCTGAGTTCCTTGCTTGAGCTAGGACAGAGTGTGATTCTCTCGGCCTTACATGTCTCTTCCCAAGACACATAATCTGCCAAGGTTGTCCCAGACAGCGTGGGTCTTTAATGAAGAGCAATGGGGCTGGCCGAGGCAGGGTGACTCCAAAGTCACTATAAATCCTTTGCTTACTGATTATCAGCCTATGGCCCCAGCCAAAGGCTGCACTGTGCTCATTAGTGCCAGAGAGAGGTAATCCTCCATCTATTCAGCCAAGTTCTGGGTGCCAAGAAGACACTGATAACTGCTGCTGGAAATATTGGCACATCGATGCTTGTGAAGGAGCCCATCCATCCTTGACTGAGGCCATCCTGGAGTCTGAACAATACGAGAAAGGCAGAGCAGTGTGGGCTGTGGTGGTGATGGTGGGGGAGAGTGTAGATGCGAGATGCACAGGCAGCCCATGAAGGCCAGGACCCTAGATAGCATCTCAGGCCTGCAGTTGGCTGGCCATGGGCTCAGGCTATGCCCCTTTCTTTCTCTGAGTCTCAGGTTCCTGTGTCCTCAGATTTGGAATATGTGCTCAGTGAACCATTGTTCGGGAAGGGTAGAAGCAGTGTGAGAGAAGGTGGTGCTGCAGATCAGTGATCGAATGGAGTCATTACGAGAGGTGGCTATAAGCATCTGCCAGGGGTAGACAGAGCCCTCTCAGAGTGGGACAGCTTGGGAACCACTGGGGTAGGCCAGAGGCGGGGCCACGGACTGGCTGACCCTATGATGTCCAGCATCTCTCTTTCTCTATTATAAGAGATACTGTATGGACACGGGAAACTGTGTCCTTGCAGTGAGCACCCAGGCCCGGAAGTTTCCAATCTGGTGTTGCCTCTGCCACCTCTTAGCTGTGTGTTCTTGGGCCTGGCTCTTTCCTTCTCTAAGACTGAGATTCCCCATCTGAAAATTATAGGATTTAGATTAGTAATCAATCTGGTAGGTCTTTCTCTTCCAGTCCTAATAATCTACATTCCGATTTTCCAAAGTTTTATTTTTGCGGGGCTTAGGACTGAAAAGAAAAACCAAGGAACAAGGAAGTAAAAGAAAATCTCCTGAGGATACTGGTCTGCTGAGGGAAGACCCATGTCCTAAACATCATTAACAACAACAACAAAAATTTAAAAATAATCATATTATGCTGATACAGGCCTTGCCAGTTAGAAATTGTTTTGAAACTTTCATGTGCATAAGAATCATTTGGGAAACTTGCTAAAAATACAGCTTCCTGGGCTCTAAGCCAGAAATTCCAAGATAGCATCTGAGCTGGCCCGAGGAGTCAGCATTTGAACAGCTTCCCAGGTAATCCTGACGCAGGCATTTCTGGTCCACCTCTGAGAAGCACTGTGCGTGCAAACAGGAGGGCTCAGGGTCACCAGGTTGTTGCTGGTTTTGGCTCTGTCACTTGTGGCCTTGGTCAAGCTGTCGTTTCTCTCTGGTGTGCCTCAGTTTTCCTAACTGCGCAGTGAAGGAGTTGGATGAGGTGAATAGTTTTCACACTTTTTTTTAGTGTATGCGACCCTTTTGTCAATGGAATCTCATGCGGAACTCCATTGTATAGGGTGGGTAGAGGTAGAGCTGGGGCAGAGCTGGAGGGACCAAGTCCAGCCCTTTGGCCACCCTGCAGTGGACTCTGATGTCTCTCTGTGGAATGCTTAAGAAATTAGAAGGTCCTGTGCAGTTCTGATGGTCTCTAGCTGTTTGTGAGGGGCAATATTGCTGCGTCCCACCGAAAGGCACAAAGGCAGGGCGAGGACCCGGGATGCACTGTGTGGCTAAGGCGGCTGGCCTTGAAGCATGAGGTACTTCTGTATCACTCACTAACCCTGCATTGGGGACCACAATTTAGATCTGGTGTTTAGAGAGTAATCTTCTTTTCCATGGCTGCTAGAGTCATTCCCAATGGAAGTAGATCATCTCAGTGCCATGTCCTAAATTTCTCCCCTCTTGGAACCCAAATAGAATCAACTCAATTATATTTATTAATGGAGAGGAACAAGGGTGTGAAGAATCCAAAACGATAGACATTCTAAAATAATGAAAAGTCTTAAGTAACACTTATTTTCAACTTTGGGATGCATTTTGGTATTCATGTCTGAATATGGATGTGTCTGATGTTCTGGCAATTCTCAATACTTAAAAAGAAATAGGCTCTAATAATGGAGCTCCCTTTTGTCTCTTGCTCAGCAAGTGGAGAACATCACCTCTGGTACCAGCCCACAGCTAGAGTTGGACCACCCTTCACTGTCCCCGGCTCGCTGTCTTATGGGCTACACCTTCCCTAGGAGCGGATGGGAATATTAGCTGATTTTGCCTTTAAAGGACTTTCATTCCCTTTGGGCCTCATGCAAATAAGAGCAAAATAAGAAGCTGTGAAATGTTAACAGAGGACTTCATTAAGCAATCTTCATGATAGTATTTTCCAGGAACGGGGACAATTTGCCAACAGATAATTGAGAGCTGACTATATATGTGTCCTAATTAAAAAAGTGATTCTTCTTCTCACTGCCCTGGGATTCTGGGCCCTGTCTTCTGGCTGCTTTGGGATATTAACCACAAGTAACTCTTGTATACATTTTACACCTCACAGAGCACTTTACATACGTTATTTTACTTATTTTACCTTCCCAACATCCCGTGGAGAAGGTTCTATCATCAGCCCTGACAGAGACTTGAATGACAAGACTCAAAGCAAAGACTGGCCCAAGGTCCCACAGCAAGTGTCGGCCTTCATCCCAGTCCTCTTCTCCATCACTTGGTATCTTTTGTCCCCACCTAACAGTGGCCCTGACAAGGGCTCCAATTATTTGCATCAACCTTGAGAATGCAGCAGCAAGCAAACCCCACCCTGTCATAACAAACAAACACAAATAAAACTAGCTTGCAGTTGCTATCCCAGTGTTTGTTTTGATTGTTTGAAGTGGCGATGTTGGTAAAGGAGAGAATTTTGTACTGGAGGAACCTCGAGAGGCAGGAGAAGGTGTGTGCGTGCACACTGTTGGGGGCGCCAGGATGGGCTGAGCAGCTTTCTTACTTTCCAGGAGGCTGAGGCTGGGTCACTGAGCCCAGGCATCACAGAAGATGAGTTGGTGACAGGAAGGATGGAGCTGACAGGCCCAGAGCTCCTTGGAAGCAGGAGTAGCCCCAATTCCAAGCTACCTATTTTCACATCAACAGTTCAGAGAGAGAAAATCACTCCCATTTTGTGGATTAGGAAATGGAAGCTCAGAGATGTTCTGTAACCTGTCCAACATCACAATGTATGCTGGAGGCTGGCATTTGAACTATCTGGCTTCAGGTCTGGGCCTTTGTTCATTCCACAGTAGTGGGTAAGCGCAGAGGATGTGTGAGCCCTGTTCTTTTCTCTTCGGAAAACAGAGACTGATGACTGTGTCCTCTAGTTGTCCCTAGCTGTGTTCCAAAAACAGTCATGAAGCTAACAGGACATCTGCTTTGTGTCACTGAGCATAGGCCGTGTCCCACCTGCAGACCACAATCAGCCAGAGAAAGCTCTAGTGGTCCCAGGCCCCCAGGGGCTGATCAGCAACATGAACAACAATTTAGGGCATAAGTCGTCCAGACTCAGGCACAGGCACGGCCGTTTTTAAATCCTACCTGCTTGCATCCCTGTTCAGAAGCCCTTTGCAAGGCCTGGCCCCTGCGATAGCTTTCTCAGCTCAGTCTTGGGCTGGGTGAATGGAATGACTTCCACGGGCCTTCACAAAATTCACTGTGGTGCTGAGGCTCTCATATGCGGTGAGATGACCCAGAGAGGACCTGCTGGTGCCTGGCTAGGCTCTATGCTAGGCATAGGATCGAGGTCAGCAAATAGGAGCCTTTTGGGGAGATGAGGCCCTTTCCTGCCTGCCCCCTCAAGACATCTCCGTTTTCCAGCCTGGAGTGCCATTGGATGTGCCCACAGCTTCTCTAATAGGAGAGTTACTCATGGCTTCACTGGAAGAAACAGAGCAGCTTTCAAGCCTCCTCCCCCAAAGGCAACAATATTTGGTAACACTTGGCGTCTTGGGGAGAGAATTCATGTCCGTAATTAGTTACTGTATATCACCGTTAGTACTCTGCTCAGGATTTACTGGGCAAATACCATTTAACTGCACAATAACTACAGGTCCTTGCTGCTTATTGGGTAATTTACTAAGGCTGGGAGAATGGGGCAGGAGGGACTCAATAGGAGGTATTGTAACCCCTTGAATCAAACTTTATGAGTTTGAGTTTGGCAGGGAGGCGGCTGTCGGTAGCCAGCTCTCATTGCTTTGTTTTGCAGAGTTGGCTGGCAGACTGCTTCCTTTTCTTTATTTATTGCAGGAGCGGTATGAGACTGGGGTCTGGGGCTGCCCAGGGCTGCCCAGGGCTGCCAGGGGCTGCCCGGGGTATGACAGGCCTTTTGGTACAGAAAGTCTTTGGCTGAACGCAAAGGAACCCAGCAGGAGCCCGACAGCAGGAACCCATGCTTGGTGTCCTGGGGCCTCCATCCAAACCTTCCACTTATTCCCTCCACAGGGCCTCTTTTTGTATCTGGGCCAGTGGGTGGAGAGCACAGGGAACTGTCCTTGGCTGGCAGCATCAAGATAATCTTAAACCTTCTCTTTTCTCGCAAGTGCCCCATTGGTTGGGAAGCAGCCATTCCTGGACACTTGGCTGACATTCTCGGCCTTAATCTGCTTGAGCAAAGTCTGTCTTTGTTTGGCCGTGCACTGTCTAAACTCCTCTAACCTATTTAGATCAGGGAGAGGGGAAGAGACACAATAATGAAAAACGCAACATGCAACATTGCCTTACGCAATCTAATAAATTACTCAGTACCCGGCTGCCAGCTCAGACTAAGCCCAATATTGCCTGCAGTAATTATTTGGATCAAATGCAGTTTATCTGCTTCATATTTGTGCTTCTGTGCTCGGTGGTAACTTATAAATGTCATTGTGGTGTTTATTTGTTATAATGAAACTTAATGGCATTGGAAGCCAGGAGCAGAGCTGGTGGGGCGGCAGGTTTAAAACAATCTCTTCATCTCTGGAGAGAGAATGAGCCAAGATAACAGGAAACTGCCCTATAGGGAAGAGATTTTCAGAGATGGCCGTGTCCTCGTGCTGTGTGGTAGACGGAGACAGCCAGGAGCCACCTCCAGAGGCATCCTTTGGAAAGTGGGACGACTTGGCTGAGTCTAATCCCAACACTGCCCCTCTGTCCTTGCTCTATCATCCAAGGGCGTTTTAGGGATGGGAGGTATCCAATCTTCACACCACCTGATGGTTGGCCCAGATAAGAGACACAGGTTTCCCAGGGGCTTGGGAGGCCAAGGTCCTGATGGTGACTGTGTCGTGGAGGACAGACCATCAGTGAGGCTTTGGAGAAGAGAGTGAGGGATGGAAAACAAAAGGAGGGTATTATGGAAAGCCAAAAGAGGGGAGACATTCTCTTTTGCGTAAGGAAGGGGCACTGGTGGTAGGGAACACAAGGCAGGAACAGAACAGGGAAGAGCTGGCAGGGGTTGGAGGCAAGGTGCTCTATTAGCTCTGCAGAAGTATCATGGACAAAGACGGGCCATTTAGTGTAGAACGAAGAGTGAGTCTGGGCTTCTGGACTCTGCGTTTTCCTAGCTATATGGTTTTGGGCAAGTGATTTATCTTTCCAAAATTTCATTTCCTTATGTGGAAAATGGGAGCAATAAGAAAAACTCTCAGGGCAGTGGTGATGATTAAACGAGGTGATGTGTATAAAGGGGTGGAGAGCTTAGGGGTGAACACAATGTTTGGCACATAGTAAATGGTAAACAAGTCGCTATGGCAGTGATCAGCACATAGTAGATGTTCAATAAATGTCTGTTGAATGATTAAATGAATAAAAACCCTTCCCACCTGTGTGCATTACAAAGCCCTCTTCCAAACAGCTGAGCTCGGATTGAGACCTCAGAGCTGTGCAAGGCTGACTTTGTCATTCCCATTTACAGTCGTCCCAGAGTGGTTATAGGAACTTGCCCAAGGCTACGCAGCTGGCGGGTATGGTAGGCAGGATTCCTTCCATCAGTCGTCTGAACAGCTCTCCATCTCTGCTGAGAGGCTGAGCTGTTCTCTGCTGACCTGTTGCCTGTTCCCTGGAGCCCAGTCACACAGCCTGTGCTGACCTTCCCAGCTGCATCTGGACGCCGAGGCACATGGGGGTCTTCCTGTCCACTTCATCTTAAATACTACATTTAGTATTTACTCATAAAATATTCATTTTCTCCCCTCAGCGATGTGCTCATGCAAGGCTCCTAACATCATAAATATGGATGAAAATTATTAGTCACTGTTATTTTTCCTACTAGCCGCTCCCCTTTCTCAATACCCCTCTCGTTTTCATCTCAGCAAAATGGGACTGAATTGAGGGTCTCAACCTGGAACGCTAATAATAATGCCTTGCATTTCGTGGTACTGTATACTTTCTCAAAACATCTGTACAACCGCTAAGCATATTTTATCTTTATAATATACGCATGGAGGGAAGAACATCATGATTAGTCCATTTTGCAGATGAGAACAGTTCAAGAGAGATCAAGGTCAAGGTCACATATCTAGTCAGGAATCGAACTTATTATTTTAAAAAACATTTATTATTATTATTATTGTTGTTATTATTATTATTATTATTTATTTTTGTTTGACTCCTAATAAAATGTTCTCTGGGAAACTGTGTTTGTTTTATGTAAATAAATACTATCATCATTTACTTTACAGATTATATAAAGTTTTCATCCCTATTATTTTACTAGTCTCCACAAGGCAGTCTTGATTTATTCTTATTTGACAAAGCTCACATCACGAGTTAGTGGCAGATCTGGGTCTTAAACCATTATTTCTCAAAGTGGATTCCAAGAAACACTAGTCCTAATACATGCTCTAGGAAAAATGTGTCGTGGTCAAATAAGTTTGTGAAACTCCATAAACCATGTCACCCTTTCGGGGGTTTGCCATGTCCTTTGGCATACAGAGTCTGAGAAGTTCTGTGGAAAAGACTCGTTTAGGGTTAACCCAGCTTCTTTCCACCTTATTTAACTACGGAGACTACATCTCACAGGAAACCTATTAACGTGCTACAAAAACGCTGCCCTAGGGAAATGTGTATGTGTGGCCCCTCTCCTGCCATATGTTCTGATGCAGTGGGGTTTGGAGCAGGGCTGGGACAGGAGAGCATGGAGGGTGAAGACGGGGTAGAAAGCACACTTGTGGGGCCCATCAGAGCTGAAGTGTCCCTTCCCTAGGCTGCCTCTTCTCCTTCTTGTACCCCCAGAGCAACGAATTCCAGATAATTCACTCAATATTAGATTCAGTCATTCTAGCCTACATCTGGGGCAGGATTAGAGGGGCTACCTGACTGGCTGAGTGGGGTCTGTGGGCAGTCCGATGTGGAGATATAGGGGACAGGGCAGTCTTTGGCCATGAGGAGAAATCTATGTGAACACACAGTAGGCATTTGGTTAGGTCTGCCCTTGATGGTGATGGAGAAAGTCACCTCACCTTCATCTCCCAAACACACACAGCTCCCTGAGGCAGAGCGGGAGTAAGAAGACCAGGGCTTGAATCTTACTTAGCTTTATCAGCTAATCGTTGTATGCCTTCAGATAGATGACTAAATCTTTCTGAGCCTCAGTTTCTTCACCTTTGAAATGGAGATAACAGACCTACCTTGTGATGAGGTGAGGATTCAGCAAAGTGAGTGCCTTCCTGCCCCGGTTAGCTTCCCCCACTTCTCCCACTTTCTGGAAGCCCCCTGGTATTACTCAGAATGAGCGGCTTCCTCACCTCTGTGCTCCATGAGCATGTTACCTATACTCCTCTTCGGCTCTCTCACAACCTTGCCTTCTGCTATTTTATTATACGCCTGTCTTCCCGTTGGACTCAAAATCCTCTGAGGGCTGTGGCCAATTCTCTTCTCGCAGTGCCTCATCAGTGCCTCTCAGGCCTGACCACGTTAGTGACGGCAGGCCAACTCCAATTGCCAATATCTGTAAGCTTCCCCTGAGGTCTTTCTCTTAAGCTATAAAGGCCATTCTGCCTTCACAAAGAGCAGGCTAGAAGTGCCAAGGAACTAAATTTACTCCACTCCTTGGGTGGCCTGACACTGAGATGTGAATTTCACAGCACTTCTTAGTTTCCCTTTGGGATTAGGCTCCAGCCATGGTGGCAGCAGGCTTGATGATGCCCCCTGTGTTGGATGCCTTTCCTTTTCCGTGTCAATTCTCTACCCTCTCTGCACTCCCACATAGACAATTACATGCAAGACTCTTCAAAGTATCTGCTTCGGGGGAAACCTGAGATCAGGTAAGAGCATCCTACATGTGTTATCCATCTCCACATCCCCCACAGCACCAGGCACACACTAGGTGTCTGATAAATTTTCTCTGAATCAGACAGAAATGAGCCGTTGGAACAGACACAAGGAGAGATTGTCCTACAGCATGCTGGCTGAGGGGATGGGGCCCAAGAAGCCTAAGGCAGAATGGCTTCGCCCTTCTTCCCATCTGGGAGGTCACACCCTCTCCTCTGTACCTGCCGCATCTGACAAACCTTGGTGGGTGCAGAGGACTTGTGGTCCAGCCGGCATCCTTCCTCCAAGAGAAGGGAGCAGCTTGGTGTAGTGTTTTGAGGTCCTTTCATGAACCATAGTTGAGAAGTGCTGCTCTTTAGGACTAAGACTAGTGGTTAGTCCTGGCGCATTTGACTTGGAGACGGGGAGTATCCCATTGCTCTTTTATCCCACACTCTGTACGCAGTTATGGAAACTGTCACTGTGTCCCATATTCCATAGGCCATTATGTATATTTCAAACCATTATATAAATGCACTTGATTTGGTGCTTCTGAATGTCATTAAACTCCTCCCATACCAGTAACAACACGGTTTCCATAGAAACTAACACATTTGAGAAGGAAAGGCATAGGGAACAAAGCAGTCGGAGCAGGGGAGAAAAACGTGTCCACCCGATTACTGTTTCCAGAGCGTGGGGTCCAGTGATGTGACATGGCCACTCTGTGGAGATGGGACAAGCTCCTTTAGGGTTTTATTGACTCTCCTTTGATAAAAGCCCTGGAAAATTCATCTCAGCTTGAACCCGCTCATTCCAGCATACAGCTCTAAAAACTTCATAGCTGCAGGCCATTAAGCACCTTCATTTATTCTGACTTTTCACCCTGGGATTGGGGTGGAGGGAGGTCTCGGCATTCAGTGATGAAGTCTTTGAGGCTAGCTGAGAATGGAGGGAGAGGGAGACAGAGAAAAGAAAGGAGGCCTCCTTAGGAAACAGTTGGTGTAGGTGAGACCCCAGGATTTTGCCAGTGGTTGCTACCTAAGTCACTTGGTCCTACTGTCATCAGTTAGAATGATAAAACTGTAGACACTTGGAGTTGAAGGGGTATTATATTTGAAGGCCCTTATGAGAGCCTGGCTGAGGAGCTGCCCATGGTCTTGGTAGGCAGCAAACTTCTTGTCTTTGGAAAGATTCAAGCATAGGTTGTGATGGCCTCTTATAATGAAATTTGCTCTCTGGGCTCAGCTCAGATATCGCTGTCTCCAGAAAGCTGTCCGGGCACTGCTTATTTGGCCCGTAGTTTTGTTGGACTCTCCTTCTCTGTTCCTGTAGCTCCTGTACATACCTCGTTACAGTGGTTATGACACTGTATTGGGATTGCCTCGATGTTATCAGGGCAGGCACTGTGTTTTTACATGTCACAGGCCTACCTAGCACAGTGCAAGGCACAGAGTAGGCACTTGATACATGAGTGTGAAGAAATGAGCCCATAACACCACTGTATTCAAAACAATTTATGTGGACAGGTACTTGGCGGGAATATTAAACCATCAGAAGAAGGTATGGACTAGATGTCTTTTGGTACCTTCTTGAGAATCTTGGATGATATGGTTCTAAAATTGTTCTGACTATGCCTGGGATTGAACCTAGATTTCTCTGACTCCCAAACCACAGTGCTTAACCATTAAGCGTATTAACCAAACCAAACCAAAATAACAACAAAATCCACTTGGTATAAATATATCTAATCTCTCCAGGTGGAGGGCAAAGTTCCTGGGGAGAGAGCTGTGCCCAGCCTCTCTAAATCTACTATGCCCGGCACAGTGCTGGGCTCATAGGAGGTGATGATTTTACTCTGTACTTCATTTCTATATCATGAATCGACTTCCTTTCCTTTCCTCCAGGGGTCTTTGCTTCTTTTCTCTTCCAAAACATTGCTTCAAACCCATTTTTAGTAGGTAGACTTCCATGATCGATGCATTCTTCCTTGTCACTCCAAGACTTTAAGGATTTAGCATAGTGGAAAGAGGACTGGATTTAGGACCAGAAGTCTGGGTTTGAGTCTTGGCTCTATTGCTTGCTAGTTGTGTCACTCTGGGCAAGTCACATTACTTTCCTGAGTCTCTGTTTCCTCTTCTCCACGTGATTTCTAATGTTTCTTCCTGGAGTCTATGAATCTCAGATCACCTAGTCCCAGCAGCTTGGGAGCCACCGACTTCTTTCAATGTTTACTCTGTGCCAACATTATGCTATGCTCCTGGGATATAATGGAGACTAAATGCAGTTTACAGACCAGTAGGAGAGACAAGTAGTGGTTAAATAACAGCCATATGAATGTATATGCACAGATTCAGCTAAGAGTTCTAAAGGTAAAGAATATGGTTCCATGGGAGCATAAACTGGGCGGGGTGGGAGCAGTTCTGAGGAGGCCGTACTGGAGAAGTGATACTTAAGCTGAGAGCTGGAAGATGAGCAGCAGTTACTATGGTAAATGTTGGGGATGGGGTATTTGAGTGTGGCCAGCATCCAAGAGGAAGGACCAGGACAAACGAAGCTGCTGTAGCAGATGAAGCATTCCTGTTTGAGAAGCTGAAAGAAGGATGTGACTGGAGCACAGAGTGTTAAGGAGGAATGATGAGGGCAAAGAGGTGAGTAGGAACCAGATCATGTACAGCCGCGTGAAACATGCCAGGGATTTTGGCATTTTTCCTAAAAGCAATAGAAAGCCATTGAAATATTTCCAAGAGGAACATGACATCAGATTTGTATTTTGAAATAATGCTCTGGCTGAAGTGTGGAAAATGAACTGGGAAGGAAGGGGTTGGGCATGATGGATACAAGGAACCAGTTAGGAGAACACTGAGGTAGTCCAGGTGAGGGAGAATGGTGATGGGGACATGGGTGTTGGCTGTGAGATGGACAGACGTGGATAGATTCAAAAGACATTTAAGAGATAACATTTCTAGGTCTTAGTGAGGGTTGGGTATGGTTGCGAAGGAAAAGGAAGTTTAAAAAGGAGCTTGGCAGGGTCTGTGGCCTAGAGTAGGGGTCCCCAACCCCCCAGGCCAAGGACCCGTACGAGTCCATGGCCTGTTAGGAACCAGGCCACACAGGAGTTGAGCAGAGGGCAAGCAAGCGAAGCTTCATCTGTATCTGTATAGCCTCTCCCCAGCGCCAGCATCACTGCCTCGGCTCCACCTCAGGTCATCAGGCATTAGATTCTCATAGGAGCACCAGTCCCTGGTGCCAAAATGGTTGGGGACCGCTGGCTTAGAGGGCCCTCAGATCACCTTATATAAGCATGTTTTGCTGTAGGAATGGTGGCTGGAGGAAAGGGCCTATGACAAAGTTCTGGAATCCTCCAATCTCCAGATTGTGGCAGGAGAGCGAAATGGCGGGTCCCTTGCTCCAAGATGCCGAGCGAATTAAATAACAATCATAAAGTGCCCTGGAAATCTGAGTCTTGCTATAAATAATAAACAGGGACGTTATACAAATAACCAGCTTTGTAGCCCCAGTGGAAGAAAACACATCAGCAAGAAAAATAGAATAGGAAAAAATGCACCCCAAAGCCCCAAATAACAAAATGACAATATTAGCCAACATCCTGGGGGCTTGAGCAGGCAGTGGAGGAATGGTCTCGGAAAAAACGACTGTGGGGCCTTAGCATAAGCTAGACTGTGGTGGCTGCCACAGTCAGATGGGAGGGGCTCATGTGTCATTAGACCCATTCTCTGCTGGGTCAGGTCCCTGGGCCAAGGTCCAGGCTCCCTACTGCTGCTTCCCCTCCTGCTCTGAAAAAAATGCAGCTTGTCCTGTAGGCCTGGGCCCCTGCCTCACTGCCACCCAGGGTATAGCTGATATAGGCCTGAATTCACTCTTGGAGAACAAACAGGAAAAATAAACAAGATCTGCCTTTGAGCCTGCTGAGCACAGCCAGTCAGTCAGTTTCCTAATACTGGTTCCTTCGGTGGCCAAAGTATTTAAATTTATGGGATGAGTGGTGAGAACAGGGTGTGAGCAGGGTGTTGAGAACCAAGATAAATTTTGAATCCTCACATTTTAAAGGCTTGTAGATGTTTGTAGCCAAAATTATTCAATTTCATACATGAGAAGGTTGAAATCTGGGTGTTCAGGGACTTGCCCAAGGTCATACAGCTGGCTCCTTACTCTTAGGTGCTCCTTCCACTATACAGGCTAATGAGGGCACCTCTCTATCAACTCTGTTAGGGGATAGGCAAAAAACAGAGGAAGTTTTAGACTCATTTTTATGGATTAGAGAACTGGGATGCAGAAAGATAAGAGAGACTCCATGTCATCACAAAGAACTCCAGGGCTGCTGAGGGTCATGCTGCCTGGAGTTCTGGGGCCTGCGACAACCTTTATGGGGTCTGCCATCTGTGGAGCTGGCCTTCTCCTTCCAGGTGCTCCAGCCCCTCTCAGAGAGGCCGGGTCTCTGTGAACAGAAGCTGCCGTTGCTAATCACTGTGCTTGTTTCTTCCCGGAAAGATGGAAGCGACAGCGCTGGGAGGCATTTCTGCTTTTCCTTCCCTGAGTCGGGAGAAACGGCAGGTCGCTGTGATTCTGAGAAGCGGCAGGTCGCTGTGATTCTGCTGCCAAACCGGATGTGCAGCCGGACAGGGCGTCCTGTGCACAGAGGGAAAGCCCGGCGCAGGTGCACCTGGGCCTCAAAGGACTGGCAGGGAAAGGCAGCCAGGGCTTGGCCACTTCCTCTCTCCTCCTTTAGACACCTTTGACCTCATTTCCCTTCTTAAGAGTCCTACTGCCTGATAGAATTTTCTGGTTCCTTAGAAATGGTCTTCCCTGGTCTGTGACCCTCGCTCCAGGTCTTTCCTGATTTTCTCTCACATCGACTAAAGACTGCTGTGTTCTGCCCCATCTTCTCCCAGCCCCTCCCACTTTCTTTGCATTTTCAGCTACCCTGAAAAACCAGACCAGCTAAAGCGTTCACGGTCTCAGCCTCCCCTTTCAGAAACCCAAGAACTCTGGACTGGATGTCAGGAGCCCGGGGTTGTGGTCTCTTCTTATTGATCCGAGGCCAGTCGCTTGGTGCTTCCAGGCCACCCTGATTTGGTGGGTTGCTCCATAATCTATCTCTAGGGTTATTTACTGTTCTCAAGTAGGGGAGGTTTTTCAGAGGCAGGGAGAACCCCTCTCTCATCAGATATAATGTGGAAAGCTTTCTATTTCCCTATAAGTAGGATCAGCCTTGGGCAAGCAATTTGCATTGAGAGGATGAGTGGTTCTGGGATCTCCAGGAAGAATGGGTAATTGGAAGAGCCGGGGAAAGGAAAGGAATGATTGGTGGTGGTCATGGTGGTGTGCTGTGTGGGCTGGGGGTGTGGGATAAGGGAACAGCGGGAACAATTCCCTTTGCATATCTGATGTGACGTATCTGCCTAGAGCTCTATGTCCTGAGAATATAGGCCAGCAGTGCATGGGGTGAGGAAGGAGAGCCGGTGTGGAAAGGAAGGGGGCCACTTCTGGGGGCCTCCCCTCCTAGTCCTCCTGTTCCGCTGACCTGAGTCCGGGCCTCCCAGGAGGAGCTATAGTACTGGACTTGGAGGAGAGGCTGAAAGGCAAGACTTACGGAATCCCTGGGGATGTGGAGACTCATTGGTGGAATGCTCTACCTCAGTTTGCTCTGTCTGAGGAGCATCTTTGCAAGACCCACCTTACACCTGTGAGCAACTTTGTGCATTCCTCCATTGTCAGTCATGGCACTAATTAATTATTTAAATTAAACTTGACTGACTACTCCCTAGTGAGAGACATTCAGCTAAGGGCCGGGAACGAAAGGAAGGAGTGGGATCTTTGCTAACTCTTTAGGTGGGGCAGACGGTCTAATAAATAATTACCAGCTAGGGTAAGTGCCACAAAATGAATAGGCTGGTTGCCCCAGTGGAGCATAATGGTGGGGGAAGAGGGATATCTAATTTAGATCTCTCTGTGGAGATGACAGTAATACTGAGATGAACCTGTGTGTTTTTATCATGAACTCCTTGAGGGCAGAGGCTATATCTTACTTTTCTAGCCCCGATGTTTAGAACGATGCTTGGAACTTATTATAAAATTAGTTTTATTTTTCTCTGGTAGGTATTCAACGAATGTTTGATGAATAAATAAGTAACCTACTTCCAGCAGTTTCTATTTAAAGTACCATGTACTTAATCACATGAAGACTATTATGTCAAACAAATCGAATATTCTTATGCCTAGTCTATCTTTATTTCCTCCTTTCTTGTCTGCCCTTCATTAATTTTTGTCCATTTCTCCATCGGATGCTGCAGATATGTTGAGTCTAAACAAGAAAGAACACACACACACACACACACACACACACACACACACACCAGACACACCACATGTAACTAACCACCTCTATTCCTGCAGATGTAGCAAATTCTATCTGAGAGGCTATCAAGCATTCCCAAATAGAGCAACTCTCATTGACTATCACATGCCTCCTTAAATGATCTTTGAATAGTATTTTCTCTTTATTGCTTTGTGTAGTTTAACGACACCAATTGCGATTCCTCTAGCTTATGATAAACTCCAGCTCTATAAAGCTCCTGTTCATTCATTATTTTTCTCTTGCTTCTTTTCAAACTGTTATTTTTGGGAAATGTAGTGAGGAGTGGGGAATAGAAGGAGAAGAAAATGAAAAGATACCAAATTAACAAGGAAACAAATGAAATAGGCGACCACTTCTCCCCAGATGATAGACACCTATTATTTACTGTTAAACAGAACAAATATGCTTTAATACAGCACAAATAAGTTTATTATAGTTATTCTAAATTGGAAACATAATGATCACTACCTTATCTTTACTGGAAGAAGCAGCCAATTGTTCCAATATCTCACTAATTCCAGCAGCAGGGAGAAAATTTTTTTTTTTTTTTTTTACTATTTACCAATTGTTCAATTTATATCAAGGTAAACGGTGTGGCATGGACAGAGATTTCTGTTTCTTGAGCTACGTCATGGCTGCTATTCCAGTTTAATTATTAATATGTGGGAGTTATAATTATTTTTGGTATTTGTACAAGATAATTATAAACCATAAAATAGCTCTCCATGCTCGCTGATGCCGTTGTTTAGACATGTTGGAGTTTGGGCATGTGAGCTTCAGAAAAAGAAAAAATGCATAATGTAGCACTTGGGGTAGCAAGACTGACTGGAGTGTGAGCAGAGGAGCCTTCCCCATCCTTCCAGGTCCCTTTCTCTTCTCCACCTGTCCAGAGCCAAAGTTGACCCACCTTGTGCATCTCTCATTTTGCCCCACTGTCTCACCCTGCCCCCCATCCTGTCTTCTCCTTGTTAGTTGGTATTTGTAACCATTCACACGCGGTGGCTTAGCTTGCTTACCACCCCTCATCCTTCACCCAGAAGCAGCAGCAGCTACTGTGTGTGTGTGTGTGTGTGTGTGTGTGTGGTTGTGTGCGAGTATGTGCATGTGTGTACTGCAGTATATGAGAGGGATGAGAACCACATGCAGAGAGGGAGGGAGGAGTAAGGAGTTAGCTGCACTATTACCTTGGCTACTCTGGGCCATTGTTGATGCCTCTACTGCCTCCCTCTTTCTGAATACCTTGCTTGATTCTCAATTAGCCTTTACTAAGGGGAGGGTTTAACTTGAGGTAAGGCACCTGGGATCTATCATTCTTAACCTAGTCAACCATAACCAATTGAAAGGAATAACTCATTTGTGCGGAGTGTATGTGTTTGGAGAGAATAGAGATGTTCTGGCATCTTCTCATTTTCAAAAGAAAAAACTGTTAAAATGCTGTTTTAGCTTAGTTGCACAAAGTAAGGCTAACTGTCCTCAGAGGTAATGAGGTCCTGGTCTTGTTTCTGAGTTCTCATCTAGTCCCCCTCAACTCCTTTCCTTCCTTCTTTACTTAAACAATATCTAAGAAATGCTTCTCTATTTATTGCTTTTAATTTAATTTATTATTTTATTTTATTTATTCTTTTATTTTATTTTATTTTATTTATTTAATTTAATTTTATTTTATTTCACCATCTTTCTAATTCCTGGTTCAGAGTATTATCATTGTACCTTTCTGCTATGGCAAATTCATTTGGACCCCTTGTTATGGATTGAATTGTGACCCTCTTTCTCTCACTTCATATGTTGAAGCCCCAACCCCCCAATGTGAGAGTATTTGGAGATAAGACCTTTACAGAAGTAACAAAGGTTTAATGAGGTCATATAAGTAGGACCCTGATCCAATAGGATTGTTATCCTTATAAGAAGAGACACCAGAGGGCTTGCTCTCTTTCTGCTATGTGAGGACACAGTGAGAGGGGGGCCATCTGCAGGCCAAGAAGAGAGCTCTCATAAGAACCTGACCATGCCGGCGCCCTGATCTTGGACTTCCAGTCTCCAGAACTGTGAGAAAATATATTTCTGTTGTTTAAACTACCCAGTCTGTGGTGTTTTGTTAGAGCAGCCTGAGATGACTAGTATGATCATCCCCCTGCCCCAACTCGCCCCTCCCACCCCCAGCGCCCCGCTCCCTCTCCTCCCCTGCTTCGACCTTAGCCACTTGTGAAAGAAAGGTGAGGGGAGTGAATTATGTTCATGAGCCATGTGATATGAATCTTTGTAGGTCCCCAGGATCTAGAGTCAATGTCCTTCTACTTGAGTCAGAGACACTCAGGGCTTGAGGTTTCAAATCCAGCCCAGCTCCTGACTTTTTGCCTCCCCTAGTCCCTGTGAACCTTGTTTCAGTTTCTCTAATGAGCATCGCCAGCAAGAGAATGTGTCTATTCAGCACCATGGACAGAGGCATCCTGTCAGTTCCCACAAATTAGAAGTTACTGCCTAGCACTCTCATGAAGGCTGTGTTGGGAGTGGAGGGCTAGGCTGAGAAAGAAAAAAGTCAGGAAACGAAGACTGACTGGCAGGATGCAGAAATTGCAGCCCCCAGCCCCGGCTTTGCTCAACCCTGGGGCTCTCACAAATGGGAAGTGGCTTCTTGCTGCAGCTGCCTTCTTACGCAGATGAGCAGCAAAATGGGGGAGCTGGTACTCCTGTGCTTAATTGGGCTGGCTTACTTCTTGTCAAACTGTCACCATGATGGGTGCTAGTGACAAACCTATAGCTGGCAAGGCATTAGGCCTGGGGAGCACAGGGGAATGTGGATGTCATGAACTGTGGGTTAGGAAGAGAGCCAGCTGAAGAGCATAGGAAGAGGGCACGGGAATTATGCTATGGTATAACTATTGGAATAGAGATGGTACAGGTGAGCTGCCACCCCCATGCCTGGAATGGGGCCCAGGGCTTTGGGAGGGGAGGGGCCCAGCTCATGACAAGCTGGGCTGGTGGGAAGCCAGGGCTTCATTTGTCTGACTTTAATGAATAAATGGCATCCCCAGCCATTGTTTACCTACTTTTGAATCCTGACAAACAGTCTGTGGCATCTGATGGAGAGGCTTATTAGCTGCACAGAGACAGATGGCTGGGGATGAGGGGATTGGCTCTTTATTACAACAGGCCCATCAGTGACAGCACTCCTTTCACATCCCAGCCTCCATGTCACTGTCAATGCCTTTCCCAAGCTTTGTGCGGCCTACTCCAGCCTCAGAGGAAAGACTCAGTGCAAGAGGAAGGCAGAATGGCTCATGAGTAAGAGGAAGACATAGGGTCAATGGAGCTGAGAAAGAGAGCAGGTTTCCAAGTGTTAGTTCTTTGAGAATAAAAACTCTGCCTTATTCTTCTTTAGTATTTTTCCAAGTGCCCTATAAGGTGCTGTTTATTCAGAAGGCATTTAAGAAATGGGAATGATTGAGGAGAAAGATAGAGAGGTCTGGATTAGAAAAGATAATAGAAGCAGATTGAATCATGCTGCCTGGGTAAGTGGGAAATGAAAGGTAGGGGAGAGAGAGGAAGAGAAGGAGGGGACACAGAGGGAGGAGGAAAGACAGCATAAAGAAAAATGCTTATGAATCAGCATACTGTGTTTTAGGCATTAGTCACTCCTCCCCATGTTACAATATGAATAGCTTCACGGAAATCAAACTGATCTGCCTACTGTCCTTTCTGAGATGTCCCAGGTTCTATTTTTTGGTACTATGGTTGTAGGGCACAGCTTCCTTCCTCCACATTACCCTTGAGAGGGTGGACAAGTTCTCACTTACCTTCATTTATTCTCCGAAATTTGTCCTTGGCCATGTAGCCCAGCACCAGACAGCATCCTCTCTTCTGGAGGCCCAGCTCTGGAAGAAAAGCATAGGTGGGTGAGCCAGGAATGGGTCAGGTATCAGTGAACTCCCTTCATAGGGGATGTGATATGCTTGCTGCTCTTATAAACAAGGCTACTTATTTATTTAACAAATATTTACGTAGCACTTACTATGGTCCAGGCATAATTTTAAGTCCATAATTCCTCATTTGATTCTCACAACAACCCTATGAGGTATGTATAATTATCCATTTTATACACCCCTATTTATAGATGTGTTAAGTCAACAGTCTTAGATGAGAGAGCTAAGTAGGTGGCAGAACCAGGAGTTTGAACCTAGGCAATTTGGATCCAGAGTCCTCACTCATAACCACTACCCATAGGTTAATGAGGCCCAGTATATCCCAGCTTTGGGGACTATGCTCTGATGACTTTAGGACTGTGGTCAGGCCTGCCAGAGAAGAGGCAAAGTCCAGCCGGTGATGTCCTGGATGGAGCAGTGCAACCAGACACAGGAGGCGACTCAGAGGGATTAAGAAATTATGGGATAGATTTAGGGAAAGACACAGGAGTTGAGGTAGAGATAGGAGCTGGCCTTTTGGGAGAGAGGAGGTTTCTGGGGATAGGGATCCTATTCCCTTATATTCAGGTACAATTCAGCACTGTCATCAAGCACTTCTCAGGTGTAGACTCAGTGAGGAGCACAAGGTTTGGGATGACTAAGAGATGCAGGACAGACTCTGGTCCCAAAGACTTCGGTCCAATTGGAAAAACAAATTAGAATCACAATTCTAAGAATCAAAGAGACAATGCAAGAGACAATTTTTTTCACAGTATTTTGTAAATCAGTGCCCACTGTGTGTGAGCCTTAGATAAGAGTACATTTGCCTCCCAAGAAGTCAAGCTTTCCTCTCTGGTGTTTATCCTCTAATCCTGTTTTGTCTTAAGGCCTTTCTGTGTTCAGAAATAATTCCACACCACATTTCTCTTTGACCCTCATACAAACCCCATAAGATAGGCAGATGGGTCACATGATGGATCTGCTCTTCACATGGTGCAGATGAGAAAATTGGAGTTCAAAAATGCTAAATGGCTTCCAATCATTCTTTTAGACTCCCCACCCCTACTTCTTTGCTTAGAAGTCATACAAATGTGACAGCTGCCATAAACTGGGTAATTGGATAAGGGATATGATTTCTAGAAGACGGAATGTGACTGTACTGTCTCCTAGGCCTTGCTAGGCTTTCTGGATACCCATTTGCCCCCTCTATTAGTTTCTCGGAGGAGTGTCTCACTGAACAGCGTGTTACAGCAACTTCCCCCATGACACTGGATGTTTCTAGGCTGTTAGAGCGACAAGGTGGGCTCATCCTCCTCCCTATGTCTCTGTTCACCTCTTGTTGCCCATCCCATCCTCTCTGAGTAGCAGGATGAAAGGGAACACAGGGCCCATGAGAGATAGATAGGTCAAGCTTAGGAGCTCTTGCCCTAGAGAAAAACAAAGCGTGGCAGGTGGTAGCAGAATGCCATGGCCCAGGGAGGTGGCTAGCTTTGATCTCCTGATTCTTTAAAAAGGTTTATTGACTATCAGTAAAGAGCAGAGGAGCAGATCTGAGCGTGCCTTATCCAAAGGCACTCACTTCTTTTCCTTTCCTTCCACGCTCACTCATCTGAAGGCTTGGCCAAACCGCCCTCACTTCAAATAGCCTTACATCTCAGGCGCCCAAATTGACGATGTTAAGTTCCCTCATCCAAGGCCTTGGCCCTTTCTTCAGGGTCTCCTGCTCTGTTGAGGGCCATGCAGATCAAAGCCCCTTTGATGCTTACTTACTATATTTGTGGATCCTTTCTAACAACCACCTTCAAGAGGCAGGAATGCAGCATGTCAGGAGGGGGCCTACGGAAGTACAAGCTGTGAGGAGGCACTGAGCTCCAGCGAACAATAGCCTCTTGCCTGAGACGGTATTGAAACCTTAACATGCTGATGACAGGCAGAGTTCGACAGCCCATTATAATTGCTAGTGGATGATACAATTGCTGACGATTCTTCTTACATTTTCCGTTGACTTCTCATGTCTATCTAAAGCACATCAGCAGTGGTTCCTAGTGAGAAAGGGAGCCTGGGTTCCTGGACTGAGCTCAGCAGGAGCCCAGGGGAGCACTGGGGCAAAAGGTGCTGGATGAATTTAGGCCAATGTTCCTGTTGATCTTTCTGGACAGTCCCCTAAATTCCCAGGGAAATGGAGGGGACATAGTTCTCCTAAATATTTAGAGACTGTAGACAATCTGTTGAATCCAGATTATCTATGTCTCTGCCACCTCAACTCAACTTATCTTATGTCGACATAATAGGTGCCTGCCCCCCAGGGTGACTGTCGGAGCAAAGAGCCCCCAAGTACAGTTATTATAAGTTAAGAGCCTCACTGACCATGTTTGATTTCTGCAAATGACCAGGAAAAGAAGTTTAAAAAAACCTGATTAATAAAAGAAATGGAGGACGAGGCAATTTCTCAATGTATTTGGCTCATTTAATTTGACACGTATGGGTTAGTCTTAATTATTTAGGCAGCTACATTACAAGGCGCTAATAAGTACACTGAAGAAATTTATTAAGTGAGAGGACTCTCTGACTGAGTCTTTACTGAGAAGTGGGGAGAAGCCACTGGGATTGTTGCAAGAACAAGCAGGTTGGAGGATTAGTGAAGTGAGAATTAGCTAGCTATCTATATACTAAAAATTGAGATATTTTTTGGAGCGATTCGCCAGAGCTAAATTAGAGGTCAGTGGGTCCATGTGAAGAAGCAGGGCTGAAGTGGGGTGGGGGTGGGAAGGAGGATCTTGAAACACGGGTGGGGAGGTGGGATATTTTCAAAGATACTGGCCAGAGAGAGAACCAGGGGAAGCAGGAACTAACTGCTTTGGGTTAGGGAAAGTCCATCAAACTAGACTAACCAGGCTCTTGGGGGAGAGATGATAGAATGTGACAGGAATCTTCACTTTGTGAGCTAGACCAGCCACCAGAATGCCACTTTCATTGTCACATGGCCCTGGATGGATGATGGAGTCAGATCACATATGCCCATTTTAGAACTGCAAGATGATGGGATCTGCTCTTCGTAGACTTTGGGGCTGCAGCCGTTGGCTGAGCGATTATCAGTAGCAGAACCACCAGTTGCACCAAAGGTGTCCATGGAAAATTGATTAATGTGAAACAAGTTGTTCTGGCTTAAAACAAGAATTCACAGCAAAGAAGACTAGAGTCACCTGCAGAGGGGGGTGTGGAGGGCTTTGTCTTAAGAGAGCAAATACTGCTGTGCAAGAAAATATTTATTGGGAAAGGAGATGTTTCTTAAGGAGAAGGGAAGATTTCACCGCAGGAACTCCTGGCCT
Source organism: Pteropus medius (assembly GCF_902729225.1). NCBI lineage: Eukaryota > Metazoa > Chordata > Mammalia > Chiroptera > Pteropodidae > Pteropus > Pteropus medius. The sequence goes on along the minus strand of NW_024344436.1, from coordinate 2,850,082 downwards.
CTAATCTGTGAACAGGTCTAGATTGTGCTTTAAACAAACAAACAAACAAACAAACAAACAAACAAACCTCTGAGCCCCTGGTCACATGCTTAGTGCCTGGCACATAGAAAGTGCTCAGGAAGTCTGCAATTTAATGAAAGGGCTGACTAAAAAATATTGGGTAGTGATCAATCTTCCCCTACCCAGGTCAGACTAAAATCAGACGGGCTTCAATGTGGCACAATGGATTGTTTTAGGGGAAGATGGTTGTGGAATGAATGAAAGTTGTACTTCATTGGAACAGGAGTCTAAGAAACATGAGATTTCCTCTTGGGAGAAATACAAAGCTTTATAAGTGAATTGGTTTTCCTTTGTTTTCAGAGGATGAGGATGGCACTTTTTCTAGCCTTAGGGTTTCTTTATTCTTACGAGTAATAACAATGATACAGTGATAATACTTCACATTTGTGAAATACTTAATTTTTTCATGATCTTGTCATATTCACTATCTCATTAGATGTTCACAGTAGCTCTGTGAAGTAGGCAAAGCAAAAATTATTTCCCTCATTTTGGTTTCAGAATATGAGACTCAGAGAAGTAAAAAGACAAAGACCAAAGTGCTAGTGGGTAATAGTGCTCAGGCTGGAATCCAGGACTTAGTTCTCTGGCTTAGTTCTCAGGGTGCAGTCTGGGATCCCAGCGCTGCCAATTCTGTGAATGAAGACAGACCCGAGAACAGACAGCAGAGATCAGTGGTCCTGGCTGGGACAGGGGGTGGAACTGTGTCCCCCTCAAATCCTAAGTTGAAGTTCTAAACCCAGCACCTTAGAATGTGACTTTATTTAGAGATAGGAACTCCACAGAGGTAATCAAGTGAAAATGGTCCTTAAGGGGGTCCTGCTCCAGTATGACTGGTGTCCTCATAAAAAGAGGAAATTGGAGACAGACACACATAGAGGGAGAATGCCATATGAATGTGAAGATGGCCATCGACAAGCCAGAAAGAGAGGCCCGGTACAGATTCTTCCCTCATAGTCTGCAGAAGGAACCAATCCTGCCAACCTCTTGATCTTGGATTTTTAGCCTCCAGAACTATGAGACTATGCACCCAGTCTGTGATACTTTGTCACAGTAGCCCTAACAAACTAATATAGACAGGAGGTGGGGAGGAGCTGGTCTCTCTTAGGACCTGGTTATTTCCATTGGCTGCAATTCTTTGAAGCCGATCCCTTAGGTCCCAGAGTTGTCTGCAGGGACTTGCAGGGCAGCATCACATGACCACTCAAAAGTCTCATCACGGGGCACCAACTGACCAGAGAATAGCCAGTAGGACTGCTAAATGGGACAGTGGGGGGTGGTCAGCACAAGAGATGACAGGAAAGAGGGGAGGTGAGGAAGGAGGGCTGGCCATGTGTCTGCATGCTTAGGAGCCCTCTGTGGCAATCCAGGATGACTTTAGCATTCCTGATGCCATTGTGAGGAATATGTTGGCCAGGATAGTGCTTGCTTATTGCCCTAGCCAGAAACTACTGAGCTCTGAATAACTGGTTAGAGCTGGTGACAGCGACATGTGCTAGCTCCTACTACCCATTTCTGAGGCTGTCCAGTACATTTTGGGGGCATTCCTGTCCTCAACTTGCCCAGTGACAATAGTTCAGGAGTTCTTGCTGAAGATTAACATTTTCCCACCTGAAGCTATGAGACTTGAGCATATCCCCAGAAACCTATGAGCAAGAAATGGTGTGTTATTGGCAGGCAGATTGGTATGGCTGTAGCAAAGATTTTGGGAGCAGAGGAAATGACATGAGGCAAGAGATAAGCCAAGGACCAGGTCCTGTGGGACCTGAGGAGCTTTGCCTGAGAGTCTAGACTTTTTCTACAGAGTGCTAAGTAGAAGAGAGCCAGGCTAGACTTGAAACATATAAAGATCATTTTAGCACTGGAGCAGATGATAGGTGGGGGAAGGGAAGCCTGGCTCTGGAGGGCAGTTGTGAGACTATCACAATATTCCTGGTGGGAGATGATGGGTTGACATCTGCTTTCTCTTCCTGCTCTCTGAAGACAGCTTGAGATCAGAAAGCAAGTGAGAGGACCCTGAGCTTCCTTGGGAAGACACTCAGAAGACACTCTATTTCCCTGCTACCTTGACACAGGAGAGCAGTGAAAGGGCTGAAAATAGTTCCCCAGATGACAGTTCCTAAGGCTGCATGGAGAAGATGGCAGCTGGACCTGCTGGAGTCATGGGGAGGCCATGGGGAGCAAAGGAGGCTACCTGTGCTTCAAAGCCACCAGGGCTGGCTGGAGCCTGGCTCTAGCACTTAACAGTGAGTGATCCTCAGAGCTCCTCTGAGCCTTAATAGTAAAACTCTCTGCACACAGTTAATATGAAAATCAAATGAGACATTACTTGGTGAAAAGTGCCTAGAATAAAGTATCTGATAAAGGTGAACTCAATAAATAGAAATAAATAGAAATAAAATGTCAGATTGGGTTTAGAGATCAACAAATGCACCTCCACTTTTTTTTTTTTTTAGATGTGGAAGGGGACACTCAGAGAGGTTTAATGACTCGTTCAAGGTGATATAACCGGCGATTAGGTGGTGTTCTGTGAAGGTTCGTGTGGTAGCAACAACTCAGATGGACTGGAAGAGTGAAGCCAGGCTGATGTAGGCGAGGCTAGGGAACTCAAGGTGCTGGGAATGGATGGGAAGCGGTGAAGCTGAGAGACATTCTAAGGAGAGACAATGAGCTAAGGGACAGAGGAAGGGGGTAAAGTTTGACATTAGTTGGGAAGATTGGGGGAAGAGTGGTGTCTGTGTCAGAAAGGGTTGATTGACAAAGGAAGCTGATTAGGCCCTGGGATGATAATGATGCATTTTAGACTTCTCATGTTTGAAATGATGGGGTTCCCAAGTGAAGGAGTCCTGGGCGATAAATGAGCAGTGGTTTAGGTGTGAAGAAATACATTTTTAACCAGTTTTATTGACCTGGGAGAATGGATATCTTAGTCTGGAGACCAATTCATTATGTAATGAATTACACAAAAAGCAGTGGGTGAATATGGGTAGATTCTGCTGTAAGTGTTAGTACCACTCTCCACTACCAGCATGTTAGTAATATGTGACAGGCATAAAAACCAACACGCAGACCCTCATCAAGAGGCTATGAAGTGCTAGGCACTATGAGCAAGACAAAATATGAAGGCAAGCTTCCTTTCCCAGCGAGATTTTAATCCAGTTGCTTATGCGCATACTCATGAAATGGTAAATAAAAGTCAAGACAAGTAACATTTCGGTAAAACAAGCAAGATGCAGCAGTGTGTAAGTTACTTCCACACGAACGACAGTAATTGCTGTAGGAGTCCCAAGGAGGAAATAGCTTCAGGTCATGGGGTAGCCCTCGCCAAGGGCCTTGAAGGCTGGAGATTGGTCCGGGGTTTTGCTTTTGTTGGGTGTCCTTACTGCTGGCCTCTCTCACAGGCGACTGTCTAGCGATGCCTTGCCAATGGCAGGATGCTGGAGACTCATTTGGAAGGTTCTCTCCTTGATTCTGCTAAATTCCTTTCTTCATTGGTTCTGCCTAGTCCTCTTTTCAGCATAACTCCTCATTTCCCAGGCAATAATGCTGCCCATAAATCATGCAAATCGCAGTGTTCTGGTCAACTTCTTTAGTGAAGAGGCGTGAGGAGAGGTGGACTAAAGGTTTATTAATCCTGACTAGTGCATGGCTCTGGCCCTCTAGGACAAGTAATAAAATAAATGTTCAATAGCTCAATAATACCTGTTTCATAATTTTTGAATCTCATTGCTTGCCAGTTGTAAGTTTATTAAAGGAACTCTAAACTTTACATAATTGCTATTTCACTGCATATTTAATATGAGTTAATTATATTAGAACTAAGTTTTCTCCCATTCATATTAAGTATCAATTAGTTGTTTTAAATTATTGATTTGTATTTAATTAACTATGCTATTACATACCAATTAAATTCTTATAAGAGAAACCTGAAACAGCTGTGGTCTTAAATTAAGTTTTAAAATTAAAGAGTTATGTTAAAAGCTCATGTTGAGTTATCCTGTTTTAGGAAGAGTTGACAATTATTGTGATAGTTCCAAAAGTTTCTGTGGCCACCAGCCCATTCTCACTAGCTTCTGCAGAGAGCAAGGCTGTTTCAGACACTTGATAAGCACCTTGCAGCTTCCTATAGCAACAGCAAGGACTAACATTAATGTAGCCCCTGGCCAGCCCTGCCTTCCTCAGCTGCCTGAACTGTGCCATTTCCTAGTCGGCATAGCCTTGTCCACAGTGTGGCTAAGGCAGGCAGCATATTAGCAAGTCCTCACCACCAGCTGTGGGGTTCATGTTGTCTGTGTTGCTCCCGGCCCCGGATCCCATGTGCTTACAGGAAACCTGTAGGTGCCTATGTGGTCATCATGGCTCTGGCTTCTCCAAATCTCTGCTCTATTGGCCCAAATCTGTACATCTTGGGCATGAAAAAGACGGCAAACATGACTGAGTGGCACTGGGCTTTTCACACTCCTCATCTTGTTTCATCCTCACACTGACCTTATGAAAATAGATATTTTTATTCCTGTCTTTATAAATGGATATTTTAGAGGGGGTCAAGAGTTTGCTCAGAGTCCCTCAGTTCTGATGGCAAAGCTTGGTATATACCTGTGTGTCTGATTCCATACCTGGTACACCTATGTGTCTGCTCTCAAGACAATGCCGGGGGTCTTTCTTCCAACTGCTTAGCTACTTGGAACTCCAACACAGACACCAGCTGACTCAGAATGTGACCCTCTTCTGGGCCACTGGGTCAACAGTGCAGGTCTCGAAGTTGACAGAGTCTACGCACCCCTCTGCACACTGGTATTGGGACCCTGGGTGCACTCCCACCCATCCCCGGCCTGGACAAAGCACAGCCTTGCCCCCTCCATTGGCTGGTAGCACTAAGGGCTCACCCACTTGGGGTCAAGCTCACTTAATTCACCACCACAATTAAGTTGCCATTTACTGATTGCTTATGATTTATTAGTCCCTAAGCTAAGCACTTTGCAAACATTATCTTCCTCAATCATAAAAATTCTATGAGGTAAGTACTAATATTATTCTTGTTTGATAGAAGAGGAAACTGAGAATCCAAAAGATTAACTCACTCAGGGTCACACAGCTTAAGTGTGGAGGCCAGTAAAACAGATTATAAATGTGGTTTCTTGGACTCCTAGTATAATCTCTGTGAGAGTGTAGGGGATTGCGGGGGATGTGATAACGTTGGCTGAAGAATTTTATGGGAAAGGGTTTTATCACATGTACATGAGTACCTCAACCTCTCTGATTTAAGATGTCTCTTCCTAGTGGGTTAATAGCTCTGTTGGGGACTGTGACCGAGAAGTAGGACCACTGCCCTGTCATCGGTCCCCTTATTCTATGAGGAACAGGGACCGCTGAAGGCCATATGCCTGGAAGGTTTTTAGACTTTTCCTGAGAGGAAGTTGGAAGATGGTAATTAATGTTTGAGGGCCAGATGCTCAGCAGCTGTGTGCCCAGCCCCCCAGAGGGGAGGGGCCCGCCTGTACAGCCAGTCAGTCACACGGGGAGACAGGGCAGAAAGAGGCCTTCTCCTTTCTCTCTTTTCTAGGAGGGCCACTGGAGTCCCAAAAAACGAGGACTGAGAGGATAGGAGGCCTGCCAAGCCCCCCACCTCCGCATGTTTACCTTACCTCTGCACTTCTCTTGAGGCCTAGATCTTTGGAGGAGGCAGAGGCCCAATAAGAGGCTATAAATATAAGTTTGATCTGTGTATTTAATCTTCATGCAGATTTCCGAAGATATGGATTATTAGCCTCATTGCACAGGTGAAGCTCAGGGAATTTAAGTGATTTTCCTGAGGTCACACAACTGAGACTTCTGCCCTTCTGCCAGGATGCAGTCTGGATGCTGCACATACAGCCCAGGCGACCAGCAGAGATCCCGGTAGGAAGAAGGGGACCATGTGTGCCCAGGGGGTGCTGGCCGATGGAGTCACAGGCATTGCTGCCAGGGGGTACGGGGAGCTGAGCAGCCCCTAAGGGAGGCAGGCCCCTAGTGAGCCCATGCTTGGAGGAGGAATGCAGGCCCCCAGGAGGCAGGGGATAGGGAAGGGCAGGAAACCATGGAGGATGGCAGGTGTGCTGCTGCTGTTTAGTTATGTGCTTACACACCTCCTTGTCACCTATTTATGGCCCAAATAAAATCATAAAAGCTGAGGATTAACCAAGAAGGTCACGAGCTGCTTTAAAGGATTTATCGTGGAATCAGGCAGGAATGGTCAGGCTTTGCCCTCAAGCCAATGACCTGCTAGATGGGGTGGGGTGGAGGAGGATGTCTGCTCGCACCTGGCACAAGGGAAGAGGGAGAAAGAAGGAAAAAATTTCCCAGGGGTGGTATAAACCTCAGTAGGCTGCTGGTGCCCTCCGCTTTCTGGATAGCAAAGCCATACAGGAGGACGGCCAGGGATAGCATATGTTTGCCCCCAGCGAACACAGTCGCAGCTGCCTTATTCACATCCAGTAGCCATGCCTTGCTTTGCATGTGGGCCGTGTCCATCCAGAAAATGCACACCTTCCCTGGGGCAGGAGGGCAGGTGTGAATGAGTGTGAGGCCTCTACCTGCTCTGAACCTCCACACACACTTGCTGAGCCAGAACTCCCCACCAGGGCATCGTGACGTAGGCAGTCTTGGGAGCTGAGGCTGGCAAGGTACAGGGACCTGTGGGTGGCCAGACCTCCAGGGCAGAGCAAGGCTTCCTCTCCCGCTCACATGGCAAGGAGGGGAGTGGGCAGTGGGACCAGGAGAAGCACCAGCAGAGAAGGCAGGGAACCCTGCTGTCCTCCCATTACTGAGATCCTCCTTGAGCCTCTCACACCTCATTACAACTCTGCGTTTCATAATTAAATTGCATCTGCCAGTTACCTCTCGGCAGGGCAGCCATTCAAGCTCACTGGAGGCTTTCTTTGTTTTTATTATTTGTTTGTTTGTTTGTTTATTATTTATCTAGCTATTCCTGTCGCTACATGGAGCCCCAGCCCGTTGTTTCTTTTGCCTTCAAAAACAAGGAAGTGCAGGTGCAGTCCCTCCCACTTGGTGTGTGTGCTGGGACAGGAGGGGAGGAGGCAAGGGCCATCGGAGGGGGGGGGTCCTCGGGGTGAGCACTGGCTGAGGGATGCCTCTGAAAGATGGTTAGTGTGCATGCCATAGGCTGGGTGTACCCCCGCTGTTCTTGTTCAAGATGCCTTATGGAAGGTTCGCTAGTCCCAGAAAGCTCCACAGAAATCCCCTGCTGGACAAGGGGCCTCATCCCAAAGGATTGGAACATGGGTTGGAGAACATGGTTGTATCAGTAGCTAACACACCTGTAGGGCTTTGCAGTCTAAGAAGCACTCGTCAAACACAAGCTCTCCTTGAACCTCACAACACCTGAGGTAGTCCTGGAAGAGGGCACTGAGGAGTAGAGAGGTTCTCTGACTTGCCCAAAGCTGGTAATGGCAGAGGTGGGATTTAAACACAAGGCTGGGGGTACAAACAAGCCCCCCATCTCCCCTAGAGCCCCAGATCCAAGCTGGCAGCTCAACCTTGGAAATCAAAGCACCTTTCTTCTCTTTAATGATAACCTTTCGGTGGCAAGGGCATGAAGGAGAGTCGAGAGCTTTGATTAAGGAATCAACCTCAAAGAGATCCAGGGGAGTGATTCTGAAGCAGCAGCTATCACTTAATAAGAACATGAAAGTTTACTCACCACGAGGCCAGCCCAGAGGCAGGCTGACTGCTGATAGGCATGCCCTCACATCAATAGCTGGGCCCTAGAGAGGTGACCCCATTTGGGGCCATCCAACCTGGCAGCCCCACTAGAGCAGAAGACGAGGGCACTGAGTGAAATTAGATGGAGAGAGACGGCACATGCCCTTGGGACTCTTTACACAGTAGTATGGCCCCTCTGATTGCCTCCTTGCTTTTGGTGTGAAGGTCCACCTTCACTGTTTCCTCAGTCTGTGAAATGGAGACCTCCTGGGCTATGACAAGGATGGGAGATAATTTATGCAGAAAGCTAGGAGGTGGGGAGAGGTGTGTTCCTATAACGTACAAAGGTTTGGAACCAAGGCTGGGCATATTGTCAGTGTCCCGTAAATGTGATCAGTTAGTAAAATAACAACATAACATATTACTAAAAAGAACATGGGTAGGCTAAAAGTCAGGACAAGACTAAAATACTGTAAGCATGCAGTTTAGCCTGAGGCCTCTGGTTCTGTAGTCTGAATAGAGGCTCCTATACTGTTGTCGAAGATAACGCCCACAGCAGGTCCAGGGACAACTGTGTCCAGCTCTTGGAGAAAAGGGCTGGCTCATGGTGGTCCTCACGAGGACTGCCATCCCTGCCTTTCATGGTATTATAGGTCCGAGGTCTGTATTTTGTAGAATCAGAAGAGCAAAAGGACCTGAAAATAGTCATGTTAACCTCGCCAGCAGCTATTAATTGCAGTGAGCACAGGACACATTTTAGTCATTGGAGGGAGAAAGAAAGTTGAGATCCACTCTTGGGTCTTATAGACTAGTCAAGGAGTTAGAACCAATACACAAAGACCCAGATAAAGATCCTCTCATGACATGTCCAGTTCAAGCGGTGAAGAAAGGTTCTACCTGGCACTGCTCAGACCAGGTAGTATAAGCCGTTCTTTAAGGGACACATGGCTAAAGCTGCGGCACTCAGAGGAGAGTGCCAGGCCAGCAAGGGTCTGGAAGCCTGGCCACAAGAAGCACAGGTGAGGGCATTGGGTTGTGTGGGCGGCAGATAGAATATGATTGCAGAGCTATAGGGGAATTGGGGAGGAGGTTCCAAGCTGGAAGGAAGAACTGGCCTTCAGTGCCAGCTGTCCAAGGCATAGCCTGTTCTTCACAAGTACTCGGGTGGGATTGGAGCCCAGGTACTGTATAGTCCCCTGGCCTGGCCTGCACCAGTGTGGATGAGCCAACCATGTGCATTTCTTCCTAGCTCTGTGTTCAGTGATGTCACACAGGCAGCCTTAAATCAGCCACAGTGGGCACATTTACACCAAGGGAAATGGCAAAGCTGCAATCAGGGCTTCGAGCTCTGACATTTGAAGAGAGGGCTGTTTATCCTGGCTTTAAAGGCTGTGAGGCCTATCATAGATATGACTGAGGGCTTCCATCCATGGTTTCCACTTTATTTCAGGTGAGTCACCACCTCTCCATACCTCATCCTATTTTTGCTGACCACTGAGCTAAAGCTGGTGAGGTCCAGCCAGAGAAGCATGCTGGCGGATGGCCATGACAGCTCATAGAGTTCACTCCTGTGCCACCTGGCAGGATTGCCATTTAATTATTACAGAAAGGTCAGGACTGACTTGCCGTTAAAATCTCCAAAGGGGGAAAAGCCACAACTTTGCAATGGGAACCATCTGCTAACGGCAGCAAGTTCTTCCAGGTGTTTTGCGGAGGCCTCCTGCCGTACTCTTTGGCAAGTAGTTGGAAGAGTGGAAAGGGAATTTCTTTCTCTCCACTGTTACCAAGGTATCAGTAGGTAGCTGCGTATAAGATTCTGAAGGTGAGGATCTACAGCCCTGGGGACCCCCTGGGCAGTATGACAAAAACAGCTAGAGTGTACTGCCAGGAATGGTGTCCAGCACTTTATATAAATTACCTCATTTAATTCTTACACCAATCCTAGGAAGAGGTGTGATGATCCTGGTTGGACAGATGAGGAAACGGAGGCTTGGGAAGGTTAAAAACCTCACCAAATATTAGCTCATTCATAAAGTGGCTGAGCCTAGATTTGGGTCTGGGATGTCCGTCTTCACTGCCTGAGTTCTATTAGATCCTGCACACCTCCACGTCAAACCGCAAGCACATGAACACCCAGGGGTAGCGTTTCACCACTCGCAAACCTAAATCTCCTGCTCACAAGAATGAGTGATGATGTGGGCGGCTCTAAGGGTTCCAGTGAGGAAGCACAGTTCCCCCAATTTTCCTTAAGGAGCATTCTGTATGGCGAATGGAATGGAGCTTGCCGGCTGCTCAGAGGGTGCGAATCAGGGAATTGTCACGCAAGCCCCTTCTCCTGGCTGGGGCCACAGGGAAAGTTGGACAGAGAGGCAGCAGAGCCCAAAGGCTCTGGGACCAGCCAATTCCCAGAGGCAGAGCACCTGGCTGCTGGGGTCTGGTTGCCCCTTTTCTCTGCACTCCTGGCCAGAGTTAAGCCATGGCATCTGCTAGGGGCCACGTGCCAGGTCAGACGCCGGTGATCTTGTGTCCTGTTGGGAGCTTCCCTGCTTGGGGCAGGTGCTGGCCTAATTTCCTGGTGACCAGGCTCTGCTCTAATTAGCTGGGTGACCTTGGGCAAGTAACCTACTCTTTCTGGGCCTCAATTTCTTTATTTGCAAAATAGAGAGTTTGAACAGGGCAGGAGACTTAACCTGAGGTCTGAGAATTCCAGGGGACCACAATCAGGGGTTGTTCTTCTGAATCTGCATACGAAAAGTGAGGATGCAGTTTTCTAGGGAGATACTGTGGCTTTCATGTATTCTCAAACAGCCCGGTACTCCCCCCACCCCAAACTATTAGCTCTGCCGGAAAGGATCATTAAGATCCCTTTAGCTTTAGGGTTTGTTAGATCTGAAAACCTCCTCTTCCTTGATGACTGTGGCTTAGAAATGAAGCTGACTGTAGGGAACTGAGGGCCTGGGAAGGATTCCTACTACTTTGGACTATTTTGAGCATTTTTTTCTCAGTGTCAGGAACTCTGTGGGATCGGGTGCAATTTCAGCTCTGGCCCCTGGCACATCTTTCTGTAACCCTAGCTGAGGTCACTTAGCTCACGCAGGGTGAGACTTCCCTTTTGCCTGAGGGATAGAGGAGGAGCCGCAGGGTTCTGGAAGCCAGGACAGGCCACCCAGGGGACGACTCCAAAGGTATTTCAAGAGTTGCCAGTATAGCTATTCTATTTAGTTCTTACACTGTTTGCACTAGATTAACCCACGTTTCTTTGTGTGTTTTCTTATGCCTCTGGTCTTGTGTACATATTTGATTTTGTGCATTAGTCAGAAATGTCAGAGAATGTTAGAAGAGTAAGAGAACTTAGAAATCACCTCATTCAACCTTGGACACAGGAGGAAACTAACAGTTCAGAGAGGGGAGTGATCTGCCCAGAGCCACCAGGGGCAGTGCTGCATGTCTTTCCCATCCTGACAGAACCCTGAATGGCAAGGATGATCATCACCCACCTCCACCTGCCTGCCTCTCTCCCCAGTCTTGTTTCCTGACCATAAGGTTAGTCATGTTGAATCGTTCTGAGAATGTGCCCTGCTGATTCCTGCTCTGTGCCTTGGATCATGCTATTCCTTCTACCCCCTCAGGAAATGTCTTCTTTCACCCATCCATGCATTGGGCACTCCCTCCTCTGGACACCCCTACACCTCGCACACACCTTTGCTATGAGACATCCTATGGATGCGATGTCGGTTTATTATCTTTAGCTCTACCCTTGTAGACTGTGAGGTGAGGACCATCTCCTGATCCTTCCATCTCTACTACTCAGCACAGAGCCTGGCACATAGTAGGCACTCAATATATACTGATATGTGATAAGTGGGGCAGGGACAGTCTACTCTATGTCTAAGAGATTGTCAATTGATTTGGCACCTTAGATCTCTTCCAAATATTGGGGACCAAAGTGAGAGCTCAGGTCTGAGAATCTATACGGTGATTTGAGAGCAAGACTCTGCCTCTTCTATCTTCATTTGCCCTTCCTTTTTTGGAAATGTGCCCTAAGTCAGTCTCAGATGTGGGTCAGCCTTATGTGGTTAAGTTTCAAGTTATTCAGGTTTTCATCTTTGATTTTTTTTTCTATTCATCATTCACTTAATCATCATTTATTCCATATTTGTTGAGAGCACACTATGAGTTGGTTCTGGTTGCTGTGGATATGCAGTAAGCAAGCCTTTTCCTGGGCTTCCATTTTCGACAGCATCACTTAGTGGTAGGAAGTGTCCCATCACTTGGACAAGTCACTGGATCTTACCATCTCCGTCTACAAAATGCTGCCGCTCAAGTCACCTGGAGCTGGCAGTGTGTTCGGTGCCTCACCATGTCCCTGCATGTGGCTAGGGCTAGCACCACTCACTGGCTGCTCTGAGTGTGGGTGCACACACACGTGGGAGCCTGTTAATTTGCTTTCTCTCTTCCCTAGAGCTTTGTTCCCAGAGGCACAGTGAGAGGGAATTTTTTAATCATCTGAGGATCAAGAGACTTCTCAGCTACAGATTAAGTTCTCTGTGCTGGAATGCAAAACGAAGGACAAGGGACAAGTATTTACTGAGCAGCTACCCTGTGCTAGGCACTGTCACACATGCATTTATGTCATTTATTCCACATATGACAGGTGAGAGAGCTGTTAGTCCTCTACTTCTCAGATGAGAAAACTAAGGCTCAGAGAGGCTGAAGGACTGGCTCAGAGTTCCACAGCTAGTGAGCACACAGTGGGCTGCGCACCCCGCCTTTCCTGCTGATCGCCTCAGCCTCTGAGGGGCACTTCTCCGCATGTTGGGAAGGCTCCGACAGCGTGGAAGCATGGAAAAGCTAGAATGTCACAAAGCCCTCTTTCAATAAAGGGCTCAGCAACATGTTTGTCTTAGCAATGTTTCCTGTTGACCCGGTATGTGGCACATGGATGAAATATGCAGTTGGATGGTCTTTAAAGGATGAACATTTTCTCTAGGATCAATAAGTTGAGTGAGTTTGGCTCTAAATTCATCAAAATGTCACCTGAAACAAATTCAGTGTCTGGACTTCTGCTCTCAGTCAGTTCCATGGCAGGGGCCAGAGGGCAGAGCCCAGGGAACCCCAGGTCTCTGAGAAGGAGAAGTCTGGGGCATTTGTTGGACCAATGTGGATCCAGTAACCCAGGCAAGGGGTCCTATCTGGAGACCAGCGTCCTAGAAACTGGCTGTCCCTCCTCTGTTCTAAACTTCATCTTTGCCTTCAGGGAGAGTAGCTGAGGGATGACTTCCCTGTTCTACATTTTTCTCATAGATGGGGGCTTCAAGATCACTCAGTACCATCCTTACACCCAGTGCAGTATTCATGTGACAGCATCTTTAAGAAATAGTCACGTGGTATCCCCTTGGATCCTTCTAGTGATAGGGAGCTCATTATTTTGCAAGGCTATGCTTTTTATTTTTGGAGAGCTATAATTATGTTAAAATTCTTTTATATTGAGCTTCAATATCCTCCTATTGACCTGCTACTTCAACTCATTAGTCCTGAATCTGCTCCATGGGGCTACCTAGAACAGGACTGACCCCTCTTGCATCCAACTCCCCAAAAGTTTAGCAGTCTTATCTTCTCTAACAGAAACAATCTTGTGAGTTTGGTGTCTGAGTTGCTTGCAGCCCAGGGAATGCCCCCTGGCTTTTCTGCTCATTTTAGTCTCTGTCTTCATTCGCTGGTGCTTCCTCAGCATCTCCTGAAACAGGAGGAGAGCCTAATGGGAATTCCCGAAGGAATCCTTCTCTTGTGTGTCTAGGAAAGGAAAGACGATGATCTGGGTCTTGGCATGGACTTCCATGTAGGCATGAGTCCACTATGTCTAATAAAAATGGGAGTGTGTGTGCATATCTGTGAGGATGGGGTGAGAAGGTGAGTGTGTGGGTCCCTGTGGAGTGGATATGTGGTGAGCAGTGAGTGTCTTGCATGTATGAGCGTGTGGAGTGTGTGTGCACATGTGAATGCTGCTCACGCATGCAGGCCCTGGGGGAGGGGCTGTACTAATGCTCCCTGAATGTGGTGCCTAACTGTTCCTGCCCAATGGGTTTCTGTGCCTCTGACTAGGGAGTGGTAGGACCCGAAGTCCCTGCTCTGTCCCCCAACACATGCCACGTCCACAAAGCGATGGCCAGGGAAGGCCTTTGTGGCAGAGATCGCCAGTGACTCGGAGAGGTCTCTCTCTTGCCAGCCATCACTGGCCTTGGAGAATGAACAGGTAGAGACTAAAACATGACCGTAGTGTGGCCTCCAGGGATTTCCACCAAGAGCCCTTAAGGATTTATCGTGTGGGAGAGTCGTTCGTTCCCAATCACAGGTGAGCACAGGAAAATGAGTGTGACTGTAGGAAGTGCTGGTCTATTGCGCAGTCAGCCCAGGATAGAATCTTGATCTGAGTGCAGAGGGGAAGACTGGGGGACCCGCCCCTTCAGTCCTCAGGGGATTCAGGCCTGTGGAGATCTCAGAGATCTCAGGGAAACCTTGAGGCCAAGGTGCTGCCCGCTTCTCAGCTATCCTATAAAATCTAATTTCTTAAGTTCTGTCCAGGCCGGGGAGTGCAGGCTGTTCTGTCAATGATGACTTCCTCAGCTACTCAGGACTGTAGTCCCTCATTTCCCTAAATCCCCCTGCTTGTTGTCTGAGATTTTATCCCCCACCCCACCCCTCATTTACTTATTTCTACTGAGCCTTTCATCAGCAGAGCGCTATGCCCCCAGGACCTACTCTCTCATTTAACCAGTAACTTCTCTCAAGAACAAGGTGGGTGCAGATCAAGCAAAAAGGCAGCAGGAGAGGAGAATGGGACAGTGTGAGGGATGACAAGCAGAGAAAACAGGGCAATATTTACAGGAGGCCCATGTGGCTTTGGCCCTGGGACGGGGCTGGGGCTGGGGAGCTCGCTGAGCAGGAAGGCATTTGTGTCTTTCTTCACATCTGGGTTTATGCTTTTGGATCTGGACAATTCTTGCAGTTACCACTGCTAGTAACCTTTGTCCCCAAACACCCTCTCTGATCCCACAGTCCCCTGCCTCTTTCCACCACTGTGTTACAATTAGCTGCTCATGTGTCTGCCTGTCTCCTTGGATTGTAAGGTCCTTAAAAATAGGGGTGATGTCATCTTTTTATACTTGACACTTGTCTCCACGACTGGTTCACAGTAGGAGCTTAATATGTACTGACCGGGCTGGACATTAAATGAAAGCTGAAAGTATAAAGATGCACCAGACTCATTTCAGCTCTCTAGAGGCCCCATCGTTGGGGCACAGGTTGCACACACAAAGGGCCGCCAAGAGCTGCTGCAGCTGGTCTGGCCAGGGAAGTCTTCATGGAGGAGGTGGGATTAGAGGTGAGCCATGTGAGATGCTGGGGACTGGTCAATAGAGGAGAAAGAGCATTCTAGGTGGGAGAAAATTTAGGGTAGGAACGGGCAAGGGAGAACACAGAGTGTGGCAGGGATGTAGGATCTGTGAAGGGAAATCTAGAAAGGTTGGTTGAGGCATACCGTGGAGGGCTTTGAATGAGGAAGGCGGAATTTCCTCTCTTTCCATGGAGAGCTCGCCCAGACCAAACCCCACACGGTTCCAGGCATTCACGCACTGGTCTCCTGGTGAGTCTCCTGCAGGGAAGGGGGCTGGCACTGTGTCTGGCACCCTGGATGGGCAGGATCTCAGTCCAGGAAAGAAGAACCAGCCCTGACTCTTCTGGTCTGAGGGAAACTCTGACCCTCCATCTGGCTGTGGCCTCACATAGAAGTCTCCTCTTGAGCCAGGATTAGGTCTCAGAACTAGAGTAAGACTGTAACACCTACGTGGAGAGGCTCTGGTGTCCTGATGAGGCAGGGAAAGGGACACCCAGAGGGAGAAGGGGGAGGGTGCTGAAAAGGGAGCTGCCACTCACTGAGCACCTATACTAGCCCTAGCTCCCAGGTCGTATGGAGTAGGTACTCATGGTCCCATTGCACAGACAGGGAAGCAGAGACTCTTGGAGTTAAGCAATCTGCCTAAGGTCACACAGCTCAGTGGCATTGGGGCTGACTGCAAAGCCAGGATCTTCCCTTCATTTGGCCCTTGTGTGGTTTGTCTGGCCTTACTGGGTGATCTCAAGGAAATCACTGAATGTCTCTGGGCTTCAAGTTTCTCATCTCTCCATCAAGGGGGTGAATTCTCAAGTGACCTTCTTGCTCAGGTCAGACCAGGGTCCCTCTCCCAGAACTGCCCGCCTCGAGGCTGGGCTGTTTGTTCGGCAGCTGCATTTTGCCAGTGGGTGCCTCTACCAGCCTCACTAAGCCCCGGTTTGTGTTTCTGCCTTCGGTGTTTTATGAGAGCTGGTATCAGAACGCACTCCCCTGGTGCTGCCGGAAGCAATAATCCAGACACGGTCGGAGGGTTTAGTGGAAATCCTCCGCCACAGCAGAAGAAAGCGAAACCCAGTGAAGCAAGGATTTCGGCAGATGCAAAATCTGTCCATTTACCTTCCAAACCCAGACTGCTGAGCAGGGACGTCTGAGAAGTAGGCAGACGCCCCAGGCTCCAGGTCTTCTCGAGGTCTTTGAGATCTCCAGGGGCCTGAAGCCCCTGAGGACTGAAGGGGCAGGTCACCCAGTCTTCCTGCAGGGAAGGGGGCTGGCACTGTGTCTGCACTCAGATCAAGATTCTATCCTGGGCTGACTGCACAACAGACCAGCACTTGCTGCAGTCACACTCATTTTCCTATTAAGCCATAGAAGTAGGATTATTTTTGATATGAGGCTCAGACAGCTTAACTGGCTTGCCTAAAGTCACACAATCAGTGGATGACAGAGTAGAGCTGCTCATTACTGACAAGGGGATACTGCTATCTGTTCTTGACAGTTGGACCCTCCCATCTCTCCCAATTCCCACGCCAGCCCACTGTCATTAGGGAAAATTTCCCCCATGGGTCAGCCTGCTGACCTAGTCCTCCCCACACTGTGTGTTCCTCCATCCGATATCTGATCTGTGGCCAGAGACCCTCCTGCCGTCCTCAGCTGGCTGTGGACTCCTTCAGAGGCCAGGGAGTTGTGTAGTTATATGTAAAATGTGCTCTTGTTCTAGGCTTGTCAGCAGACCTGGGGCAATAAGTTATCTTTCTAAAATGAGGTTTTCCATTTCTGAGACTCTGAAAGCTCCAGATTTGCCAAACTGCAGGCTTTCTTCCCAGCCCAGGATAGCTGGGATCATGGCCAAGGCTGAGCTGCTCACAGACCCTCCCCCACCACTCCATCAGCGGTAATAGTCCTGTTCAGAACCCCAGCGCCTAGGGCACAGCCTAATGTGCAAGAGCTTCTCTTATTGTCCGAATGAATACACAGAGCGGTCTAGCATAATGAGCATCGTGTATGCTGTGCAGTTGGACAGACCCAGCTTCAAATCCTGGCTCCACCACTTATTAACTGTACAATCCCAGGCAGACATTGCAATCCTCTCTGTGCCTGTTTCCTTCCTTGTAAATGGAAATAATAATCCCACCCACCTCGAAGAGCTGCCTTGGGGATGAATGAGATCAAGCATTTAGCACAGTGCCTGGCATGCAGGAGGGCCCCGCAAAGGGAGGTCTTGCCACCTCACCGGGCCTGGAAAGGCATGCCTTCTCAATTTGGAGAGTGACAGCCCGAGGCCGCCAAGAGGCCTGCTGAGGAAGCCGCTGGTGACTGCAGACTTTCAGAAGGCATTACAGGTCGTTGTTTTAATCAATACTATATTATTTCCTCCGTGGCAGCTATCCCCATGTTTATTATGTGTAAATAAGGTTTTTCAGTGATCTAAATGTGTTAGTTTAGTGTAGATGACATTCAGCTCGTGTAATCTGGTGGCTGCCCCTCAGGACCTCCAGGAAAATGAGATGATGTACCTGCCACAAAGCCATCCTCATGAGCGAAATTTGAGAAATAAAATGCGGTGGTGATCAGGGCACCTGGTGCGTGTTTGCAGGCATGGGCTGCGTGCTTGAATAAGAGAAACAAAGTATGCATGTGGGATCTGGGAGCAAGGTCTAGCTACTGGGGAGAGGGTGTTTGTGGCCGGCGGCCCGGAAGTAGGGTGTTGGGAAACCTTCCGCACCTCTTTGCTGCGCAGATCTAGATACTGTACAAAACCTCTACATGGTCTGGTCAATTCTTGTTGATTCCTCCTCTCCTGGGGTCACTGGAACTTGTCAAAGCTCACTCTCTCTGACAGCTGCTCCCATGCTGATGGATTCTCAGGTGGTCCACTTCTTTCCTTCCTGATACATGGCCCCCAGGACTCCGAAAACCCACTTTGTATGTGTTACTCTGGCTTGGTCCCAGTCCCATAGGCTTGGCCATGCCTTGCTGTCCAGACAGGCAGAATAAGGCAAAGGTGGCTTTTCCCAGTTTTCCATGTGGGCTACACTCTCCTCTAGTACCAGGATGCTCAGAATAACAGATGTTGGAACAACCAGCTCTTCTCCCTCCATCCTACTGGACCGGAGCTGAAGGAGGATGGGTTTCATTAAGACTGGGGAAGAGCATCCTCACCATGATGCCATGAAAGTGGCAGGTTGGATGCCACTGCCCCGTGTGTCTCGCAACCAGTAAGTCAGGCAGCCCTCAATGATGATGGCCATTTAACTCAACAATGTCAGCTCTCAGACGAGTTTGGACGCCTTTGTGTAGCTCTCTGCAGTGCCTCATAAAAGAATTCACCTTCGCCAGACAGTTTTTGGAACTTTATCATCAGGATGCACTTTCATCCCTTGTTTTAATAGAGGACTGGGTAGGAAACTGCTTGATTTTCCACCTTCATGCCAAGTGGCAAAGGAGGCTCTAGTGAGGCTGCCTGTAAGAAATGTGGGAAGGAAGGGACCTGTGCCCGGCACTTCACTCCTGTCTGTTCATCTGTCCATGATGCTTGTCAAACTCCAGGGGTCCATCTAGCCAAAAGGTACTATATAAATGTAAACAGCCATTATCACTAAGCTCCATCTGTGTGTCTTAAACCTTCCGCACGAAAGGTGAGCGGAATTGGACTTCTGCTTCCCCTCACCGCCTGAGAGACAGGAGGGAGGTGGTTTTTTGGCAAATAAATATGATCTCATAAGCCCTGGCAGGACTCCAATCTGAGTAATGGCCGTCTGCCGTCCTAATAATTCCCTCAGCAGCTCAGAACAGGAACGGGAACGTTATTCTTCACTTCCTCTCTTTAAAAACAAACCCTCTACTGGTGAGCATTACTCAGCCGCAGGATCCCTGGGGGGTTGGCTGGGGGTGGGGTGGCTGCATTTGCTTGGTGGGATGTGAGCGATGAGCTCAGATTACAACGCACTTTTGGGAAAACATAGCCAGACGTTTGGCCCAGAAAAGGCACCTGAAGATCTTGAATTAGAGAGGCCACCGTTGACATGTCCTGGTTCACGAGGCACACAGAGCCCAAATCAATGGGAATCACATTGCTTAGCGCTGCCATTTCCCTGGTCTAAATCATTATGGAGTAACTAAGTAACTGGGCAATCCAGCTGGAGCTGAGAATTCACAATCAAATATAAAGCTGTCTTGCTCAGCCCCTATGCTGTCCATGAGTTGGGGGGCTGTCCTGTGCCTTTTCTGCTCACACAGGCACTGTTTCCTTGAAGTATACAACCCCACTTCCACTTGCCTGTCATTGGATCTTTATAACAACACTTTAATTCGAGTAGCAGGTATCGTTACTCTCCATTTTACAAACCTGCAAACAGAGGCTCAAAGAGATGAATCGGATAACTTGTTCAAGGTCACAGAGATACATAGCAGAAGTGGGAACTGACCTCAGGTCTTTTGGCTTCAACTCCAGTTATTATGACACCACACATCAATCCTTATCATCTTTCTTGGGCCCTGAGGACTTTGGCGCTGTCCCTTCCCCATGTTGAAGTAGCTATTACAAGGTGCTGCAGGGGAGGAACAGGGCCAGCAGCTAGGCTCCAGGTTCAGATCATCTGGTCACTGATCTGAGGGGACTCATTGGTGGTCCCTTAGGAAGGGTAGGCCTGGCAGAGCTCACAAAGAGGTTTTGAGGCAGGTATGTGACAGGGGCTCTGAACTCATGTGGAGAAGGGCAAAGCAGTGTACAAATGCTCAGGAATATAGATTCATTTAATAGAGATATATCAAGCACCAATGTGGTGAGGCTTAGGGACATGGCTGTAGACAAGGCAGGGTTTTTGCCCTTGAGGAGCTAGTAGTGAAGTGAGAGAGACAAGTCAACAGACAATTAGAATATGGTATGATAGATGCTCTAACGAGAGGAGTCCAGGGCACCCTGATGATGTGCAAAGGGAGTCACTAGCCAGACATGGCCTTCTTCAAGGACATTCACAGAGGACATAAGCTGAAAGCCCAGGGACACATAGGAAATGGGTGGATCAAGATGGCACTGCAGAGTGTTCCAGGCTGAGGGGATGGCGTGTGCAAAGGCCAGGAGGTCAGGGAGACCTCAAGTGACAGCATATTCAGGCTATGCTTGAGCAGTGTTGGAGGGAGAGTGGTGGGGGGAGGCTGTTAGCAGACCCCAGCTGAGGAGATTTCTCATCAGCAGTGAGTCCACAGTGCCACCACATCTCTCAAAACCCACAGCCCTTCCCTCACCCCAGCCCCACAGCCTGGAGAGTCTTCCCCTTTGCCCTGGACTCCCTCAGTCTTTAACTGTGCTTGAAGACGGAGCCGAAACCGCACTCACACCTGAACAGATAGAACCAACCCCTGAATCAAAAACTCTGGCCGTGCTTTATCTAACTGAAGGACTACAATCTGGGAGATGTTCATTGAACATATTTCTGCTTCCTGAATGGCTTTTACTTTTTACTAAATTGAAACTGCAGCACAATATATGTGAATGATTAGACTGTGTAATACATTTCTGCAATTTTAGGTTAGGAATGATTATGACTTAAGTAAAATAGTTAAATAGATTCTTATTGCCATCTATCTCTTCTCTTCTCTTCAGTGTTCATGGGGTGAATGAACGCAGGGAACGAATGATCTGACGGAGAGCCAGGGTCTGGGTGCAGAGAAGGGCTGGGGTCTGCCTTTGCAGACTTTGAGGAAAGAGGGAGCAGTTACCATAAGGGGAGGTGGGATCTGTGAAGCAGGGAGAGAGCACTGGGACAGGAGGCAGATCTGGGACAAGTCCTGGCTCTGTCACTGGCTAGCTGTGTGACGTCAGGTAAGTTACTTAAACTCTCTGAATCTCACTTTCCCATTAGAAAACTGGGCTTCATCATTCCTGGCTCACGGGATCATTTTGGGCAGAATGAGATCAGGGATGTGAGAACAGCACTGCAGAGTGGCCGAGAGCTCAGATGACTGTCAAAGTCCTGGCCAAGTTCTGGGCCTGCTTCTCACTAGGGCCATGTGACCTTGGCCTTTGTTACCCAGCGTCTCAGAGTGCCAGTTTCCTAATCCACAGAATAGGAATAAATGCACTTGGCAACAGCTATCCTTTTTGAGAGAATTAAATGGGATTTTCCATGTTAAAAGTGCTTTGCAAAATGTAAGCCATCTGGGAGGCCAGCACTGGCTGGTAGGGGTGGGAACAGGAGTCGAGGAGGCTGGGACTTTCCTTTGCCGAAAGAGCAACCTGGAGTGGTTTGGAGGAACCTAGCCGGAAGCCCTGGGTGGGGAGGGAAAGGAGACGAGCCCTTGTAGAAAGTTTCCTTTGGAGTTCCAAGCCCTGCTCCACCCTGGGCCGCCCAGTCCTACTCTGCTCTACCCTCCCCACCCAGCACTTAACACATTGCAATTCTCTATAATTTACTTATTTATAATGTTTTTGTTTAGAGTCTGTTCCCATGGTTCAAGGATTTGTTTCGTTTCCCGATAGATCCTAAGCACCTAGGGCACAGCTTGTAAGTAATAGGAACTCAGGAAATGTGTGTGCAGTGAATGGGTTTATGAGTGAAGCTAGAATTCTGTCTCCTGAGAATAACAGAGATGGTGGTGGTGGTGAAACTAGAGTGAACCGAGGCACCCGTCACTCTGGGAGGGAGTTTGCTACAGGGAGAAAGAAATAGCAGCAATTTGGTGAGTGGAGCCTGATGCCCATTCTTCACGGAGCCACGGCCATCAGGATTCTCCCCCAATCTCTTGCTGCGTTTCTCGTCCCTCCCAGCCATGTGACATTGGAACTGCCTTCCAATCAGAGCAGTTACTGCTGCCCTGAGCTGCCGCCCCTAGTGGTGCCTGCCTCTTTGGGCCCTGGCTGGAGACTATTTCTCTTCTGTTTCTCATGACAACAGAGACAACAAATAACACGATGGCAGATGAAGAGCCCTCCAAATCCTCTAGATCTGGAGGGGTTTTGGGCTGCGGCTGTGGCCGTGTCCCCATGGAGGGGAACACAAACGGTGGCCTGTCCACGTGGGGTGCACACTGCCCTCTGACTCCGCCAGGATTTGGGGCCTGTGGTTGTTTTGTCCAGGACCAGTGTCACTTCGGCCACGGAGGCAGGGTGTGGCACAGCTATAACGCCGATGGCTCAGGGTCCTATGCACTTGGGAACCTGAAAAGCACCCATCAGGGCCTAAAGCATCAGGTGTTTTACTGAGTGCTTCCTCCTCTTAATAGCCCTGTGAAGCAGCTACTCTCAGTTTCAAAAGAGGAAACAGAGACTCAGGGAGTCTCTGCTTGGTCACCCAGCTTGTTAAGTGGCAGTGCTGGGGGAAGACTCTGGTGTTTCTGAGAGCAGAGCAGATCTGCCCTCTCTGGCATCTGGGGCCTGCATGGTACAGACGATCCCTTACGTCCCAGCCTGGTTCCTGACTGGTGCTCCAGTTATGATGCTCGGGAGAAGTGCCCTGCATCTCAACCCCTTGTATCCTGCTGCCTTGCCGAGCTTTGCCAGCATCCTCACCCTGCCAAGCTGGGGCTGGTTCTGTCCTGGTGCCCTCTGCTGCTGGCTGAGGTCCTGTTTCAGTTACCACCTGAGAAGCCCTTTGTCTGCTGTGCCTTATCCTTACGGGTTGGGGCTTTCCCCTGAATACCAGCCAGGGCTCAACCACAGCAGAGATATCCCTAGGGTACCCATATTAAGACAAATACAAATATGAATATTAATATGAATACTAATACCGGTTTATATTTATTGAGTATTTATTGAGTCTCCAATGTGAATTCAGGAACCTGACTCTCGAGATCTGTGTTCTTAAGCATTATATATCCTGCCTCTTCCTCATATGGCATTTGACCTAAACCACACTGTTATTCTTTTTTTTCCTTCTTGTTAATATCCCTTTTCAAACCAATTTCTAGAACTGAATGCAAAATTCCAGATGTGGTCTGACCAAGCAAAGTCCAGGGGGATGTCACCTCCCTATGCTTTGCACATCATTTTGCAATTAATGCAGTTGAAGATGGCACTCACTTTTTTGGCTCTCAAGTCTAGGATTGGCAACTATTAGGTGTTTCAGCCAGTCGCCAGGTCTTAAATCCCCAGGTCTTCCAGAAATGAGCCACAGTGGGTAAGCCTCTTTTTGTTGTCTTTTTGTGTGGCCAGAGGCTGAGGCCCCAGTTTGCCTCCCTCCTCGCTGGCTGTGTCTCTGATGGCTGCACTTAGCTCTGCTGTGGCACCCAGTGAACTCTCCAGATGAAAGAGAACATGTTCCCCGGCAAGTAGGGGTGTGAATGCAGGTGAAATGGCCTGTGAAGGTCACTGCCACTGCTTGGTGAGCGATCTGTCCCCATTTCAGCCTCACTGGGAAAGTGATGAAGGGTATAATTAGGGCCTGAGCTGTGCCTGTGGGGGCGGCTCTCCAAGTTCAAGGAGGCTGGGGACACAGACGGCAGTCTCTGTCCTGCCGGGAGCGGGAGGACTGTGCGTCTTGTCCAGGGTGACGAGGCTTTCTGACCTGGTAACTGCAAATTCCTGATCATTCCTGTGAATGCGCAGGTGGGAGTGGAGGATGAGGAGTGAGATGGGGATGAAATGAGGTAGGAAATATCCCTAGAAAAACTTTGAAGGGAATAAAACTGTTTCTGTTGCCCTCTCATCTTTCCAGCTTTTATCTTCACATGTCCCCTGGCCCCGCCTTGGTATGGGGGAGCCCAGGCTTCTCAGGACCCCTCCCTGCTGGGCACCCTACCTAGGTCCTCCTTCCTTCTTCTCTCCGCTCCTTCTCTCAGCACAGTTTATTTGTCTGGTGCATCTCATTTCACCCCATTCTCTTGAGGACTTGTCTTATTAGGAAGTGATCTAAAGCACTAACGTGGTATTAAAAGGTTATAGCCTATCAACTGGCTTGGTGCTCGTAGGCGGCCATAACCCAAGGGCATTGATACTTTAACAAGAGAATGCATTAACCTGAAGGCCTAAACCCCGTGGCGACAATCTGAGTCCTGGCAGGGACATAGCTGGGCAGGGAAAGCTCTAACTGGTTATACCGTCTGGGCATCGCGTCCCATGTAACCAGCACTTTACCACGTTCATGATACTCTCACTGCTCCTTATGATAACACTTGAGGCTGACGGGGAGATTTTCCTTATGATGAGGAAATGGAAACTCAGAGAGGTTCTGTGTCCAGCCCAAAGTCACCACTCCTGGAGCCCAAGCAGCCCCATGCCCTAGTCCATCCCCTCAGGGTACTGACAGATTCTGGGGGCCTACAATGCTAGAATTGGTGGCTCCTGGCCATTGGGCTTTCCAGAGAAGAGTTCCTGAGAGAGCTAAGGGCTCATTCACAGCCCTGGGTTGGCCATGGAATAAAATTCCAGAACCTTCTGTTGGGAGGAGGCTGTTTCCTTGAGGATCCTTGTCCAGTGGGGAAGACAGAACACCCCATGATGGAAAGACCCTGGAGAAGAAAACATGGCACCTCACGTAAACCCTCTGCTTGGTGAGCAGTGTGCCCAGGACGGGAAGTAACCCTTTGCTTTGGGTCAGAGCCAGAAGAGTCAGGGCCCGGCAGGTCCATCTGGGGAGGCCTTGGAGAAGAAGTGAGTTTGGAACCGGTCCTAGGTTGAGCTGTGCTCAGGGAAGTGAATGCTGGTTGTGGCCACAGGGTGAACAGAGTCTGGAGCTGGAGAATATTAGCTCAGTGGGCAGAGGCCTGTTTCAGGGGAAAAGGCTGCTGTCCAGCACAGGGGGCCTGGCATGAATTTCGCATGAGGCGCCTGGGAGAGGCTGGGGCTGAGAGGGCTTCAGGGGAGGAGGCACGTGGCCTAGCCACGTTAGGAGGCTGGCACAGAGGGCTTCTCGGCCAGAAGCCCGTGGAGCCTGCCCCTTCCACAGACTTGCAGCTGGTCTGAAAGATTCACCAGTAGGGAAAACACCAGGGCTTTGGAGAACCAAATGTGTAGACTTGACTTTCCATGGAGCCAAGACGCTGTTTTCTGCAGGTCATCCTTGTGTGGACACAGACCACGGGCCAGGTGACTCTTAGAGTGGTTTCCCAACAGCTCACCCAGTCATTGACAGACTCTTTGGTCACTGCTTGTGTGCTCAGCATTGTTAACTGGTAGCTAGAAAATGACCTTTATTTAGCACCGTTATCAGGAGGCTGCAGGGGTGCCTGTTTCCACTCCACCAGCTCTCTCTGGCTGATGGCAGCAAGCAGGCTCGTCACACAGTCCCCAGCCCCTAGCCGCAGCCCCTACCTCCTCAATGAGGGCACCAGGGCAGTGAGTTATGTGGGCACAGCGGGCATCCCCTCTGCATACAGGGCAGGCAATGGAACACCATCCTGGCATGCTCCCTGCGATCTGGTCAGCCCGGCTTGCTTGCCTGCTGGTCATTTCCCCATGGCCACCTTGCTCTGCATGCATGAGACAATCTAGAACAGCGTCCTCAACTGGGGTTTGGGTATACACAGAGTGCGGTGATTTGCAAGACTTATGCAATTCCTTAATTTTGAGTGACTGTGCATATAAGCTTTAGGGAGGGAAGACATTCATAGCTTTTACAGTTTTTAGTGGATTCTCAAGAGGATTTTTGACCCTCAAAAGCCTGGGAAGTCATGGATGTCAGACCACCTCGCCAGTAAGCAGTGCGGGTTAACCCACTGTATTGTTGCCTTCATTGCCATGCTACTCAAGACGTCAGGTGACACCCTAAATGTCCTCCTCCTCCCAGAGGAAAAGGCCGGGTCCTCACTCTGGCTCAGCTGTGCCCCGTGTATGGGTGGGTGTTTGCTGACTGGCTGACAAATCACAGGAGAGGTCGAGGAGACTATGCATTTGCAGAACCTCTTGCCTTTCATTTCTGCCTTAACCTGGAAAAGAAATTGTATCTCTCAACTTCCTCCTTCCATCACGTGTTGGCACAGTGTACCCTTCCATCCCCAGGACCCCATCGCCATGCTAGGCACAGGTCCTGGGTAGTGCAGGATGTGCAGTAGGACCTGGGACTCATTTACCTGGAGAAGAAGGAAGGCAGGAGAGGTGGGCAAGGAAGGAGGGAGGCATTGGTATAAACTAAGAAGGGAGGTGAAGGGCAGGGCTCGGCTCAGGTGGGAGGGGAGTCTTTTCTACCTGGGCAGCAGGCCGTCCCTTGCTGGACGGACTGAAACAGCCATTTAACCTGGGCCTTCTGGGCCTCATGAGTGAGATGTTAAGGGTGCAAATAAGCAGCAGCAGGAACTCTGAGGCTCCTGCTAGCTCTAAAATATTCTGATTTCTAATGCACACTCCTGGATGATTCCCTTTTTCTGTCCAGCCACAGGTCCTTCTAGAAAAACAGAGACTCTTAATGGAACATAGAACAAGCCAGTGTCCTGAAGATCATTCAAACTTCTGAAGTTACAGAGAGGGAATTCGTGTTTAGGACCTGCATGGTGTTTTCTGCAAGCCTTCTGCCATGCATTTCTCAGCCCTTTGTGCCAGTGGGCTCTGGCCCCCGGGTGGAGGTGAGAGAGAGTGGCATTTCCTGACAGAAGCCACTTTGCTGTTGCCACTAAGCCCAGCGAGGCCTTCCCCGTTGTGTGTGTGACAGCTCTTTCCAGCAGGCACTGAGTATGGACGGAGTTTCCTTCAGCTGCCCATGGCACTGCCTCCCTGCAGCTGTGGGGATGGTGACAAGGTCTGTGGGCTGCCAGCCCGGCTGGAGAGCACTTGAGATCCACTTCATCCACCTCCTCTTTTCTTTCCAAGGCTCTCAACCCACTTGAGCAGGGAGGAGGGGCCTGAAGGGGGTGAGCACCCACTTTGGGCAGACAAAGGAGCCTCCTCTTCAGCCTGGCTCCAGAGACTCGGAGGTCGGGGACAGGGTTGGAGGGAGCTGGCAGAGCCCTCCAGGCAGTGCTGAGTCCAGCCATGTACGGGGGGAGGAAATGGGGACTGGAATGAGCAGGAGTCTACACTTGGGTTCTGGCCTATGTCCCCCTGGTCAGGGTCTTCTTAATCGTTACAACTGGTTTTTGATTTGAGCCTCTTTAGCCAAGTGTTTACATAAAAGAATTTGGTTTACCAAGTGTTACATTAAGAATTTTCACAACGACCCATAGGTATGTATTGTGAGCATCATCTTATGGATGATTCTGCTGTGACTCAGAGAGATTAAGTGCTCTGCCCAAGGTCACACAGCCAGTAAGTGGCAAAGTCAGGACTAGAATGAGGCTTCCTTTTCCAAAGAAGACCCAGTTGGCCACCAGCCCTTCAGTCCCTTCATCCAGGCCACACTGCTCCCTCGAGAGTGACGGGGGATTGCCAGAAACAACAAGCCCAGATGGCATGTAAAGCCTTAGTTGACCAGCCGTGACAGAAGTCGGCCAGGATCTCCTTGCCAGATACTTCACCAGGTCTGCAGGCATTGCTTGCTTTTCAAAGACTTTCTTTGGGATGTGCGGATGGTCATAAAGAATTGTAAAAAATTATGTTTTAAGAGCCAGAGTCATAGGCTGGCAATGAGATTCTACCCTTAGGAGCAGGGGGTAGTGGCTGAAGTCTTCCACGGGGACCCTTGGGCCTGAGGAAGGCAGGAACAACTAACTCCCAGGGTGAATCCCTCGGTTCTGGGCTCTGGTGGACTATACGGAAAGCCACACAAACCTACCTCGTGGCTGAGCTGCCTTCTCCAGAGGCGGTTTGCCAATTTCGAGAATCACCTGCCAGCAAGTCCCAGTGACTCTGACGCCCAGCATTTGTGCCATGAGGCCGTGTAGCAAGAACGCTCCGTTCACTGCCTTATGCTCAGATCGAATGCAGTGCTGCATATATGGTGGATGTTCAACAAACTCTCCACCAAATTGATGACGTGCAAAGAAAACCTAGAAGATCATCACCTGCAGAATATTATTCACTCCATTCTACAGAGAGGGCACCTGAGGCCCGAAGAGGTTAGTTAACACGCCCAAGGACACACAGCCAGGTAGGGTCGGAGAAGTGCCAGATCCAGGTTTCTTTTCACTACATGCTCTTCCTTCTAAAGGTGGGGAAAGATCTGTGAAAAGTTCTTTCCAAGTTTCTTAGCTGCACTGAGTCTACAATTATTGGATGTGGCTAGGTAAAGAAGAGATGGTTTTCCTTTGGGAAAGAACTCACCTCCCTTCTTCTGGCAGGCACACTGGCAGTGGGGAGAAGACGCTTCTATCCAGGGCCCTACATGCTCTCTGAGGAGCACTCACCTCTTCTCAGTACACCTGCACACCTTGAGTCTGCTTTTCTCTTTTGGGAAGGAGGAATAAAAGCTACTACTAATAGAGCAGAAAGAACAGAAACACTCTCTGATCTGGTCTTCCAGATAAGTTTGATGGTCTGTGGAGATGGGATCTGGGAGACAGGGCGGAGCCTAGGATGCAGGTCCCAGGGCCTGGGGAACATGTGTTGGCATATCCACCTGCCAATTACTAGAATCATTAATGCAGGATGGGGTCATTGTTTGTTCTAGTCCCTCTACCGAGTCACTCAGAAGAAAGCTAGGATGCAGACGTTCCCTTGCTCTAGACTCACCATCAAAAGAAACCCACATCACCCCCATTCTCTTCTTTTGAGGGCCCTTCCCTGCACAGATGCCTTAGTCTTCCCATGGGCTCTTCCCCTCCACCCAGAGCCCCTTGGCTCTCAGTGACGGGGTCCTTCTCCAGCCAAGTGTGCCACAAGTGGTCCTGGGGCCTGGGCCAGAGCCTGCCTGTCGTTCCGCAGCTCCGCGGTGTGGGGACGCCAAAGGGCAGTGACAGCAGCCTGCCGCAGGCTGACAAGGCTGAGTTCACCAGTGCTGGGGAGTCGACAGGATCTTCTGAATTAAGTGCCCAAGTTTAGTTTTTAATTAAGCCCCCGTGGTCTTTTAAAAAGGTCACTGATGACACCATCTTCTTTAAGGCCAATATGAAAGGACATTCAAAGTCAAAGTTTTGAGATGGGAGCCTTGTAACTTGAAATGTCACAGGAAGAAATTTGGAAAAGGGGGAAGTGGAGGCCGGTGGGAAGGATCCTGTCACATTATTCTGTCATCAGCTTCACAGTTTCCATTTGGAACTCCAAACTATTTTGGTCTCAAAGGGCAAGTGGTCTCACTCTACTCTCTCAAGGACTTTCCCTCACGACCGGTAGTGGGGCTCTTTGTTTGTTGCACCAGTGAAAAATGGGACAGTTGGTGTGAGTGAGGTAGAATATGGCAACTCGCCTCTGGTCTCCGGGGAATTAAAATTATATGCAACTGACTCTCTATTGTCCTGCTATGATTCTCATATATGGTTTTCTACACAGTTTGACCAATGCTGTAATGCTGGGAAATACAGTTCTTATCTAGAGTGGAGCACAGCAACCACTTAATTCTCCTATAGCATCCCATAATGATCCTACAATGAAAGCAAAGATCTGTCCTGGTTCTACACAATCCCAAGAGAAGTAGAGACTTGAGTTCATCTGAGTAGAATAGATAGCACATACTAGAGAGGAGATATGGGCTGGTCTCTTTTTACCTCCTGCCCAAAAGGTGGAGCTGATGGCTGTTCTTCAGTAGCCACTTTGTGGCCATGAAGTATGACCCAAGCATGTAAGCCAGTGCTAAGGACGGGCCACCTTCTTCCCTCTAGACTTCATGTTCTGTGAGAGAAAAGTTAACCCCTGGCTTGTTGTGCCACTGGTGCTTCGGACTCTGCTACTAACCATCAAATGCCAGACCGACCGATTAATTGCCCACTCTGTCATTCATTCCTAGGGGACTGTGGGTAAGTCATCGGGTGTCTTCGAGCTGCAGTTTCCTCACCCCTACGATGGGAATAATAACTCTAGTTTTGCCTTGGAAACGTTATCTCTGCCTTCTAGGATCTACTCCTTGGCTTCTGAGAATGCCCTGCTCCACACTCCGAAGGTCACGTGGTTTTTGTATCTGAGCGGGCAGCTGCCTCCCTCCCATTGTTGGGCTGGATAATTGTTCCCGGACTAAGGCATGTGCCCGCCTTCCAACTTCAATGGATTGCTCGGGGCTGTTATAACGTCCCCTCATGGGCTCCCATTTTCTAGAGACACAATAGCTCTTCCTGGCTTGCCCAGGCTTCGCCTCTCCTTGCAGGCACAGAGATGTCTGCTGTTTCAAGCTGCTGAAAAAGAGGCTTCAAAGAGTCCCACGACGGCCCCTCTTAGGCTCTGACTCATAGAAACGTTTCTGGAAATCCTCAAAAGCCTTATTAATCTGTTAAGACGTCCCAGAAGCAGGAGTCTGTGCACCCTATTTCCAGGGCTTTTCAGCTGCTTCCATTGTCTCAGCCGCATTGTTCCTGCTCGACGTCTTGGCCCCTAATGGACTCTCTCTGAGGCAGGTGTGCTTTCGGCTGAGCCTGCTATTTCATTCCCTGACTCGTTTCTTCTTCTCTGCTGCCTTTAACTCTTAAAGTGAAAGAGCGACTGCTCTTCTTGGGCTGTTTATTCCTCTACCCCCTCTGCATGACTCCCTACTTCACCTCTCTCTCTCCTGGCATTCGGCTAGATCTGGGTCAGGCACAAATGGGCCTTCACAGAAACTGGGCCCACTTTGCTTTTCCTTCAAATGAAAACCTCTAGAGGTCTGTGATGCCGAGGGAAGATTCCTGGGATCACCACGAGCCACTGCTTACAGCCAGTGACTAGATAAACGCTGGCCACCTTCTCCAAAACACTCCCCCAGCTCCAGTCCATCCACTAACAACTCTTCTGATGTGTGACCTTCTCCGTAGCTGAAGGGGCACTGGGGGGACAGCTGGAACACCAGGACTCTACTCCTGGCCTCAACTCCAGCTGGGTTTCCATTATGTTGGTCTGTATTCAGGGAGTTTGACTTGATAGCCAAGGTGCCGTGGTAGGCAGCATCCCAACGGTTTCTGTCTCTGGTTTTCAAATCTGTGAGTGCTCTCCTCCCTTGAGTGCGGGCTGGACCTAGTGACTTGTTTCCAGTGTATAGTATATGGCCAGAAGGATGAGATGTCATATCTGGAATTAAGTTATAAATGACTGTGACTTCTGTGGTCTGTCTTTTTCTCTTATTTTCTCGGCTGCTTGCTTTGAAGAAGAGAGCTGTTATGTTAGAGAGACCCATGTGGCAAGTACTGAGGGTGGCCTTTGGCCAACATCCAGTGAAAAACTGAGGCCCTCAGCCCAACAGCTTGCAAAGAACTGAATCTGGCCAACGACTGTGTGAGTGGGCCCAGAAGCAGACCCTTCCCAGGTGAGCTTTGAGATGAAAACGGCTCTGGCCAACAGCTTGGCTACAACCTTGGAAGCAGCCTTGAAGCCAAGGACCCAGCTGGGCCAGGCCTGGGTTACTGACCCACAGAGATTTTGAGATAA
The DNA here is from genome assembly GCF_902729225.1 of Pteropus medius. Lineage (NCBI taxonomy): Eukaryota > Metazoa > Chordata > Mammalia > Chiroptera > Pteropodidae > Pteropus > Pteropus medius. The sequence goes on along the minus strand of NW_024344436.1, from coordinate 2,818,586 downwards.
TAAATGTGCATTGTCTTAAGCTGCTAATTTTGGGGTCATTCATTACACAGCAGTGGGTAACTAATACAGGTCCTTCTTTGCTTAAAAAAGTTGTTTCTTTGTTTTGCTTTTCTCTATTTAGACTCAAGGACTTAAACCTTTCACACCCATGATCTACTTTGGTGTTGCATTTGTATGCACCTGTACACACACACACACACACACACACACACACACACACACACACACTACCCAAGTCCCTTTATCCTTATTCCAAAAATACATTATCAGAATAAATGGAAGAGAGACATAGCGGAGATAAATCTCTATTGAGGTGATTCCTGGTTTCTATTAGTATCCTAAGTAAAATTTGAATTTGAATTTCTGTCAGAACCCAAAGTGCCAGAAGAGGCTTGACCCAAGAGGCCCTGGGGGTCTTCGTGCACTTCTGATAATTTACTTCCCTGGTTCACCTTTCAAAGCCTGACTCACATTTTCCTCCTCTGAAAAAAATTATCTGATTTCTCCAGTGGCAGTGACTATTCCTTCTTCGAGTCCCACGTCAGTTTATATCTACATCAGAGCACATATCACGTTACATTTTAATTATTTATATGTTCCCTTTTCACTCTCTCACCTCTCCACTGATCCCCTAACCCAGGAAGCTCAGAATCCAGAGAAGTCCACAAGAAATCATCCAGGATTTCAAAACCTTAGTCAGAAACAAAATTCAAAACCCTTTGCACGCCACACCCCCCCACCCCATCATGTTTCAGAAAGCCAAAGCACAGAGCAATTTCTCCAATGTAGGAAGCAATAAAGAAATGCATTTATGAAGCGGCCTCTGTCTAAGGGTGGGAATTTATGTCTCTTCATGCTCTTGTTGACAATAATAACTGATTGCTGTATCAATGTGATGCAATATAATTTAAAAACCCTCCAAAATAAGGATTAGAAAACAACTGGCAAGGACTGAGCCGCTGGCACCTTCGGTGCAGTGCGGTGGTCGAACCCCGGGCCTGCTAATGGCCCGAGGTGATGGGAACACAGCTCCGGGAGCACCTGCAATCTCATCTTGTTTCTTCCCAAGCACCGGGAAAGAAAAGCAATTTGTTTGCTCTCATACTCTAAAGATGAACTTCCTGTGCTCAATCAAATGTTATTATCCCAATGTAAGTCAATTTACCTTTGAATTTGAAGGCTATTTTCTTCCTAAATGGCTAATTATGGGAGATAGATGGCTGTAAACAGAAACCTTCTACTTCACCACTCAGCTGGTCTTTCTCCCTGAGGCACCCAAGAGAACCTGGGAAAGTGGGCCTGACACCTCCCTGCCTTCTCCACATTTCCCTGCCTTCCCCAGCCAGTCGGGGCCACGCCCTGTCCACCCTCCTCCTTCATCTCGCAATGCCATTCATCCTCCCGCCCACGTTCCTAGACACTCGTTTGTAGTTTCATCTCCCCGAACTCTGTCTCCTGCTAATACTCATGTCACAACTTCCCTGGGGAGCTCATTTTTTAGAGTGCTGCTCCCCTGAACCCATCACCTCTCTAAATGTGACGCACCTTCTCAGATGGTGGCGGCTCATGCTGCAGACCTGAGATATAGAATCCAGAAGAAAGAGAGCATGGGGAGTGAGGGATCCCCGCTTCCTTTCTCAGCATGCGATGTCACCTTCCTGTCCACACCCTCTTTATCCCTGGCATAAAATAGGTGCCCAATAAAGAGAAGCTCCCTCCTTCCTTTCTCGGCATCTGGCCCCTTCTGAAGGACTCTATTAAAAGTGGACGGCAGCAGCTTGAGAGCTGTGCACATAGGACAGCATGAGTTTTAGGAGACAAGGGATCCTGTGAGTATCGGAGATGAAACAGGTCACCAGAGGCTGCCTCTTTGATTCTCCTGGGAAAGTCACGCAAGTGACTGCCAGGCACCGAGGGCAGTGTGGCCTTTCCCGCTGTGTGACCAACACCATGCAGGAGCTAATTGAATAGCTGAGTTTGTTTACCGAGATGAAGAATAACTCCCCACCTCCTCACAAAACAGAGTCTTTCCCCAGGAGCGGTGGCAGAAGGGTCAGCCCGGCAGTGCTTCTGTTTGCCTTTTGATGAATGCTGAGTTGGCTGCTCTGTGGAAAGGCGCTCAGTGTGTGTATGCTGCCAGCGGTGGCTCCAGCTGGGAGACCTTAGCCCTTAGGACTTTTTAGGTCTGGGGGTTATGGAGCCTGTGGTGTGTGGGGTTATTCAGGAGGAAGCACGCCTTCCAGCTCCTCTCCCTGAGGCCTGGCCCCTGGCCCTCTGCACTTTCGGCCTTGGCCAGAGATGCCATAATAATAGCAGCTGGCTTTTGTCAAGCACCTTGAGGATTATACAGCATGTCTGCATACATTATCTCATTTGATCCTCACAACCATCCTGTGAAACTATCCTCACTGACAGATAAAGGATAGGCTCAGAGAGGCCAAGCACGCTGCCCGAGGTCGCACAGCTAGTAAGTGACAGAACTGAGAGCTGCATCCAAGTCTTTTGACTTCATCATTCCATGGCAGAAAGGAAGGAATGTGGTTCCATGATCACTGTGGAAGCCTTGCCCTAGATTGGACCTAAATCGCTTGTGCTGGGGTTCCAATTTATGATCCTCACTTGGACCTTGGAACCATGGGCTTGCTGTTCTGTCTGGGACACTTTGCGAGGTCTGGAAGGACAGGTAAGAAGGGATGACGTTTTCAGGAATTGCTCTTGGGAAGTTTAAGGCCATGATGAGAGTCAGCCAAAGGAAGCATGGCCAGGTGAGGGGCAGGCCTCTCTCGCTCATGTCTGCAGGGGTTTTAATAAATAATTAGCGGGGCCCTGACTAGTTGAGGCATATTGATGAGTGTGAGAACTCTTTCTACTGGCTTCGATTCCAAGAACCGACATCATGATTCCTCATCCCCAACTCCTGGCCACCCACAGAGAAGGGGTCTGGGGCTACTCTGAGAAAGAATCCATTTTGCATTGGATGGGCTGTATTTCTGAGAATCCTCTACAGATTTCCAGAGCTGCTGAACCCCATTCCAGAGTGCAGATACTAGGGCTCCCTGTTTCACTTAGTGCTTCAATTAAAACAATAAAGTCACATTAAATACCAACCAGCAGGTGGGTGGGGACTCATGCCAGCTTTGGCTCGTTCCTGGCACCATCTCGTAGCAGCTGGTTTGGAGAGAAATATCTCCTTCCTTGTGGTGAGAGCACTAGTTTCTGATAAATAAGGGAGTAGAAGCTGCCGTGGAGCCTAGGGAAGGAGAGGTCATGGGTAGGGGTAGGGTTGGGGCCAAGTTCAGAAGTGGACAGAGGACAGGAGGCCTTGACAAAGCAGAGTGAGGCACACAAGGAAAGAGAGAGCACAGACATCTCAGCGAACACCCTGATCTGAGCCCTGCCTTCAAGCCACAGCCCTGCTGAAAGGGAAGGAGGGTGTGGGTCTTGGCTGTCTGAGCAGCTGTGCTGGAGCCATGCCTCAGAGGACTAATGTGGCCGAATTGCTGCTGGCAGTATGGGCTGCACTGCATTCTGGACTCTGTCTGACTCCCAGCAGCCACAGCCCTGGCAGGTGAGCTGGGCCTGTCACCTTTCTTGGCCCTGGAGGGCTGGCAGTTTTAGATGGGCCAGGCCTGCTGATGAGAAGAGAAAAGTGTGCAGGCCAGGGGGGCAGGGTAGGTCCCACACTCCCCCAACACAAGGCTTTTATCCATGTCCCCAAATAAATACCTCCTCCCACTGGCCCTGAGACCAAGAATCAAATACACAGTCCTGTTCTGAAGAAGAACCTGAATCTGTGGAGATGGCCAGTCGGCTGGAGAATGTCATGGTTCTTATCTGTCCACCTTTTGTTTCTGTGGCATTTGTCCTCACCCCCTTCTATCAATCTATTAACATTTATTGATAATCCATCACTGTCCTTCTGCTGTCTCCTCAGGATGTCCAGTATTATGATGACTGTCTTTCTGAACCAAATGTGAGGACACAGAGGTTACGGGGTGAGAGCAATTTCTCACGGGGAACAGGCATGCAGACCACCCCTGAATGTCCTAAGCTGGGACAAAACAGAGGATTCACCCAACACTGGCTGCACTGCCCTCTTATCTAGGAGCTTTGCCGTTAAGAACATTAAGAGCCACCGTTTGTTGAACACCTACTATGTGTTGGGCCTGCACTAGGCAGTGTGTGCACAGCATCTCATTTAGTCTCTTTCACAGCCTGGAGAGATTTCATTGTACGTATAGGAGATGCAGTCAGGCGGGTCAGTCGGTGGTGGCACGGTCCTCTGTGCTACTCCCCTGGCCACGGGGCAGGTGGGCGGTGTGCACAGCGTGCTGCCTGAATCCGTGGTGCGTGGGCCTGAGGCTGCACAGGATGGTGCTCTGCAAACAAAGGCGTCTCAGCTAAGCCAGGCATTCGTGGAACTTAATAAAAGAACTGCAGGAGGAAGTGAGGTGGGCGACAGCACTAGACTTGGGGTCAGAGGACGGGCGTTCCTCTCCGGGCTGCCCTTCCAACCAGGTAAGCTCGCTTGCATTGCGTCACCTCTCTGAGCCCCTTCTCATCACTGGTACGAAAGGGAAGCCAGGCCGACGCTGTCTCCCTCACAGCAGGACTTAGGAGGAGCAATGAGATGGTCAATGTAAAAGCACGTTGTAAATTGCAAAGTAGCAGATGTGATGATTATCACTGCTTTATGCACATCAGCAAAGACCCATGATCGCAGACCATGCACAACACAAGGTGGTCCCACCCCATCAGCCCTTCTTCCCACCCTCGTTGGTCCTGCTCTTTCAACTTGACTCTTCCCATCTGCTGCCTAGTCTCCTGCATCCCACTTGCCTCTACTGGGGCTCTATGGATAACTCTAACTAGTAATTGCCTCCAGTGGGCTGGAAAGCTGGGACCCCAGCAAGCCATAGCTCCAGGGGTGCCTCCTCAGTCACTGCCAGGATTCTGGTCAGGTTTAGTGCAGTCAGTCAGGGCCCTAGCAGGCAGCTCTGTCTTCAGGTACAGGCAGTGGGAGTAATGAAATATCCGTGGTCTCTGGGCCCCAGACCACCTGGATCTGGGATTCCTGTCTCAGAAGGATGCTTAAGGGAGGAGTCCCGTGGTGACTGCTATAAAGGGAAAAATGTAGGGGCTCAGGATGGGACTCACTTCCAGGGAAATGATAGATGAGATGTAGGGTGCCAGGAGGGAAGCCCAACTCACACTCAGCAGCTCAGAGCTGCAAATAGGGCCTCTTCTCAAGCCTGCCCTGGGTACTTCATTTCCCAGAGACAACCAGCACATTTTAATAATGTCTACTTGGGTTAATGAAAGTTGTCGGTTTCACTTAATAAATACATCACTATTCTTGGCCATACATATCCGTCATGCTGGGCCTGGAGCTACGCATGGTGCCCGGGGTGGGCAGGGATGCTGGGAGCTGGGGGAGGGAGGGGGGCCTGGCAAGCATGGGGCACATCAGTGGAGAGCCAGGTCTGGGAGGGCAGGGCAGGGTGTCGTGCCCCTTGGGAGCTAAGCGGAGAGATTCCTCTCATTGTGCCTTTTCTCCAGGATAGAATCAGAGGCACACAGGCAGAAGGGAACATCCAGAGATGTTCTCACTTGTTCTTCGGCTCAGGGCAAGGCGGCACTCAGATCGACCCTGTTGGAAAGAGTCACTGGAAGGTAATGTCGCCAAGTGGACTCAGGCAGACTTGAGAAGTCATCCCAGTGGGCTACTCACTGGTCCAAAATCTCAAGCCAAGTGACTTGATACAGGCTGGCAGTGAGGGGCGGGAACCCGGGGGGCATGTTTAGCATTTTGAGGACGTTCTCCTCAAACTCTGCGGAGTCCTTAAAACTTCTCTGAACTGCCACGACAGGGAAGGACCGACATAGCCAGCAGGTACTTTCTAGCTGAAGTAAGCAGCTTGAGAACCGGCCCGCCACACAGCCTGCGATTCCAAGGCCTGGTAAACTGCATGCCACACGTCGACTTTAGTGACCAGCTAGTCATTTCCACCGGGCTCTCTTAGGTAGCAGGTGAACCAGCCACAGGGCTGGTCATGGGGCTTAAGAGTAGCCAGCACCTCCCAGGGGTCATCAGAGTGTGTGTGAGGCTCGACCACATAGACAAGTCAGGGCCCTGGCTCCCCAGCCCGAGGGAACATTAGAGTAGCTGAGCCAAAATGGGTCTATCTCCCCCTTTTATGGGAAAGGAAACTGAGGGTGGAGCGGCAAGGCGATCGGCTCACTTTATCATATTCTGGTGTCAGACCGTGTGAGTTTGCGATGGTTGGGGCTGTTTTCTGATTCGAATGTGAGCGCTCTTAGTTGCTAGAGAAAAGGGCTGAAGAAGGTGAGTTGGGGAGGCTGCCTGCTGCCCATAACCTTCAGCTTCCACTGAAGGCCCTCCTTGGGGAGCAGGACCTCGGCTCCCACATGTCCTGGGAGAAGGAGCCCTTCCTGTTCAGAGAACTGTTATCGCCATTACTAACTGTTTGCTGTTACTGCCATAGAGGCACTAAGTGGCTTCCTCTGTCCTCGGAGTTGTAACCCTCGAGCAGCAAGCGCACAGCAAGGTTTCGCTGCGGCAGCACTTGGATCTCTGCCCCTCCCGTAAGTGCCTTCTGTAGTTTGCCATCGTACAGATGGAAAAACTGAGTCCTCCATTCCTTCCTTCAGGGCCATCCATCCCTTCCTGTCGGGGCCTCTTCCTCTTTGGGTCCCATCCCTGTAGCGTGTACCCATGAATGGGAGGGGCACTGCCCCAGAGAGCTGCAACCAGTAGGGTCCCTAAGACAGGACAGGCAGAATGCTCACTCACCAAAGAACAAAAGTCACCCTTGCATAAGTCCTGCGGCTGCAAGGCTGGGGAAAAGAGGCCAGGGCCAATAAGCCACTTAGCTCTCTCCCGAGCCTTTCTCTCCACCCCCACTTGCCTGCCACACCAGTCTCTTGCCAGCTGGAGGGGAGGGTGGTGCCACTGCCCCATCCACACCCTTTAGACCATCCCACGGAGTGGAGCAGGCCCAGGTGGAGTCTGAGCCAGGCGCCAGTTCCAGGAACACTGCTGGAGGTAGGGTGGGGGCAGGTGGTGCTGGGCTGGGACAAGTGAGAAAGAAAGATGGGAGCAACCTGAACGGGTGGTCTCAGAGGCCCTACGGGAGCCTCCCATCCACCTGGCAGGTTGAATAACGAAGCGTTTGTGAAATCTAATTAGTGCAGCCTTAACTTCTGACTTCCTGCATGGGGCTCCTCCTCTAGCTCCAGGCTATCGAGCAGAATTAAGCTGCCTCAGATCACCTCATTAAATTCACTAACCTTACTTTTCCACCGGTTTAGACCCTGGTGCCCTTCTCAGGCTGCGGGAGGTGTGTGTCTGGCCTTACTGGAGTGGTTCCCAAGCAGATGTTTTAGGAATGCACCTCCTCACCCCTCCCCAAAATGGCTTCCTTAATCACAAAGCTTCTTTCTCCTGAGCCAGTAATCACCCTAGACAGATCCATCCACACAGTCCCTTGGCTCCAATAGGAGCAGCCCCTTCTCATCCATCCATGCTCAAGGGGATGGTGGTCTGGGTTGTGCAGGGAACTCAACCAAGAGGGGATGCTGGTGCAGAGGCAGAGTGCTGGGCACATTGGCAAGCTGGTAACTAGCACAGGTGATTTGCAGTTTCCTGGGGCCTAACTGCAGTGGTGCAGGGAGTGTGCTTCTACTGCAGGATGGGCAATGAGGATGCTCACCAGGAGACGAAGGCCTGGGGCAGGAGGGAGGGAGCCAGACAAGTAGCTCCTGCGCCTGGCCGAGGATGGTCTCTCTGTAGTCAGGACACTCACTATGAGCCCCAAAAACAAACAATCACCTCGGGGTAGGCAGCAGAAACACCCAGGCCAGAGGGGCAGTTATGAAAGAGAAATGCAATAGTATTATAGGAGAACGGGAAAATTCTTCTATGGAGACAGAGCTAAAGTGACTGCCAACTTTAACTCCACTTTTAATTGTGCTAAATTGACAATGTCCATCCACCGTGGGTGGGTATCACCTCTACTGAGGCCAGGACCCCAGGAAGGTAGAGGGAAAGAGGGGACATTTTCTGGAGGACAGAAGTTTTGCAAACACATCTGTGCAGCCCCAGGCAGCTTTCTTAATGTCTCAGATTAGACTCTCGCCAAGAGGGCTGATGTGTGTTTTCCCCCAGGGCTGCTGTCTGGGTTAATTGTACATTGCTTATGAAGAATCTATTAGTTACAATTTCCTTTTGCCTATTCTGACTGTGACAACCATAGCTAGCTGATCAGAGTCATTCCTGCCTTGGGAGATGTGTGAGGAAGGTCTCCCTCCCAACCTATCTGAAGTGACTTGGGAGCCAAGAGTGGCTTCAGGAAAGGCCGCTGCTGCGGTATGGGCTGGTAAGGAGAGGCAAGTGAATATGTCTTAAACCAGAGTAAGGGAACAGTTTCACATTTAGCTCAGCCCCTTTCTGGGGGAACTCTGATGCATGCTTGGTGGAGCTGGAAAGAGACTGGGGTGCCTGCTCCTCCAGTGGTTCTCAGCTTCGGCTGCGCATTGAGATCACCTGAGAGAGCTCGGACAATACTGAGACTGGCCCCCTCAACAGAAATTCGATGTGGGGTGCTGAGTTTAAGATGTTGTCCAGGTGATTCTTATATGCAACAAAGGTCAAGGACGCTGTCCTGGCTCATTCCTATTGTGACAATTTTTTTTCTGTTAATCATGACTAATAACGGCAGCTAACATTAATTGAATACTTACTCTGGGACAAGCACAGAGATAAAAATTTTATGTATAGTTTCAACGAATCCTCAGAACCACCCAATGTTGTTGGAAGATGCTATTATTATTTGTTTTACAGATGAGGAAACTGAGGCTTAGGGAGATGAAGTCAACTGGCTTCAGGTCACACATTTATTCAGTTGCAAAGCTAGACTATTCTCCAAACCCTGTGCTCTTAAACATTCATACCACACTGTACCCTACTTCAGAAGAACATGAGAGTGGTGGCATGTGGGTGGGGAGAGGACTTTGTTAAACAGTTTCCCAAGCAATGCTTCATATTAAGAAATGGATGCTTTGGGTTCCAGGACAAGGCCAGGCTGAGGATGCTCTCTCTGCAGTCAGGTCATTCACTCTGAGCCTAATAAACAAACAATCGCCTACCTTGGATAACAGAATCATGTGATCATGGTAATGGGACATGCTAAACCACCATCTATTCACTATGAGACAGTATTATGATGTAGCTCTGTGGGCTGTTGAGAGGTCCACAAATGTAAGGTTCTGGTGCTGTGATCCAATGGGGAAAATGAGCCCACAAGAGTCCGGAGGGGCCTGGACTGCAGACAGGGTGAAGGAGAACAGGGACCTGCTGGGGAAACTCAGCTTTCCCTGTGGTCACTTAGAGGGCTCTGTCTCTCTTGGAGCAGTTCCCTTTGTGGCCACCTGACAGCAGTGTCCCCAGGAATATCAGTCCCTCCCAGAGCCTAAAGTGCTCTTGGCCTTCACTGTCTGGTTGGAGCAGAGGTTTGAAGGCGGGAGTTTTGGCCATAGGTCTCCCAAATTCAAGAGGCATCCAGATCTGTCCGACAGCCTCAACCAGTGATGGAAATACTCAGAGAAAGAGGCTGCCTGCCTTCGGGGCTCAGAGGGCAGGTACGGGGCCAGACTGCCCATGTTAGGCCGAGGTCCACTCTTCCTAGCCATGTGAACTCAGGAGAGTTCTTTAACTGAGGTCACAATGGCCTCGTCTGAGAGGTGGGGGTGATACTAGGACCTCCCTCAAAGGGTATGTGGAAATTAAATGAGTTAAGGGATGTAATGTACTTAGCCCAGTTTTTGGCGCACAGTGCTCAATGACTGCTAGCTCTTATTACTGCCATTGTTACTGCCACCATCAACACCCTTCCTATTGAAGTCCTTCTCTACCCTACTTACGTTTTTGGCTTCTAATACCTTTGAGGGTCAATGTCTTTTGCAGACTTGGGCTTCTTTCGCACATCCATGTTTACTCTGTTGGTATCCTCAGTGAGCATGTATGGTGAAGCTGAGTTTCCTTCTAGGCCAAACTGGACTCAAGGACACCAGGCCGTTGTCTTTATTTTCCACTTTGCTATTTTCTCAGTCTCATATCCTTCTGGAAGGTGTAGCAGGTGGAATGACATTCCAGATCCAGATGTTGTAATATTTGCATGAGTTTCCTTTCCTGTGTCCTCCCCTACCTATCCCACAGTTGGCTTCTCTCGGGCCCATATGCGTGTTGGGTGCATCAGTCCCCAGATCCTTTTTTTTCTGACAGATAAGACCACAATAGCTTCCCAACTGGTCTCCACACATTGACACTGCCTCTCTCCAATCTGTTCTCTACAGACCAGCCGGTCTGATGCACTAGGCATAGGTCACATCTCAGCTTGACCCATCAGCTTCGGCTAAAGACTGAATCTGTAACTGGCCTATAGGCCACTGCCGTCTCTCTAGAGCCCACTACACCTCTCTGTCCTTCTCTGGTGCCTTTGGCCACATGGCTTGTCTTCGATCCCTTAAATGTGCTGTGCTCTCTCTGTTCAGACTCATTTTTCAAGGAAGCCTCCCTGCCCCGGGCCCTATCCAGACCAGGACAGACTGATATCATTCTCCTTCACAACTCTCATCGCTATCTCAATTACATACTTTGTGGCATATTTGGTGGACTGTCTCCCTCACACTAGGATTTCAGAGCGCATGGATGTCTATGTGCTCAGTGTGGTGTCGATGGGGCCCAGGCATGCCTGGCATATAATAATGCTCCATCGCCATATAAATGAATAAATACATATGGCATTAATTTGGATTAATTTTCTCTATCTTATACTTGTTCTCACTATGCTCTTTTATTATCTGGCTCTGCTGCTGTCTGGTGAACTTGCGAATAAGTTATAAGGAATAGTTTTTTTTTTTAGTACACTTATTTAAAAAATGAGATACAGTTCGTATAACATAAAATTTGCCCTTTTAAAATGTACAGTTCAGTGGTTTTTAAGCATATTTACAATATTTTGTAACCATTGCCATTAGCTAATTCTGGAACATTTTCCTCATCCTAAAAATAAGCCCCTGTACTCATTCGCAGTTACTACCCATTCCGCTTCCCCCACAGGCAACCACTAATCTACCTTCTGTCTCTATGGATTTGCCTATTCTGGACATTTTGTATAAATGGAATCATACAATATGTGGCCCTTTGTGACTGCCTTCTGTCACTTAGAATATGATTTCAAGGTTCATCCATATTATGGTATGTATCAGTACTTCATTTCTTTTTATGGCTGAATAATATTCCATTGTATGGCTATGCCACATTTTGTTTATCCATTCATCGTTAGGTAGATATTTGGGTTTCTGCTTTTTGGCCATTGTGAATAAAGCTGCTATCACCATTTGTGTGAAATTTTTGTGTGGACATATGTTTTCAGTTCTCCCGGGCAGATATCGGGGAGTAGAGTTGCTTGGTCAGATGATAACTCTATGTTTAACTTTTTGTGGAACTGCTAAACGGGTTCCTGGGGAGAGTTTTATTTTTATTTATTTAATTTTTTTAAATGAAGGAGATGAACTAGCTTAGTGGTTCTTAATTTTTATTTTCATTTATTTTTGATAAAGATCTCCTTTAGAAATATATTAAAAACCATGGGATCTCTTTCCAGATATATGCATAGGTGTGAATACACATAATTTCAGCATTTTTTTTTTTTTTTAGGTGAGGCAACCCTTGGTTGACCTCACAGATTGTAAGGACCTCGTCAGCTTACAATCCCTTATTATTTTTTAAATTTTTTATGCCTACAGCACCTGGTCTTCCTAGGTGGTCTCCTATCTAAGTACTAATTTTCAGGGGTTTAAGAATCATCAGAGGCTGGCTATGGATCCCATGTTCTGTGATTACAGGCTCACATATGGCTACATTTTAAGGTTAGATTATTTTTTCTCAAACACAAAACTCCATCTGCATTTTTACATTTTCCACATGGATATAAGAAATAGATAATCTGACTAATGATTTCTGATCCGTGTTCTGATTTCCATCTGGGATCCAAATATTCAGCAGCCAATTGGTTGCTTTAATTTTTTCTACCCACTCTATAATCATCTGATTGATGTGCAATTATCTCCCCCTGCTTCAACACACGCGTTTTCCCCATCTCATGTTTGTAATCCAATGCCAGATAACCTTCATTTTTTCCCATTTATTTTGTGTGTGTTGGCCACTGTTTGATATAATTATTTTTGCAATCATCTTCTATTAGGTGAAAGAATATTGCAGCAAAGAAAGAAGAAAAAAGAAAATAAATGCCTTCCTGACAAGTTCTAATATTTTATGTTCACAAATAATCTTCCAGTATCAGAACAGTAATATTATTTTCTCAATGTGCATTTATTAAAATGTAAAGTAGCTCCATCACATTGGGAACTAAAACCCCTGCATTACCTTGGCCAGAAAATATCACTTATTTATTTCAGATTGCATTTCTGGAATTTTAATACTGTTGCTCCTCCCTTGCCACCCCAGCCTTTATCTAGCAAGGGAGTGAACTTGAAGTGTTGATTTGTAAAGTGGCATTGCTGAATGCTCAGGACCTTAATTTGGTTTTAAGAATTGTTTTTGACTTAATTTACAATGAGATTCTTTCCTGTATAATTCTTTTGGCTGAAAACTGACGAGAGCTCTTCCTTTGTGGATGGCACTTTGACACCACATTTTAAGACTGAGGTACAGAGGTGAGGGAGGAGCAGAGGAGACTTAGAAAGGAGGAGAGGGATGAAAAAGGTGGATTTTAGGGGTTGGAAGAGTTAGATCTATTGTGTATTTCTCTATAACATCTAAGGGCACAGCCCTTGGACTCTAGTTTGAAGTCAGTATGTTAACCAGGTTGCCTAGTAAAAAAGACACAAGGCTGGAAGTCCAAAGCCAGTACATCTAATCCTGTGCCCCTCTTTAACTAGCTTTGTGACCTTGGATAGATCATATCTACTCTTTGAACAGTTTTCTCAAGTGCAGAAGGAAAAGGTGAGCTAGGCAGATGGGTTTTTAATCCTGGCAGTGTATTAGAAAGCCCTGGGGAGCTTTGAAAACTATATTGATACCCAGGCTCTTGGACCTATTACATTGAAATTTCTTGTGAGTGGGTGAATAGGCTGGGATATCGGTGTCTTTATGAAACGCTCCCCAGGTTTGTCTATCATGAAGCTAGGGATGAGAACCCCTGGTCCAGGATGATCTTAAAGCTTCCTCCAGACTTCCGGTTGCCCGATTCTATGAGCTGGGCAGTGGTGTCTCATTAGCCAAAATTGGTGAGAAGTGTTGGCAGACAAGTGGACCACAGTCACTGGGACGTGATTCTAGGCTAGGGTTTGAGGTGTCTCAGCTGGGGAACTCTGAGGGGAATCCTGATCAGAATTGAATTTCTCTCAGTTTTATGCCTGGGTTGGGCAGGCAAATCTTCTTTTCTTTGTGAGCCCTTAGTGCTGAGAAGATGGATGAGCTGGGCCTGGCAAAATAGCTTTTATTCCTTGGAGAAAGCCACATAGAAAGATAAGGCAGGCTTATTATTTTTAGAGTGGAACTGAGACTGTTTAAGCCTAGAAAAGAGGGCACTAAGGAGGGGGCATGATTTGTGATCTTCAAGAGGCTGAAAGGCTATCATGTGGAAGAGGGATTGGGGTGATTCTAGATGCTCCAGGGAGCTGAACTCAGGCTAGTGAAGAGAGTTGGGGAAACTAATTTTGTTGCGTTAGAAGGAAGAACTATTATAATGTACAGCTGTGCTCCCATATTCTGTGCATACCTGTTTTAGTACCCGCTTTTATGACCATCTTCTCTACCTTGAGACCATATCTTTCTCATCTCTATTTCTAGGACCTAATTCAGTTTTTGACATAGTCCTCAACAAATGTTTATTATAATTTCTGTGATTTTTAATTGCTGTCTTTAATGGCCACTATGCAAAGTACTTCTCTCAGCTTTATTTCCTTTAACCCTTCCGGTGCTTTGTTTGGTAGGTATAGCTATCACCCCACTCTGCAGCTAAGGAAGTCAGAGCTTAGGGAGGTTAAGTAATGTCCAATGTCATAGCCCATATGAAGCAGAGGCTGGCTGTGAACTCAAGCCCATTTGACTCAAAACTTGTGCTCCTAATTGCCTGCCAAGAACCTGGGAGGGCTCCCTAGCCCTGGAGGCATTCAATTTGAAAGCAGATAACTATTTGGGTGACCTGGTTATGCCACAGCAGCGAGTAAGGACTGAGCAAGGACAGTTTCAGGGGGTGACAGAGCCAGAGGCAGGGCAGATTTTGAAGTCCCGGGTCACCTGGTTACTGTTGCCATTGGCATCCTATCCTGGGCCCCACCAGCAAGGTGCTGGCCTGGTCCGGATGCAGAGCCTCACTACCTTTGGTCACGCAGGCTCCAGAATGGAAATGCTGTCCTGGTGGCTATGGTCATTTCCAGGTAGTGGGTATTGTGGTCTCCTCTGCCATCAGTCTCCTCTGCCACCATGTCTGTGACCATGTGGAGCAGACTCTTTTGTAAGCCTGTGGTAACAGGACAGAATGAAGAGAGGCATCCTGGGTATGTCTGTGGGGGTACATGACTGCTCTGGCCATGAAATGTTGTATTAGCTTCTCTTTTCATTTCACATAGACACAGCGATTGCATTACCACGTGGCTCAGGGTACAAGCAAGGCAGAGGGGTACAAGCAGCTGATGAAGGAGGAAGTGCTCCAAGGAAGTCTTTCATCAAAGTGATGGCATAGCTAAAGGCACAGAAATAATATTCCAGAGATGGCATTGCCAATTAGTGGAAGGCTACAAGAAGGACTGTGAAATGGAGGCTTGGGAAGATAGATGGGAGAGAAGGCTGGCTTGGGGTGAGAAGAGACAGAAAAAGGAAGAGGGGGAGGAAATGTTGGTGAGATTGGTGATTCCTTTAACATGGTATGCGCTGCTTTAAAGGTTGCGGCCTTCTTCTCAAACATGACCAAAATCAAACTCTAAGTAGAAAGAAGGAATTTAGTTAGATGCAGTGATGACCCTCTTGTTAGATGAGTTAGGCAGAGAGGTGTCCCAGAAAATTTTCTCTGGAGGGGCTGGGGGGTGATCGTGATGAGATGGTAGGACAAGGAAGGGGCAGACATTTGAGAACCAGGCACTTAAAATACATGATCACATTTATTCCTGATAACAAACATATAAGATAGGTGATAAGATTTCCATTTTACAGATGAGGAAACTGAGGCTCAGAGGGGTTATGAAGATAAATTAGAAGCTAGAGCGAGAGAGTCTTATTTAAACAGGACTAAACTTGTGTGTTCATTTTACTGTATTAGGCCATCTTCCAGATGAGCTACATGAGGGCAGTCCGGAGTAATTTGGGATTTTAAGAGGAGGTTTCACAGGCAAGTAGCCCAGTTTATCTACAAAGTGAATTCTGGGAGGAGGTCCTCCTGGCCTGACCAGGCTGAGACCACAGACTCAGGCCAGAGGACAGGAGAAGCCAGGTCACTCGTGGGTTGCAAAGGTGTGCTCAACATCACACAGATGTGGGTTTGGTTGGTGGACATGCCATGAAGTTAGATGGCAGGTCACGAAGAAACACAATAGCCCCTTCTCTCATTTAACTCTGAAGGGAGGGAAGAAGGAGGAGGGGGATCCCCAGATTCGCTTCAGAAAAGCTCAGTGCTATATCTAGGGCATAGGTAAACTGATATTTGGGACAGAAGTACAAGGCTGGACATTCATTTTGATTTCTGGTTTTCAGAATTGACATGTGTCTACTTTCAAAAAGAATTTAAAGAGGCATATCATTTTCTTAGGAAACTAAGACACCGTCTAAAAGTTCTGCTAGATTGAATATATTGCCGACAGATAGCCTTCTTATCAAACATTGATGGATTGTAGAGAAAATTATAATGTGTAACTAGAGCTGCCAGTGTGGAGTCCCTACTAGGTGTGTGACACTGTGAGGTCCATCACACATGTTTTCTTCTTAAATATACCCCACAGCCCAGTGAGATAGATGTTTTTGTTCCCATCTCTTAGATGAGAAATATACTGAAGTTCAGAAGGATTAACTGACTTACCCAGAGCTCCTCATGTATAAGTAGTAAAACTAAGATTGTCTGATTTAAAAGTGCATGCTCTTCCCATTCTGTGATATGAGGCTGTGAAATCTGCAAATCTCAGAACTGAAAGCTAGAGTTCAGCTAAACTTACCTATCCAATGCATGGGGGCTTCCCAGAGCATTTCTGATAAGGGCTGTGACTTGATTTACCCATCTCTACTGATGGAAGACTCATTAATTCCTTCACGATGCAGAAGTTTCACTGTCTGATCCTTCACTTGTCTACCTGAGGGATATTTAATAAGTGCCTACTATGTGTCAGGCACTCTTCTCGGATCTGGTAAGCCAGTCAAGATCCTGGCTCTCAATGGGTCCTGATTTCTAGCTGGGGGAGAATGCATTAGAAAATACAAAAGTAAATAAATAAGAGTTTCAGGTGGTGATAGATGCATTATAGACAATGAAACAGAGTGGCAGAGAGCGCCCGGGCATGGGGGCCGTTTTAGATTGACTGGTTAGGGAAAACCTTGCTAAAGAGGTGACAGCTGAGCCGATATCTAAATGATAAGAAGGGTCCCACCGTCCAAACATCTAGGGAAGAGTGTTTAAAGCAGAAGAAACAGGAGATGGCAAGGCTTTGAGGAGATACTGAATTTGTCACCTTAAAGAAGGCCATAGGCCTGGAGGAAAATCAAGTACGAAGAGGGTGGGAGGAGATGAGCTCAGAGAGGAGGGCAGAAGACAGATGGGCCCACCTGCCATAATGACGGCTTTTGGATTTTATCCTAAGTGTGGTGGGAAACCATTGGATGGGTTTGATTGGAAAAGTGACATAATCTGATTCGTATTTTTAAAAGATGCTATGTGGAGATTGGATTGCAAAGAGGCACTTCTAATTGTTGGGAAGATTATTCTCTCTCTTACTGATGAAACTTGGTTCTTTTAGTAATGATTCTTGCACCAAAAACCAAAACACAATCACAAACAAGACTACTTTCCTCTTTCAATTTTTATTATCGGCTGTCACATTCCCCTTTGGTTCTTTGTAAACTTCCCTTATTATTGTACGCATTTCTGGGAGGAGAGTCCATAGCTTTCATTCGAGTCTCAAATATTCATCAACCCTAAGAACAGAGAACAGCCACCTTAGAAAGTTAAATCAGGGGATTTTCACTAAGTAGAAGCTACAATTAGTCCCTTCTCTGATCCCACATTCATTCTCTTCCTGCCTGCTCCATATGTCTTTACAGGTCTCTTGATCTCTTCTTCCTGCCTCATATCCCAATTTAAATTCCTTCTCTAGCTTCTTGTAAATCATCTAAACCCAGAGAAGACAATTTCTGCTTTTTTTTTTTTAGAGAAGAGACTAGTGAAGAAGTCTGCTTCTAGCTAACGGGGATGAGAACACATAGAGAAGTGGGCATAGCGTTTTCTTTTTCTTCTTCTTGACTCATACACCTTTGGAACTGACCTGTGTGTCTGACTTGCAGATTTCTAAAGAGCAGAGCACAGAGTCTGGTAAAGGGCTTGAATGCAAACTGATGCAAAGGGCAAAGTCATCTTAAAAGAATTATTATTCATTTCCCATTGCAGTTAATTTTGGCACCTTCATCAGAGTTTAAATTCTAGTACCATATCATATCAAAGGAAAAAAGTATTTGATGTACATGTTAATTACTGCTAAGATGTAGCTACTTAAATCAAGAGTTTAATTTTCATTTGACTATTCAGAACAGCTCTGCATGGGGGGTGGAGAGAACCCCTTTTGATTTAGATTATTTAAATAGGTGATGAGAACTTCAAGTAAAATGGCTTCCTATTTTCTAAACCAGCATTTGAAATTAGTACCCAGCTAAAGGAAAAATAGTTAGGAAAATCAAGTTCCTCTAGGAATTCCCAAGTCTGCCTGTTCTATGAAGTGGGAGAAGGCAGTGAATAATATAATTTTGTGTGCTTGAAGACTTGAGAATCTGCAGAATGATAGCATAATGGTAAGTGAATTTTAAAAGCATGTGAGAGGCTGAAAGAGTAGATCTATGTAGAAAATAATACAGTATTATTTAAAAGCCTAAATTGCCAAAACGATACTACTCTTGGATACACTCTTTATAAGAAACAACTTGAATGAATCCCTAATGTGTATTTTTTTCTACCGCGAACTATAAAAACCCATCAAAATACCAAGCTATTTACCAAGTGATTAAATCATAGTCATTTATTATAGTTTTACTTGGATTTCCAAGGCTTTATCGCCTCAGATATAACACTTTGCTCTTAATAATCCCTATTGATTTTACTGTATTACCTTATATTTTTAGATTTGTTTTACTGCCTTGTGCTAAATTCTAACATCATTGTTCTATATAAAATGAGGTATATCATCATGTTTCTCAAAACACATGAAGATAATTATCTTGCCCAACATGGGTGAAAAATGCTGATTTTTGGCTGCTGACAGAGTGGGGACCTGAAGGTGAGGGAAGCACTTTGCAGTCCCTAGGCCTGTCAGTTGTGTTATTTCTGGCGTGGACAGCACTGAGGTACTATCGATGTGCTGGCTGGGCACTGGAGAGCGTGGGAATCAGGGTCTTGGCACAGATTAGAGGACATATCTGGGATGTCATCTGTGTCTGTATTTTGCTATAGTTGCTAATCTTTCTTGGGATTTGTAGCTCATACTGTATCTTCAAAGTACTTTGTAATCGTTCACATGCTAAATCAGCTAGTGGAGAACTTGGTGTTCTTAAAGTTATCGCACCTTTGGGTGCTGTTTCAATTACTCTTCTTAAAGGCACCTTCTAAATGTCAAAAATGGTGAACATTTTTATCTCCTGTGGAACCTTGAGTCTTCATTCTCTGGATTAATGCCTTGGTGAGGGTGGGAGGAGAGTAACTAGTTCTGGCTTGTGAGTGATGATGCCATAGATAACCCCTGTGCAGGACAGCAATCAGTGGTCCTACACCACAGCCATGTCTCACACGTGCTTATCAGCTCCCAATGCAGTGGACTTGACATCTTCATTACACATTAGATGCTTGACTCCCAGGAGCTCAAATTCTAAAAGTGGAAAATAATCACAACGGCCACACTCTTTGTGGTGCTAATGACATGCCGTTCAGATGCAGTTCTGAGCGCTTTATCTGTATTCATTCTTTTGACCCTGCAAGATCTCACAAGGCAGATGTTATTCGGGCCTCATTTCACAATGAAGAAACTGAGGCACCTTGTGTTTTGCACAAGGTCACACAACTAGAGAGTGGTAGATCCAGAATTCCAAGCCGGGCAGCCTGACTCAGAGTCCAGGCTCTTCTTAATTACATTTACATCACATTTATAACCTACAAGGTATTCTCCATTAATTATATGATCTTCCCAACAGCCCTTGGTTCCATTTTAAAGACAGGAAGACAGAAATAGGTGGTCATTATTTGTCTATCGTGACATAGCCAAACCCTCTAGCAGGATAACTTTCTTCCTCTTTCCCACTCTTAAACACACCTACATGGTGGGAGATAAACTAACACGGCACATAGAGGGGAAGCCCAGGGCTTTTGCACGTGTGCAGTCTGCCTCACCGGAAACCACATCCTCTCCCTGGCGGTGAGTGAGACAAGACCTCTGGGAAGCAGCATCAGAGCAGCAAATGTTCTCGATCTGGTTTGCACAAAGATGGCTGAAAGGGGGGACTCTCATTTCTCCCATATCTTTGTGGGTACCCTCTTGAATGTTTGTTGCTCCTTCACTATAATTCCAACGTTTTGAAGAAAGGCACAGTGTTGGTGTCTTACGGTGTTGCCTGCTTGATGTGCCGATGAGATTTTGCAACCACTGGAATGATTAGAAAAGCATCTGTGTGAGACTTGAATGATGAAGAAAGAGGACAAATCATTTAAGTGTGAGAAGAAAGGTGGAAAGGGCATCAGGTTGATGAGCCAGCAAGGAAAGAGAAGGTATCTGTGGTCAGGGATAGGCTGTGTGCAGGCAAGTCCCTCTTGCTTTCTTAAAAGAAAAGAACCAGCCAAAGGAGGTAAAAGAGGAAGTCACTGACTAAATATCAGGTTAGAAGACAAAGTCATATGGTGAAATTCTAGGTTCTCAAGAAAACAAACAAACCAACTGGAAAAGCCCTTTTCCATGTATTGGGGCCTGTGCTGAACCCAGCAATAAAAGTTACACCTTTTTTCTCCCCAGTTCAGAAGAGGCTGGCAGGTAGATATTTTAGCTCATTGAGAAAGTAATAGTGGGCAGTTGTCTGAATTGAATAAAGAATCCTTGAACTGGGTCAGAATCAAAGAGACAGAGCTCAGATGAAGAGCCAGAAGAGTCAGTTTCTTCTGCACCTGCAATGACTGCTTTTCTACCCGAGGCCTCGGAAGGACCAACCTCGCTGGTGATGAGTGTTGATTTAGAGCTTTGAGATCCCTGGAGGGCAGGTCAGGCTACCAACAAGGAAAATGGCATTTTGTGTCAAATTGATAGGAATGAAGAACAACTGGGTGGAGGGTGCAGTAGGGATGGGAGGGAGCCAGAATAAAAGATAGGAGGGTCACAGAATGAGGATGTTGGTACAGCTGGGATTATCTGTTATTCTCACTAAACAGATTATTCTTTTCTTCTCCTCTAATTTCCACTAAGAAAAAAAAAAAAAACAAAACCCCAGGTCTTTCTTAGACCATGAAGCAAGAATTACTTATACCAGATAGATGAGAAAAGCACCATTAGATGTTTATAAAGTAATTATAATTAGAAAGATCAAGAATTTGTGGTTCATTTCTAGCAGATAAACAAATGCATATTTATCCTGGTGTAAACACCCGGGTCCCCTCTTTCCTGTCCGGGTTCCTTCACAGTGGGCTTAGAACACTCTCCTATGTTATGCACCTGACAGATTACGCTTTGTAGAGGCAGGCTGCCTGGGCATGTCGTGTAATTCAGCATTAAGTATCCTATTGATTCACTGGAGTGCTGCCATGGATGTTAATGGAGACAAATACTGTGGCTGAGATTTTTCAAAGGGCTGAGCAATTCCTAAGCATCAATAACATCTGTCATGATGTAATGTGGGGTGACCTCAAGATGCTGGACTTGAGGCCCACTGTGAGGGCAGGGCTGCTGGAAGGGGCTCTTGGACACTGACCCAGAGCCTGGGGAGGTACTGTGTACTTTTTCAAGACCTACCAAAGTAAGGACAATGGAATTTGGGGTAGGGGGCAGGGTGATGGTGGTGGAAGCAGAGGTGATTGTGACAGCATTTCCTAGTGACTCATCACAAGGTTCACTGATTGTTAGAGGGCATCCTACACTCTTGTCTTGAAAGCTTGATGGGCCCTGGGAAGTTAGTCCCTACCCTATCACAGAGAAAGGGTGAGGTTATTACCCTCTTCAACTGCAAACACTACGTAGCCCTGATAATAGTGAAGCATAACTTCTCTAATCCTGCAGTCGTAAACCCTGAATAACAGCTCCTACCCTGTGACCTGCTCCGTCTGAGCATGATTGCAGTGACTGTCTTCAGAGAGATGAAATTTCTTGCTCAAGCTCACACAGCAAGGTGGTCATGGACTGGACTAGAATTCAGGTCTCAGGATTTCTTACCCAGGTCTATTTTCAGTCACCTTTAGAAAGGATCTCTGGAAACTATTTGAATATATGACCTGAAACAGGTGATATTTCTTTCCAAAAAGGCTCTGTAAAAACCTCAGGGTTAGTAAATGTAAGAAATCAATTACTCACAAACAAATCCCATTTCAGTCAAATTCTGTAGGCTGCCCAATCCTTCCTACATTCCAATTCAGTCTGCGCACTGGTACTCACATTATCTTGCTACAAGACACATCTGATCTTGTCACTTCCGGGCATCAGGGCCTCCATCAGTTCCTCTCTGCTGACAGAATACACTCCTTGGCATGATCCTTACAATCTAAATGCCGCCCCCACTCCCCTGCCCCGCCCTAGTCTTCAGTTTGATGTCTTGCCTCTCCTGTTCCCAGCCACTCTGGGCGTTGTTGCTGACCATTCTATATCCTCTTATACTCTGTATATTTTATACATGAGATTCCCTGTGTCTTCTACATCTTTCTCCCATCTGCTGCCCCGGAAGCTCCCATCCATCTTTAAAAAGAACCTGTTCTTCTATCTCGCCCCTGAGGGCCATCCCTGCCTCTCCTGTGTGGAGTTAGGAGCAGTTAGTTCCTCCTCTAAGATCCCATAGAATACTGCTCATCCTTTATTATATCTTTATTTTAACAGCCTTCCTGTTGTACTGTGTTTATCTGTTTTCTTGTCTACCTCCATTGTAATTGGATGTCTGTGGTGAGATGTGACTTTTTCCTTTTGGCAACCTACTTTTTGGCACACAGTAGGTATACTCTGTGTTTATTCAGTGCATGCGGGTAGGAGTTATCAGTAGGGTTTATGGCACATATGTTGGCCCTGTGAGACACACCTTTCTGTAGTCCTGAGTCAGGGATGAACCTTAGAGAACTTAGACCTAGAGGCAGAAAAGCAGCCTCAATTCAGCAGCACGTTGAAGATCTTGGAGGGATGTGCCCGTTTATCACCAAGTTCTTTGAACTTGAACACAGTGACCTTGAGCATATGTGCAACCATAGGCACCTTGGGGAACAGAAGTTGACATTCAAACAGAGGAAACAGCACACCCTACTTTGATAGACACCAGACTGTCACATGAGCAGGGTTGATAATCAAATATTCAATAACTGGCACACAAGGTACTTTGACCGATCAGAATGGACACAGGCCACAGGGCTGAAGCGGAGTGCTATGTGCCAAGCATTAACTCTTCAGATGCTGGACAGTAGGGGGTATCTCGGAGGAAGGTCTGGGAATAGGAGAAGCATGTTGAGCGAGGGAGCTTGGAACAGTGACTCTTTATTGGTCAGTATGAAAATATTTCAGCATTTTAACAACTGGCCCTGGTACTGCTGTACTGGTGCAGACTGGCCTGTTAATAAGTCTGATGAAAGAATAACAAAAAATTTTGAGCTCACCCTTAAAAGAAGGGGTGTGTGTATGCGTGTGTTTATGCACGTGTGTATATGTGTATATGAAAGAACAAGGCCAAGCTTTTATCAGAAGGCAGCATTTGAGCTGAACCTTTAACTCAGTCATATTTCAATATAAGGAAAAGGAGGTGGAAATAAGGGAATTGCAGACCTAGGAAACTGAAGGAGTTCACAGAAGGGCGCATGGGCCTGTTGGCGAAAGATGATTGCATGATGCTTGGAATCACTGGGCTCCTGAGGAAAAAGTGGGTTGAGGTCAGATTGTGAAGGCCCTTGAAAGCCACATGGAAGCATTGTTATCTTGCCTGTGTTCCCAGGTTCCTGCCCTCTAGCCAAACCTTATTGCTTGAGAATGCTTCAGGGTGACCCTTGCTGGGACAACCAGTGGTGCTGACTTCCGTAAGGCTGGGGCTGTCCCATGGTGAGAGGGACAAGCTTCTCCTTAATTAGTGATGCCATGGCAGCCTCCCTGGCTCCATGGTGACTGACGCTGCCTGTCCGCTGCCATGTGGCCGATGTGTCCTACCACGGTACATCATCTCCTAATTAACACGTCTTGTCAGGTCCAGCGGTTGGCTTCAGTAAACATGCTCCTAGCAGCTGTCACTGGGACCCTGCGTGGGGCCTGCTGCCTCATTAGCTCGAGAGAAGGGAAATGGCACTGGCAACAGGACAGAGGGAGAGGGATGTTCTTCGTGGTGGGTGTTGGCAGGATTAGAGAGATGTCAGATGCTCAGAGAGGACTCATGAGGGCCAGGGGAAGACTCAGCTCAGAGCACCGTGGGTTTCTCTTTTCCTTGGTATAGTGACAGGATAGGGTAGGTGGCAATATGCCCAGGAACCGGGAGGCCCGGATCCTCATGATGACTCTGCCACCACCTAGGAAAGGTCAAAGTCCTCCTCAAATTCATATGTTGAAGCTGTACTCCTCAACGTGGTGGTATTAAGAGGTGGAATTTTGGGACTGGTTAGATTTAGATCTAACCGTAAGGGCGGGGCTCCATATTGGGATTAACGTTTTATAAAAAGAGGAGACAAGACTTTTCCCTGCACACTCCAAGGAAAGGCCACGTGAGAACATAACTGGGAAGAGGGCCCTCCCTGAGAATCCAACCATGCTGAAACTTCCAGTCTCTAAAACCACATCTGCTGCTTAAGCCACATTGTCTCTGGTAACTTATTAGAGCAGCTCAGATGGACTAAGACAAAGGCTCAGCCTCCTCATTTGAAAAACGGGTAGGATCCCAGCCCCACCCACCTCCCAGGCTTGCGGAGTGGGTTTAATGAGAACACAGAAATTCTGAGGGATAAAAATTCTAAATACTATGAAATGACAAGGCAAAAGCATGTTCTAATTTGGGGCTACCAGGGAATATTCTTTGCTCAGACAAGATTAGTGCTGTGTCGTTTCTCTGAACATATCTCGCCTACCTTTCCAGGGCTTCCTGCCCGCATTGTTGCATCACTCATTTAATCAAACTCTTGCTCTTTTCTCTCTAACCCTGCCCAAACCCTCTCCCTCCTTGGAGGGCCACCCCAGTCTCACTTTCTCCATGAGAAGGAACATGAGAAGATCCCAGAAGGAAATGCTCTCCATCCTCTGGCTGCCAGAGCGTCAGCCCGGGCTCTGGGGGCAAGCGGCCCATCTCCCAGTGACTGTGTATACAGACTTAGCCCATCCCTCTGCCTCTTCCCCCGGCCTATGATTTTAAGCACATGTCTAAACGGTGTCCTGATAGCACACAGTAGGCAGTTGATAAGTGTCCGTTGAACAGGAGAAGCAGTATATCTCATTCTTGCAGCTCTCACAACAGTAGTGAGTGATCTCACAATTTCTTTTGACCACTTATTCTATTATCAATTTTTCTATAGACCTTCTTCTGAGGTCTAACCCACATCTGTCCCTACCAGATGATAGAAACTTGATTGTATCCTTTCTGCCTGTACTGGAAGGGTGATACTGAGCACCACCTCCTACCCTCCCCATGTCCGGCCTGCTACCTGGAGCCAGTCCTGCTCCCCATTGCCCACTCCAGGACACTCTGGGGAAAGTCTGAGCAACTGAGGGTGTTTTGAAAGTGTCTGATTACAGCAGGGAGGCAGACGATTTCAGCCAGCAGAGGCATCAAAACCACACAATTTGTAAATCTTTGATAATGAGCACATTAGGGCACATCCTAATGAAGGGAGTCGGGAATGATTGGCCATGGAATGCAGGCTGAAGATTTTAATTAAAATGCCACTGTCTATTTAGTTTTCCCCTTTCTTCTCCTTTGCCCATCCTCCAGTCCCCCTCCTTCCACCCATGATGCATATTTCTTGCCCTGGACCAGGCCTGTGCAGAAGGTGTGTGTCTCATATTTCCTTTGACTAAGCTGCTTGCTGGGGGATGCAGAGCTCTTCTTTAGCATGGGACCACCACATGGGC
Source organism: Pteropus medius (assembly GCF_902729225.1). Taxonomy (NCBI): domain Eukaryota; kingdom Metazoa; phylum Chordata; class Mammalia; order Chiroptera; family Pteropodidae; genus Pteropus; species Pteropus medius. Next base: position 2,793,032 of record NW_024344436.1, on the reverse strand, counting down.
TTGGTGTGACAAGGATATGTACATGTGGGTGGAGGCGGACTAGGAGTGGAGTGGGTTTAATGAGAAAATAGAAATTCTGAGGGATAAGAACTCTAAATACTATGAAATAACAAGGCAAAAAAACATGTTCTAATTTGGGGCTACCAGGAAATATTCTTTGCTCAGACAAGATTAGTTCTGTGTTGTTTCTCCAAACATATCTGAGAAATGTTCAGCCCAGAGCCAAGCAGATGTCCGAACCCCAGGAAGCACAGTGGGGATCCAAGTGGGCTCATAAATGAGTGGCAACTGCCAGCCTCATGAGCTTCCTGGGGTGAAGCTCTAGGGTGAAGGCTGAAGCACCAGCTGAGGAACTTCTGGGCCAAAGGGGTGTTTCTTGGGCCTCTCATTATAGTTTTCTTTCCAAATGGCTTAACGGAGTGAGGAGCGAAAGCAGCTGTGAGGAAAGGGATTTGTGCTGCTTTCTCTGGGGGTGGAGTAACTGTCGTGCTGGGAGATACCTTCTGTTTGCTTCTCCAGATCCATCTCCACCCTGCTTTTGCCCTGGGACTCTACACTGTGTGAACTCTATCGGCAGACTTCCTTGCCATAGGCTTGGGGTTGGGCCTGGCCAATGAGAAGTCCTTGGCAGGACATAAGAGAGAAGAAGGACAATGAGATTAGACTGTTTATTCCCCTGGCTCTTTCTCTGTGAGATCTTCAGGGGCTGGTCTGTCTCTCGACTGGAGTCCACAGCTTCTTGTTAAGGCGGCTCCTCTGTGAGATGCCTTCCTTCCTGGTTCTCCTACTCCCTCTAACCACCTCCTCCCCTCACCCCTGGTTCTAACTACTACTCCCTCACCCCTGTAGGCATTCTAGCCCTAGGGTACTGTATCCTTTCTTGTGTTACTCCCTAAGCAAAGACTGCAAACAGTCCCCTATTAAACTGTCCCCAGATTACCCACTTCAAGTGTGCCATCTGTTTCCTGCCAGGATCCCGATAGAATCACTCTTTCCTCCCAGGCCATTCCTTCTCACCACATACGCAGAGGGATCCTGTTGGCATCAGGTTGTTACTGGAATGGCAGCTTTGATGTGGAGCACAATGCAGTTTTGTGGGTGATAAAGATCCCTGCTTCTAGGTAGATGAGCTGGGTTTGGAAAAGTGCTAGTGCTTCCCAAGACCCATCGACAGTCTTTGACCTTATTCAAAGTCCCATGTAGGGTGGAATAGAACCCGTTGTGTGTTTGGCGGGGGTGGTGGTGGTGGTGGCGGCGAGATAGAAGTAAGGCTTATTCCTCTCCCCCTTATGTAGGCTATGTGCTATTCTTACTTATAGATAGCTCACTGTGGTTAAGTGACTGGACAAAAATTTAAGGAGCATGCTGTTTTCAACTAATATGTAGCAAAGAACTAAAGCAGGTATTCTAGCAGTTGATGGGAATCTCTCCCTCTTTCATTTCTTCCCTTTCATTTGCTCCCTGATGGCTATGAAGACTGATTTCAAGAATTTTGTGGGGAAATGAGTAAGGCATTGACCTTGGACTGGGAAAGACTTCATTGACATACACCCTGTTAGCCAGGCTCCCAGATCCTTCTCATCTAATAATGATTTACCTCCTAACCTCTTCCTGGACCTGGCCCCTAAGTAGGGTTTCTTAGCTTAGGTGACTGATTGCCTCTTATAGGAACCTCATTCCAGGGCCTTGAACTTTTAGAAGCATGCCCAGAACCCAGCCAAGGGGCCTGTCTTTGACTCCTGATTGGCCCTTTTGCCCAATGGTTTCAGTTGGTGTTCTCGACCCCAAAGGCCCTGTACTCCTATTAGCACTGCCATCCACAGTGGCTTAACAAGGTGAGCTTGCCCTTGACCTGATGTTGTAACCAGATGCACTATAGGTCTGATCGTCCCTTAATATATCTTTGTTTCCACTCCATTCCTCCCAAGTGGGGGTCTTGAACTGACCGGATGAGAGAATTTTCTCCCTGATATGTCCTGCCTAACATGTCAGCTTCCACCCCTGCCCCCATATTCCCCACACCAAAATATGGAGTGATCTCTCTTCTTGTACACAGTGGCACAGTGGCTACTTTGTTTTCACTCTTCATTCAGTTGTCTGTGCATCCAGTTCATATTCATCCATCTGTTCTTTCATTTATTCTTACTGAGCAACCTCTAGGTGCCTGAATTTGCAAACATCTCATTTAATCCTCTCCTATCTTTCTCAGGTGTACTCTATCATTACTGACATTTTTCCAAAGGAAAATGTCGAAGGGTGACTAAGTGGCTCGCTGAGGGACACACAGCTGGTAAATGTTGCAGCCAGAGTTTGAAGCAGGTAGTAAGACACTGGAACCTAGACTCTCAAACTTAAGCACAATGTTTCTACTCACAGACAATTTGAAATTGTTCATATGTAGAAGCAGAAGGTCTTAAGCAGATACTATCTTTCCTTCTTCCCTAAGCTGCCTTCTATCGGCTCTGCTCAGAGAAGGAATAACTGTGTGTGCAGAAAGAAAGATGGAGGGAGAGAGGAGGAGAGAAAATCCTGAGGGAGAAGAAGGGTGGGACACATGCAGGAGGAGCCAAGTCATCCTGAGATTATTTGCATCTGCAGCAGAAGGAAGTGCACTCATGCTGTCACAGCCTTTTCCTGTATTGACATAACAGTCCCTTGCTTTTGTGTAGCACTTTGTAGTTTTCAGAGCACATTCAAATCCATTAGGTCCTTTTATCCCCCATGACAATCTTATGAAGAGGCAGGAATTGTTCACCTTAATTTGCAGATGAATAGGCTCAGGGAGGTTATATAATTTATCCCAAGTGCGAGAGCCCAGATGAAACCCCCAACCCCTAACTCCTGGCCTTAGGAATGTGCAGCAGGCCTCCCTTTCTTATTCATCATTTTCTGATTTTGAGCCATGTGGGGGAAGGGTTTGCTTCCTAGACTCACAGAAACGCCTCACTCCTGGGTGCCAGGCCACCTGGATTCTATAAAGCAGTGATTCTCAAATGTTACTGGGCATCAGAATCACCTGGATGGCTATCACACAGATTTCCAGGACCTGCCCCTTCTGGTTTCTCGTTCAGGAGGTCTGAGAGGCCCAAGAATCTGCATTTCTAACAAGTTCCCAGGTGATGCTTCTGCTGCTGGTCCAGGGACCCCGCATTACAGGAACCACTGATATGAACCAGTGTCTTACAGATGTTCAGCCAGGTTCATATTCTGGGCTAAAGAACCCTGGACAAAGAGCAAATTACTTTTGTGGGCCTCTTTCCCTGAGGTGGGGAATTTGTGTGTGTCTTGCTTCACTGACTGTTTGCTGTATGGCCCAGAGAAGGAGAGAAAACCTCAGGCTTTTTGGTTCATACACACAAAAGGAAAATGTCCACACACGAGATTATTAATTCATTGTTCAATTAAGTTATGATCTCTAAAATTATCACAATGTTTGGCTGGGAGGAAGGCAGCATTGAATAGCTTGTTCCATGTAATGTGCGAATAATGTAACTTTATTACTTTTCTCGCTAGTGAGTAATTGTGACTGACACATTGGCAATAACACGGATCACCTTCTTACCCTTGCTTCTACCTACTCTCTGCACTGAGCATTTGCTTTCTTGCCTCTGCTGCTTTCCCGCTCACCCCGCTCCCCGCCGCCAGCCCCTGTTCCCTGCTCCATTTCACTTCTTTTCTGTTCTGCCTACAACGTTGGCGTATGGAGAGGGCACTGGGACTGCAGGTCCCAGGAGACAGGGGTGAGCAGCCCTTCCAGGCCGCTTGGCCAACCTGGCAGGAGCCTGGGTAAGGCCTGCTTAAACTCTTGCTCACATTGGTCCATGTACTTTTCCCTCATCTTCAGTTTTGTCCAAGTCCTTTGTGTGTCCACTCAGGCGCCGCCCACTTCGTGGTAGGTGTGAGCTGACCTGGGCAAACACTCTATGTAGAGAGGCGATTGCTTTTGCAGTGTTGTGGCAGCGTCCACACACCCTGTCAAAGGTGGGGGGCTCTATGTTTCCTTATTTTGTATCCCCTTTTGGTCCTTCTGAATTTAGCCTCTGTCTCCAGCTGACTGGTTCTGGGGCAACATCTGAGTCGCTCATTTCCGCCCCCAGAGCTCAGGGTGCTCAGGCTGCAAGGCACTGTCGTCAGCACCTGGAGAAGCTCCCAGCCTGCTCAGGGCCCCTCTCACCGTGTTTTCCTGCCAGCTCCTCAGCTGCACAGTACTGGCCACCAGAGTGAGGAATATAGTCATGACTGGATCTTCCACCTTTACCTTCCATCTCTACCTTCTTACGCCACTTGGGGGGGGGGACTAAAGTTTTTTTTGATTTTTTTTAAATCACCCATTAGCTGTTAAAATTCAGTTTAAACACTATCTTGTCATCCTCTTTCATCATCCATCAGTGCCTATTTTTGTACCAGCAAATATATTTATTTAGGTAGAACCTAAGTGCTTATCTACAACTTATCTACAGCGTAGACATGGAAAGGACAGGAAAGATGGATATGCCCAATACAGATTTCTTCTAAAGCTCCTAGTCCAAGGGAAAATAGTCTTTTTTTTTTTCTGGAGTGATCCAGTGCAGAAGTCCAGTTTGCATGTGGGCTGTGTGTTGTCTATATTGCCCTGTCAACAGGTCGGGTGGAACTGGACTTGACTTTGCCATCTCTGACCAAGTGGTGAGAGCTACGAGCTGAGCATGTGCTTTGTGCCATGATTCCATTTAATCCTTACCATAATTGAATGAGGAAGATGCCTTTGTTTCTCCCCATTTTATGGCTGGCCAGGGATGAAGCCAGGAGCCTATACTCCACAGCATGTGCTCATCATAATACTGTAGTTGCCAGCCTCTCTGGGTGAGTGTGTGGCCTCACTCCTGATGCCTGGGACACCTTGGGGCCTAACCAGGGGGAAGCAGGTGATGGGCACAGAGGGTGGGGAAATGGGTGTGGCAGAGTGACTCTGAGGAGGTGAGGGAAAGGACCACTTGGATTGGAGATGCTGGGGGGCTTCGTGTAGAGTGTGAGGCTTGACTTGGATCCCGAGGGTTTAAGGTTTGCCTTCTCAAAAAAGTAGCCAAAGGGAACCAGGTGTCTTTGGTTAGTCTTGCCCTGGGCACACCTGCAGAGGTGTGTTAGAAGACCACAGTTCTCCCTCATCCATTCCTCCTCACACCCATTTGCTGGGGCCAATGCTCCCTGCTCAGTAAAGAATCAGATTTTAAAAACAGCTACCCTCAGGCCTGGGTCACAGGTCTGGCCCTTTTTGGCCATGATGTCTCCCGCTGGTGTTCTTTCTATTATGCCTCTTGCCTTTCTGGTCTCCCAGAGGGGCTCATTGCTCAATGGGGAGCAAAATGGATAGCATCTTCGCACCCAGGGAAGGAAGCCAGCACAGCCCCTTATGCAGTTTAGAGTTACAGTTGCTGCACCAAGTTAGGAAGTGGGGACAGTTCCAGCTTCTGGGCCCTACTTGCCCTAAACTTCTCCTAGATGGGGAGTAATGCCAAGTCTGAGAATGGGCACAAATAACACTTTTTCTTTCAAGGATCAACCTTAAAAGAAGTTCCAAATCTCAAAGGCAGGGGCATATCCTTTCGTGGTCCAGAGCAAATTACCGTCTTTTATTTTCCTCCTTTATTCCATATAGGTTGGACTCGAGGGTTACATTAGGCTTAGAGGGGGCAGAGACCCTTCCTCATTAGAAGGGCTGAGGTGGTCGAGTGGCTTCAGGGCTCTCAGAACCTCCAGGCTCCTGGGCCACAGGCGAGTGGGGTTAGGGGCTGAACAGTGGTCAATGGCCTGGTGCAGGGGACAGCTGGAAGAGACTGGGAGGGTGGAGAGTGCTGGAGGTGGAGATTCCCTCTCAGCTGGCCATTGTGTATCCCCCACAGTGATCCGCCAGATCAGAGAGCGCAGAGGTCTGGAGTTAGGAGTCAGATAGACTCAGGTTGAAGACGTGGCTTTGGCACCAAGTGAATATTCGTTCAGGTTGTGAAATCTCTTGGGGCCTCAGCTTCTCCATTTATAAAATGAGGATGGGAATACCTGTTCTACCTCCCTGAGGAGATTGTTGTGAGAGTCTGGAGAGCCAACGGGTATAAAAATATCTTGTAAAGAGCAGAGCGTGGTCCAGGCATGAGGGTTGATGAGGGTTCCTGCCTTTCTCTCCTGAGATATCCTCTTTTGATTCTCATTCCCAATAAAGGATTGTGAAAACAATAAAGGATTCTGGGGAATAACTTGGCTATTTTTAAGTTACAGGAAGGGCCAGAAGGCCTGCAGGTAGTGGGAGGGATAGCAAAGGAAGCGATGTGTCTCCTATAAGAATCAAATATCCCTGAGTCAAAGTCTGCTCTCAAAAGCCAGTTTCCTAGTGTGGCGAACATGGGAATACATCTCAGCAGTGCTATTTATTATTTTTATAACCTTGGGAAAATCACATAAAACTCCACATTTCAGTTTTCTCATTTGTAAAAATAGGAATAATAATAGCACTATAATGAGATATACATAGAATTGTGAGATAAGGGATATCCAGGTATATACAGGCTTGGTGAGTACTTAGTACTCAAAAATGCGGACCATTATTGTAGTGGTTATTTTGATTCCTGAGTTAATTATCTTTGCTTAATGTGGAGAAAACACCCATTTCAAAGAGTTGGGAGGATAAAATGAGGAGGCATGTGGGCAGCACCTGAAAGATGTCCTAGAAATGAGTTGTCTTCCTCTTTCTCACTGTACCTGTTCTCTCAAAGACTCATGATGCCCAAACCTTGGACTTGTTCCTGACAGGAAAAGTGTATGAAGCCATGGGATCATTGGAAGCTTCGCCTTCATACTGGGCTCCCATCACAGGATATTATCTGCCCCACGTCTGGCTTCCCAGGTCTCAATGCCCTCTGGTTCTTAAATTGTCTTCTTGTCTTTCAAGTTGCCCTCCTGACCCAGTACTACTGCCTGCTGTGGTTCCACATGTCTCACCAGTGCTCTCTAGACCTTAGTACCTGCCCGGGACCCTTGGTCTTAAAGGCTGTTTATGGTCTTGGCCTGTGGGTCAGGCTGTTTTGCCTCTTCAGAGTGAGGCATATGGGATAACAACACACTGGGAGTCCAGATGATCTGGGCTTGATTTTGAATCCTGGCTTAACCACTTATTGTGAGGCCTTAAGCAAGTTGCTTAATGTCTGTGATGAGTCTGTGTCCTCATCAATATCATGAGAGTGACATGTATTTCATCGCTTTACTGAGGGATAAGAAGTGACATATGATAGCACCTGAGAGGGTAGGTACTTAGTAAATACTAGGATGTCTCTCTTCTTCCTTTTTGAATTCCTCCTGTCTCAAAGCCTGTGTAGAGGAGAGGTAGAAGGCATGGCGGTGAGGTTGCCTCCTTTCCAAGGTGACTCAGCCCCTACTCTCTATCCTTCACTGCATCATCTTCATCTCCTCATTATACTCTGAAAAATCTAGGTCCAGCCTAAAGAAGGATTTTTAGCTGGACCTATTTTCAGGGATGGAGGACAGAACTTCCTCACTGGTGTGCTGAGTTTTTATTTACATATGGGCTGATTTCAGAGTAACTGGGAAATTTCAGTAATTAGCAGTAGCAGCATTTGCGAATCACGTTGCAACCACCCTCTTCTCACTTCTTTTGCATGCTCCGAATGCTTTGCCAACACTGTCTTATCCTCCTTTGGCCCTTGGCCTCATGTTCCCACTGCAGATGCTGTGTTCCCTGCTTAGCACTATGGGTCAGTCCCTGAACAGCCTCCTCCCTTCTCCTCTCCAGCTTCTCACTCAAGTCTCTGCCCACTTATTTGCCCAGAACCTTGTGGGCACACTTAGCTTGCTTGTCTTTTTGCAAATTCCACTTATGTGTTTATTTCAATTCCTAGTCCGGGAAGAAAAGAGAAAATAAATCATGTCTAAATTCTGATAAAAATATGGCTTAGTGCTGTCTGGGCTGATAAAACTTTACTTGGAGAATGGGGATCTATTTCTTTCCCTAAGGCTGGCTACTCCTAAAGACTGGTCACTTAAAAAGGGTTAAAAATACAGAGAAGAATTTTCCTTAGCAAAAACTAATAATCAGTGTCTTCGACATCCATCTGTCCATCCATCCATCCATCCATCCATCCATCCATCCATCCATCCAATAAATACTTACATAATGTCTACAATGTGCCAAACCTAGCACTGGGCTTTGGGGGATACCCAGATGATAGTTGGGAAGATTGGCAAGTAAACCGATGATTGCTGTACATTGTGATAGATGCTGAGAGTGCAGTGGAGCGTGATGAAAGCCATCTGAGCCAGTGAGCAGGAAGGGACAGCTTCTCAGAGGAAGGGGACACTTGAATTGAAGATTGAGGAATAAACAGAATTTAGCTTTTCACAGTTCCCTTTCATCAGCTCATGTATGTACCAGGATCAGTAAACTCTGGAACTTTTATAAAGTCTATAGAGGACCTACTCCAATGTGTGGGGAGAGTCATAATGTCCTGGGAAGAGAGAGCTCAGAACAAGAGTGATGACTAACTTTGCCTTGGGGTTTAGCATTTACTTCTCAGAATCAGAGGACTCAGAACATTTAGGTAGTATCATCTTTGCTCGATAGGATTTTACTAAGACATGCCAGCTAGATTGGAATAAAAACATTTTCTTTGTTTTTAAAGAATCCAAAGATCTACCACATTCTTCTTTCATTGCATCACTTACTTATCTGTCCTCTGGCTGCAACTAAAGTCAGCCTTCTCCTCAAGAGAGCCAGAAACTCTTCATGTTTCACCAATCCTCCTTTTCAACTAAGCTCAAGACTACAACAGTTGTTCTATATTCTCCACTGGGTATGGCCTGGGCTCACAGAGTCTACACAGACAGAAATAATTACTGTATGGATGTGGAGCAATATTAACAAAAAGCAGAAGCACTCAGCTGAAGGGCAGCCATTTTGCCATAGATGGACAGGGGAGGATAGCCCCACAATTCATGGAGAATTCCTTCTTGTTCATTTTCTCTTCACTCATCCTATATTATCTCATCACTACAGTCATTTGGTGATGCATCAGCCTTGGTGAGTGGAAGCCCAGGATGAGGGCTTGAAATTCATGTCATGTAGGAACCTTGGTGAGAACGGCTGCTGCTGTAGGGAGACCATTGCCCAAAAGAACTTCAGTCTTGAAGAGCTAGGTGTGACTGAATATCACCCAGTCTCCCACAGCCCCATCTCTTTTTCTAGAATATGTAAATTCTGTTCTGCTCACCACTATATCACCAAGACCTGGAGCAGTGTAGTTTAATAAATTTTTATTGGGCGAATTAAGATTCTCAAGTTATATGAGAGGAGCCTCCATTTGTCCTGCTGGTGTCTCTTAGCCCCGGGCTGTGTTGCCAAAGTCTGGAGTGTCTTTATGACTTGGCCAGCCTCCAATCGCCCCAAAGCCTAGTCAACTGAAACACTTCAGTGCTAATGGATCTGGAGACTTAAGCTCTGGAGGGCCACCTCCATCAGATCAGATTTGCCTTTAAAGGCCATTGGCTCTGACCTTTTGATAACATTTAAAAAAAGAAACCTTATGTATTGACTGAATCAGTCCTATCTCCAGTAAAGGTCTGGGCAGCTGTTTGTATTTCTGTTTGAACTTTCGGGTCCTTTTCTTTTTCTACTTCTGGGTAAGCATAAAGGGGAAAAAAGAGTTCCTTTAGATGACAAAACCTCATTTAAAAGTCGTTTGTATTTTTTTTAATGGAACCCATTCCCTTAAACCTTAAAAACCACCTACATAGAGCTCACCAAACCATTTCCAAGGTGGCAGTTTCTAATCCAGAAGAGTTCAGAAGGCAGATGCTAAACAACCACCAATTACATCCCAAGACAGTTGCTGGCCAGTCTCAGGGCTCTGCAAGCTGGAGATCTGATCATCTAATCCTGACTCTGTTCCTGCATCTGCTCTGCTAGCTGGCCTGACTTGTGCAATTAGTATTCTCCCCAGTGTTGATTTTGTTTAAATGTATTGGGTCCATCAATCACCCACTTTCCAACTCATCTGTCTGGATCAGTCAATTACAAAGTTATTTTTGAACCACCAGGATTCTTGTGAAATAGATACAAGAAGGAGCTAAACTCATTTCAGGTTTGACCTCGGAGGCTGGGATCTGAGAAGGCTTAGTTTGCTTACACTTCATGGCCATCCAATCCAATCTGGCCTGTAGAATAGAAAGGCCACTTGCTTAATTGGGAACACTTTAATATAGATATCCATTAACTTATGCTAAATTACAGTAAAACAGCTATGGAGGAACTTGATGTGACATCTGCATGAATACTAAATAACTTCATTATGATCAATAGTGTGACAATGAATATGAAATGAACGTGCCCAGGGAAGACAATTAATCTTCCACCTTCCCAAGCCATTACTGTTTTATTTTTCCCTGCACTGTACTAAAAAAAAATTAAGGCGTAGAAGCTCTACGATTTTCTGAGACCATTACTTGCCTTCAGCTGCTGAGTGGTTCCTGAGAACTTCTGTCATTTGTAGAGTGGAGATTGGCTTGGGCCACCCTGAGGAATAGCCAAGGATAGTGGAGAGGTGGGAGTCCTGGGTCCCACTTTGGTTTGGGAGAAAAGGCTGTCAAAACT
>NW_024344436.1:2519540-2782320 GCF_902729225.1 Pteropus medius | reverse complement strand
ACAGAGAGACAGAGAGACAGAGAGAGAGAGAGACAGATTGAGAGAGAGAGAGAGAATTTAAAGACATCCGCATCTGGAGCTAGCAAACAGACTGTCAGTTCAGATTAGCAACATGAAAAGCATTCCAAGCTGCTCCCTGCATACATTACATGCATACATCTGAGGGAAGAATTTGGCTTCTGTATTAAGTCATCTTTTCCTTCTGGGCTGCCTGCACCTGAAAAGTGTGGGCAAGAGGGTCTAGTAGCCAGATAAATGCACCCCATAGTGCTTAGTCTGAACCACACAACTTGGTCTCAAAGATAAACCTTCTCATATCACTTGGTGCTATTTCACATTGGTTCTTTCTGAATCTCAGGGTGAACCATGGGACCTTTGTATTTAGGACTATGCCCACTCTGTGTGAAGAGTAGCCCATGAGAGCCAAGCATGAAAGCATATTCCTGGGTTTTCCACTCTGGTGCTTTTCCCCTAGGCCACAGGCCTCTCTCTGCTGGCTTTCCCTCCTCTCCTTAACATCAGAATCCTTTGGCTCAGTCCTCAGATCTCTTCTCTTGCTCTGCACTCAATCTTAGAGCTTAAACACCAACTCCCCTTTGATATCTCTCAGATTTATATCCACAGCCTGGACAACAGCCCTTAACTCCAGACTCATATACTCAACTGCCTACTCCTCATCTCCACTTGGCTATCTAGTGGGCATCTCAAATTTACCATGTCCCAAAGAGAACTGCTGATCTCCCACAGACCTGCCCCTCTCACAGTCTTTCTCATCTTTGTTTAGTGGCGGTTTTATCCTTTCAGTTACTCAGGCCAGAAATCTTGGAGTGCTCTTAGATTCTTCTCTTTCTTTCATACCCACAGCCAATCTGTCAACATAGCCTGTGGTCTCAAAATATATACATAGACCAACTGCCATTCACCACTTCCTTTACTACCACCTGGCCCAAACCGTCATCATTATTGCCTAGCTGATTGCTATAGTCTCTCTATGGGACTGGATTTAGTAGGGTTTCTACTCCAGGCATTGTCTCAGAGGATCCTCTTAGCAGCAACAAAGCTATTCTCTGAGACTCTCATCAGATCAGAGTTCAGGGTCTCATGTGGAGTTTTACAAGGTTTGGCCATAAAGATCTGAGGTAAAGGGATACCTTTGATGTTAGTAATAACAGTAAAGTAGGAAATTGCTGTTCCCACCTAGACTGCAAGCAAAGGAGATTCCAGCCTGTGGGATATATCTCTTCAAGACATTACAGACTATACTCAGTGTGAGGCTCTTGGCTTCCTTTGAGGAGATTAGAACCCATGATGTTCCACTCCACCCTTGCAGCTAGCTCTGTTTCCCTATTACATAACGAATCAGTTTCTCTCATTCTCTCTCTATCTTTTTCCCTGTCCCTGAGTCCCCACCATATTTAAATGGTATAAGCCATTTAAATATTAATTTATAGGATATTTGAGAACTCAGAGTAAGTCCAATTCTACATAGAGCTCGCTGAACTCATCACAAGTCTCCTCGGATATGCATATCCCCAACTGCCACTCTTTCTTAGGGCTAGCATGTTGATTCTGCAACTCCAAGTGGTTGGCCCTTATGAAAGGGCCCTCTTTCCATTATACAAAGGGCAGGTGTCCAGTGGGGGAGAAACCTCCCTGTGAAATGTGCAGATGTCCTTGGCTGCTTCAGATGGAGCCCAGGTCCCAATGGGCGACTGCCAGGCTGTTGATGGAGAGCCAGAGGCCCCTCTGGAAAGGGTAGATCTCCACAACCCATCAGAAGAGAAGGAGTGCCAATAATCTTGTTAACACATCAAGTAACAGATTTTGAAAGATGCTTCCCTTCCTTCTAGTCCCAACTTCAAAATCCCCCCTGCTCCAGCCTCACTGGGGTTGGTGATTAGTTCTAACTCTTTTTTCTTCTGATATCAGCAAGAGGCACTGTTTGTTCCAAGTCACCCTATAAATACTGTGGCTATGCCCACACCAGGCAAAGCTTTCCTGGGAGATAACACCTAATTTGCTATAGGACTCCTACAGGGAACAGGAGGTAAATGGAATTATCTCTCTGTGAGAACGAATAACCACATGGCCTATCTCAGGCTAGACTCACAGGGATGCGAACTCTGCCCTCTTCTTTCTATTCTCTCCCTCTTCTCTGCCTTTTCCAGGCAAGCTCTCAGACTAAGAAGAACAGGTCTGATTTCCCTGGGTGACCACCATTTCCAAGCCAAAACCTGAGAACAGGCCATGAACAAACAAGAGAACTCAGAAAAGTCAAGAGCATCTGACAGGGAAACGTGCTTATGAACATATTGGAGTTTTAAGGGGTAATGGCACAAAAGGGAGTAGGCTAGAACTAGAAAGCAGCATAAGAATAGTCTTTCTGAGGGGGAGGAATGGATGACATAATGTCTATATGTCCCTTCCTGGTGCATGATTTGTGAAAAATTCTATACCGTACATCAGTTCAACAAAGCAAAAAAAAATTATCAAGCATCTCCTTTGCGTCAGGCTTTAAGCAAAGAATTCAAAGGTGAATCAAGCATGGTTCTTGAGTTTAAGGATTCTACAATCTAGTAGAGTAAAAAAAGGCATTTGAGCATCTCTCTTTCTCTCTTCCTCTCTCTTTTTTTTCCTTTCCATTAATTGCACAGCAGATTGTACTAAAGCAGAAGTAACTCTGGGCTGATGTGAAGAGCACTAGAATTAGGTTTGCAAACTGCCTCTACCACTTACTAACTCTGTAATATTGGACAGGAAATTTATACTCATTTAGCTTCAGTTTTTTAAATTTATATAACACAAATATTAATGATCTCTATCTCAGAGGGTTAGTGTGCGGACTAAACAAATAATGCATATTAAAGTTCTTTGTACATAGTAAATGCTTAATAAATATTAGTTGAATGAGTAAATTATAAATAAGGGAAATATTAGAGAAACAGAGGGGAGCTCATCAGTAGTGGAGAGGGATAGTATTTGAGATGATCTTGAAAGGTGAAGAGGATTTTGACGGGTGTAGATAAAAGCTATTTTAGACAGAGGGAATCATATGAGCATTGAAGTGGAAAAGATGATACAATGGAAAAGAGTAGGTCACACTTCTGAGAGAGGTAAGTAGCGGGAAATAAGACTGAAAACATAGGTTAAGGCTATATTGTGGCAAGCCTTGATTGCTATACTAAGGAATATGGACTTGACATTGAATCATTGGAGATTTTAGAGAAAGGAGCAATCATGTTTTAAGAAGGTCATAATAGCAATCAAATGAATAAGATTATACTGAAAATTAACAGAAGATGGAAGAGGAGTTTGAAGGCAACAATAATCTCAGTGAGATTAAGTGAGGATCTTAACAAAGCTATTGATAGTAGAAATGAAGGAAAGGGACACAGAGTCAATAGGTGCTGGTAACTGATGAGATGTGGAGAGTGAGCGGGATGAGAGCTGACCTTGAGCATTTCGGAGGAGATCAATGAGAAGACCATGATGTCTTCTCATGGGACACAGAAAAAGGCAAGAGTTTTTGGAGGAGGGTAAACTATGTTATAGATGGTGAGTTAGGAACCTTGCAGAAAACTCACGTACAGATGTTCACTCTACAGGTGAAACTATGCGCCTGGAGGCCAGGCTATAGTCTAGAACTGGAGACAAGGGTGTGGAGACATATTCTTAGGGGTGATGACTGAAAACATGCAAAATAGTGTGATTGAAAAGTAACTCTTAGTTTATGGGACTAGCATTCTAGACTTTAAGTGGATCAAGTGAATAATAATGGGTCCTGAGAGCAGGGGACTGGAAAGTCGAGTAGGCAGAAGGACAAAACGGTGAGGAATTCTAGAGTGTTAGCAATAGTAGAGGTAAAACATGTGGTCACTGGGTTCAGACTGAGTGAAACCAGGGAGGGAAGTGGGAAAATAGAGAAGAAAAAAATGGCTGAAGACCAAGGGAAAACCAGAGAGTAAGTCAAGAGGGAGTGAGAAGATGGGTGAAGACAGAGAGAGATTTTGACATTTGAAAATCCAAATGCTTAGTAGTTCTGGGTTGTGAGTTTCGAGATGCAGAAGAAGTAGAGAGAGCTCACTGGAGTGAAGAAAGCTTAAAGCTAAAGAGGTTGGGGCCTTGGGTGGACTGGAAGTCACCAAGGATGAAGGAGGTGATGAGAAACAGAGGAGAGGGCTGAGAGCCTGGTGCTAAAATCCTAGAGGAAAATAGGGTCACGTTCGGAAAACTTGTAGATGGGATGAAGAGATGGTACCATGGATGGGATTATTGGGACAAAGAGCTTAAACTGAAGTGGGTCTGGGGAAAACAATGTACAGAATGAATTTGTTGATTTTCTACTAAATGCCTCAAAGAGTTAAAGTCTTAAGTTGGAGAGTCAAAGGATACTGTGAAACAAGTACTATTCAAAAAATTATAAAGCCATAAAATATTTTAAGTGCTATAGTGTGCGGTACTGGCCACACACAGCTTGAGTCTGGTGCCTTTGACCCACCGTCTTGACAAATGGCAAACATTTTAAGTACTGTGAAGCACCACTATAGCCTAGGAGAGTCAAGATACGCATCATGGAAGAGGTATACTTGAGGTGAACCTTGAGAGAGGGGTAGGAACTGAAGAGAAAGTATGCCAACCAATGGGAGAGAGAACAAATGAGCAGAAGTGGATTGAAGATGGCATATTCTGCAGCTAGTGTAGGAAGCATGCAGACTGGGAGTTTTGAAGGACAAAGTTGGGAATGATAGTGGGACCAAAGAATAGAAGTGTGCAGACTGATGCTATGAAAATTCAAAAGCAAGAAAATATCCCCAACTTGATTTCCCTGTGGTCACAGGTGTGGGCCAATTGAAGCATTTAGTTTTTAGATGGACCCCAAACACCCTCATCTATGATCCCAAATACCAAATACATATCTCTTTCATAGCATTTACTGTATGGTGCTGTTGGTTGGTATGCCAGTCTTTCATACTCTACTGTGAGCCACTGGAGAGCAGAGACCAGTCCATCTCAGCAGCCCCTCAGACTACAGGGCTCCATGCATCATGAACAGTGAGAGCTCCGCTAATATTTGTGGTGCAAACGAACCAATCAATGAGTAAATAGTTGGTCATAAATCCAATAGCTGAGCACCAGGCTCTCAGCCTTCCTTTCTCTTTCTCATCAATACCTTTGTCCTCGGTGACTTCCTATCTCCCAAGGCCCTGACCTCTTCAGTTTCAAGCCTTCTTCACTCCAGTGAGCTCTATCTCTACTTATCTCTTTAGTTCCTACCCCTCCCTCAAGGTTCACCTCAAATCCACCTCTTCCACGTCATCTATCTTGACTCTCCAAGACTGCAGTGGTGCTTCACAGGACTTTAAATGTTTGCCATTTGTCAAGAGGGCTGGTCAAAAGCACCAGACTCAAAATGGGCTACAGTGTTTAGCCAGAGGCCTGCCACATCTGAACAGAAAGCATTATGGCACCACGAGAAATTCTAGGTTTCTAAAGAAAAATACGTAGGAAAACTTTCAAAGCCTTTGTTAATTAAAAACACAAACATTTCTTTGGAGAGAATTCCCTGACTCCCATTCTCTCTCCTTGCACTGAAAGGCAGATAATGTGGTATCTTTGCCTATGCTTTGGACCACATTTAATTAAATGCCTACATTGACTGCTTCTTCACATACCTTGTTTTATTTCCTTTCCTTCTTTCCATGCTAAAGAGGGCCAGTGCTAATACTAATGCATATGCTGTTAAACCTTTTTAATTAACTTCAACTTCTTCCAGAGATTTATGTTTAAACAATAAATTTTTTGTTGATACTCAAATACATAGGCAGCACTCAGAATGACATACGAGTACTCTTGTCCTCAAAATGATTCTTCATGAGTTACCACCAGAGACATTTTCATGAGCCTTTTTTTATTAAAATAATAATACTCTACAAAGAAATAATGCTTTACAACCTGCAGCTAATTAACCCACCCTACTCCCCACAGGTCAGCACTGGCACCTGCAGGTTAGTAATGGGATCACCGAGTGGGTCTCTCTTGTATCGTAGAGTCAGCAACAAATGGGTTTGGGTTTGTCTTCTAGTACCTGTGAGTAATGATTTTCATTTAAAACACATTTTTGTTCTTGGACTGTAGCTCAATTTAGTATTATCGTTATTTATTTTGTTCTTGTTTAGTACGTTTCCTGCACTGAGAATCAATGTGTCTGATCTGCAGTTGACCCCTCCCCCAAACAGAATTTAACCATGCCTTGGAAAATCCAATGGACTTAAAATTCTTGTTTAATTGCAAGATCCATTTATTTTCCTCTAACTCTAAATTTGTGCTCCAAGTATTTTTAATCATGATCTGTGCTGTCAATTGTAATTGCAACACAGCCACACTCTGCCAACAAAACCAATCTACCTACCCAAGTTCCTGTTCCATTCTTCATGTTGAGACAACACTTTTCCCCACAAGCTGATGTAGTTATATTCCATGTTGTACCATCGACAAGCCAATTATTTCAATTTTGGCACCAGATTTAGAAGAGAGTTTAATGATCCTCAATAGCATAAACTGAATTTTTATTCCTACAGCTATTTAATAATGATGATGACATTTAAGAAAGTATTTCTTGTCTTCCAACCATGAAAAACAGGAGGCTAGATGATCATTTTGGTCACTTTTCTGGGCAGGTCTAGTGAGGACCTTAGCCTTGGCACCATTTCACAATATTTATCCTGGCAATTTTGTGGGCTATAGAGAGAACCTCTTTCCCCTGCCCCAGACCCAGAGCCTGTCTGCTGGGCTTCCAGTTAGAAGTCAAAACAAGGTCCCAGGTCTCACACACCTATTTTAATTAACTCGTTTATTCACTTATTCAACAAATATTTAATGAGTTTCTACCAGGTAAGGAATCTCAGCCCCAGGAGAAAGACCGAGTTGTACGTGCTTTTTCCTCTCATCAAATTCAACCCAACCCCTAATTGTGGTCCAGATTTTTTAAATATTTCATTTATGCATATGTTTACTCCATTCATTCAGCAAACATTTATCAGGCACCTTCTAGGAATAAAGTGCTCTTCTGGGAGCTGAAAAGTTTACAAAGAAGTTCAATCTGTCAGCAAATCCCATTGGCTCTTTCTTCTAAGTAAATTCAGAGTCTGATTGCTTACCATCCTCCACGGCTATATCCTGGGCCAAGACACGACGATCCTGTGCCCAGATTACTGCCAGAGCCTCCTAACTGTTCTCCCTGCTTCTGCCCTTGCCTCTCCACAATCTCTTCTCAACAGAGCAGTCTAGGTGATGCCTTTTAAAACTGAAGTCAGTTGGTATCATTTCTCCATCCCAAACCATCTCAGAGGAGAAAGCAAAACCCTACATGATCTTGTTTTTTTCAGTCTTTAGTTTCATCCCCCACTCTTTCTTTTACTGACTTTGCTCCAGACACATCAGACATGCACCTACCTCAGGGCCTTTGCACTTGCTGTTCCCTTTGCCTGTGATGCTCTGCCCTTAGTTATACACATGGCTCAGCCCCTCACTTCATCAAGACATTGCTCAGTTGTCAGCTTCTTAGGGATTGACTACTTTATTTAAAATTTGTACTTATTCCTGTACTGTATCCCTTTATCCATATTCCTTCCCCTGCTTTATTTTTCTCTAGAGTGTTTATTCCCATCTGACATGTTATTTATCTTATTCATACATTTATTTTATGTCTCCCCCATTAGAATGGCAACTCCATGAAGCCTTAGACAGTTGTCTGTTTTATTTACTGAAGTATCAGTGCCTAGCACACAGATATTTAAAATATATTTGTGTATGTATACACACCCGCGCACACACACACACACACACATAATAGATAGATGTAATAAAACAGCACCATCATAGTCTTTAAGAAACAAATAGGAGCTATGTCTGAAAATAAATAATGAGCTATAGCTTAAGAAAATTAGAAATAAAAAACTATGGTAGTTCAAAGGGTAGAGAATTTCATTTGCCTGGTTGAATGAGCCCACTAAAATCACAGCCCCAATTTTCCTCCAGGGGTGGAGTATTGAAAAAGAACTGTAGTCATGTTAAAAGGACCCAATGGCTTCTTGCTACAGGATCCTTCAACTAGACCACGAAAGGCTCTTGGGAATTGGTGACCAAGTACAATGCTTCATTGCGTTTGGGTGGCTGCTTTAACTGGGGATCCCTCTCTATTCTCCCAAATGTCACAAACAAACCCCAGTGAAAACTCAACTCCATGTCTCAGGCAGGGAATATTGTGAGGCTTGTGGCTACTTTTTACAGATGTCAGTGGCAGGGGGATGCAAAATTGGTGTAATTTCTAATGGCTGAATTTGACAGGACATGTCAGGTTAGTGCTAGTTATCTTGGAGCCTAACTGTATCTTGAGGATAAATCTCTTATTTTGATAGCATTTTAAAATAAGTGGCAGCAGTTCATGCATAATTACTTCTGAGTTATCTAGGGGATTCATCAGGTTTGATTATAGATGCATAATGAGTTTACCAAATTTGTGGGTATTAGGGAGAAATTAATTCCATATGAAACCTCACAATTCATTCATGTGCCATTTGTTTTCATTCCTTTTTTATAAGAAGCTAATTAGTTTAAATTATTTGTACTTGTATGAGGTCTTGAAATACATATAAGGAATGATTACACCAGAGAACCCAATAAATGGAAAGCTTGGGAGATAGCATTAATTGTGATGAAGGGTTCATAAAGCAGTAGATGTTCAATTTTCTCATTTGGGGTGGTAACAATAGGTCTAATCATGACACCTCCATAAAATTGTAGGAAGTTCCTAATTAATGTTTCTGAATTCAGTATTTAAAAGAAGGTAGAAGAAGTCATTGTGCCAAGGGGAGAATGAGGCAAAAAACGGAAGTTTGACCTTATTCTAACCAAAGAAGAAAAGATGAGACAGCGAGGGCTTGTTACTTCTGGGCCAGGAGCAAGACAGGCACACCTGATCTCTGACCTGTCTGGAGAATTCCTTTAAGAAGTACATAAGCTTCGGGGGGTCACTGGTGAGCTGGAGTTTCAGCAACTCAGAATGAAAGGATGGGCTTCTTTGGATTGGAGCTCTAGTATCTCTGGTCCCTTTTTGTTCTTCCTGTGGAATTGGCACCCTCTGGCCAAAGATCCTGAGCTGGAATCTCTGTGGGTTGGTGGACAGTGAACTGTCTTCCTTCCTTAGGGCATGAGGAGGAACCAAGGCCAGAGGGGGCCTGGCTTAAGCTCCGCCAGAGAGGATTTGGTAATAGTAAAAATAGCTACCATACCTTGGGCACATTCCAAATGCCAGGCACAGCGCTAGGCACTTTAAGCACATATCATTTCGTCCTCATAACACCCTTATGGTGTAGATATATTTACTTCCTCCACTTCACAGGTCAGGGGACTGTGGACAAGAGGTCATGTATCTTGCCTAGAGTCATCCATTAATTGGTAAGTATCAGGACTGGGATGATGGGGACGTCTGATTCGGAAACCCCGCCTGCACTTAATCACTAAGCAACATGGCCTGTTTATTCTCCATCATCCCAAGCATCAGTGCTGCTATTATAACCCCATCATTACTACTACTATTATTATTACCCCAAATGGGGAACTTTGAAGGGTTTCTTTTTTTTTTGGTTGAAATTTTAATCTCAAATTTTCACTCCAAGAGCAATCGGGCAGGTCAGAGGCCTTTAGATTTATCTCCCCGAAGTCCTCTTCTCTGGAACAGCAACAAAAGCACCAGCGACCTCACTGGTCTCCTACTGTCATTAGAAAGAGCTCCACAGGGGTTAATGCAAAAAGAGGTTCTGCTTTGGATGTGACACCAGCTTAATTTGTATTTGATAGAAAAAAAGTCATTCATTCATGCATTCGGCAGCGATATTTGTTAAATGTCTCCTGCACTCTTAATTGGCTTTTGTTGGGGTGGGAGGGGGAAGGAAGCAGGAATAATAAAGCTTATACCAGACACCTTGTTTATAATTGTCTTGGGAAGAATATATGCACACACCTGAAAAGTTAAGTAAACAAGAGAATGATTGAATAACCAGGCAGCTGAGAGATGCAGACAATGAGCTTTCTACAGTCAGACAGAGGAGATAGCTCTAGAGTCTGGCATGATCCGGGAAGACTTCTTGGAAGAAGTGGGATGAGACTTGTTCATTGAGGAAGGGCCAATAGGGACAGGATTGCAGAAGGGGCATCAGCTGGATCCAGTCAGGAAGCCAAACTCTTGGCCTCAGTCAGTCACCAGGTCTTCGACCCTGGGAGTAATCACTCTCCAGTGCCTCACTTTTTTGCTGTAAGGTGAAGATAATGATATCTCACAGGGTTGCTACAAACTTCAAATAGGTAAATGGATATGTACAGTGTGGTACAAATGACATATACTGCAGGAGAAAAAGCAGTCCCAGAGGCAGGCATTTTAGAAACACGAATTTCTAAGTGTCAGACTGAGTTTTTTTCAAGGTCACTGGGACACTCAGGCCCAGCTCTGTCCTTGTAGCATGCAGGTTACATGTTTCTGGCCAGGGCAATGAGCAGGGCCCATCTGACTAGTGGGAGAAGCTGGACAAGATGTGGTTAGATCAAGGCCCGATCCTGAAGGTTCATCGACTTTTTTGGGGGTGGGGGCATAGTGACCCAGGGATGAGATGTAGTACAGGGCAGGAAGGCTCTTGAGGTTTCTCTGGTCTCTTGTGCTATCAAATGGAAGATGTAGCCACATTCACTTATACCAAAAGGGTAGTTGAAAAAAGTACTATGTAGATGCCTGTATGCATAATCAGGGGGAGATCCCACAACTTCTCCTTACAAAGGACACGCTGAAAACAAGAATCTTCCATGTCTTTATAATTTTCCTGCACGCCGGGCCCAAAGCCTCAATCATAGTGAGGATGTAATCTTCAATTCTGGAGTTTAATGTTCTCGAATCTTCCCACCACGGGCCTCTGGCTCCAAGGGGATCCCAGAAATATTAATTGCTGCTTTGAGAATCTCTGACTATTTTTAGATCTCCTCATTCAGTTTCATCAGGTTGATGACTGAGTGCTCATGGTTCGGATACCTGGGAAGGGGGCATCTTCTCCACTCGGGGCACTGATTTTATTGCTAAAAGCTGCTGAAGGATGAGTTTTCTCCTTAGCATCCAGGACTTTTCCCATCTTCGTGATAAAAGAAAGAATTAACCCCACAAAGATGGGTCTAAGAATACATAAACTGAAAGGGATTTTAAGTGAATTTGTCCATTTTTCCTCCCTCCATTCACTTGTCTCTAAATTACTGAAGACGGAGAGAGATTTGGCTTTCCTGGGAAATCTCCAAGAATGAGCTTCCCATGGGTAATTTTTCAAAATGAAGAGGAGCCTTGTAATCTAGATACCCTCCGCTTGCCCCATGTAAGAACATGGTGGCCCTGAAACCCCCTTCTGCATCTCTCTGGAGGGGGCGTTTAGCTTGGACCACATCCCTCCAGACCTCTCCAACTGGATAGCACCCTGTCTGACATTGTGGGAGGTCTGAGCCCCTTTAGAATCATGGACTCTTGAACTTCAATGGAATTTTGCACATTTAAACCTCTATAAGCTTTTCTTCCTGCACTGCTTCAGTGCTTTTCAATTGCATTTTAAACCTTGAGTGTTTTAAAGATTTGCCTCTTCAAAGTTTTTGCCTCCTCGTTCTAAATATTATTAGTAACCTATTAGGTAATAGGCCAGGGGGTTCTGCAGAGGGCTGTTCACTCACCAGAAGTAACTCCTTGGTCTCTTCCGACCTTAAAAAAAAAACAGCTCAAACTGCCAGATTTTAATTAGGATAGAAGAAACAGAGAGACGTTCTTGGCAAGCCCACTGGCAAAGACTGTGGAACAAGGGTCTTGCTCACAGCAGATAGGTGGTATGGGAACACAGCTGTCTGTTTGTGTTGACAGCTTATGATTTGGCAGCTCTGCCAAAGATTTGTGATCAGGAGAGGGAAGGGTGCAGGGTTGGGTTATGAAAGAAAGGTGTAAGAAGGGGGATTTGTAACCTGAGTTAGAATAATTTTTCTCCAAGTTAAAGCCTCATTCAGGAGAGCTTTTGCTGTTGGTTGCTTTTATCTGGGAAACAATACGAACAGTATCTCTCGAAACTGGGTCATGGTTTGCAAAGGCAGGGGCTTGCCAAGGTGCTAACTGCCTGAATTCTCGGTGGGTTTCCACAGCTCTCTGCTCTGACAAATGGCTTCTTTGTTTCCATGAAAAGTCTGACTTGCTAAAGCATTCACACCGGCCTCTTTTCTCCTTCACACTTTCTCCCCCTCCTCACAAACAGCTGAATTTGGAAGGCTAAAAAAATCATTTCACTGTCAACTCAAAAGCTCTCCCTTCTTCTATCAAGTTGTTTCACTTCCTACCAGGGAAGGAAGCTGCTGTGTGATCACTCTGGGGACTGGGAGCCACTTTGAGAAGAGAGTAGATCTGAGATTTTCACAATGCAGCTGTCATCTCTAGAGCAAGGTGTGCTGATCTGCCCTGGAGAGTTGTAGGAAGGCCGTGTCTCCACTGCTTCAGTGGGCTGCAGAATAGGGGGAAAGTCCTAGTGGCTTGGCCTCCTAGGCTTGTCTAGATTCAGGTCTCTATGTGGCGGTAACATGATAGAAATCCTGCCCACTCCATGCAAATGGGGGAGAAACTCTAGTGGCAGCAACAACAAACGTTAGCTCTTGTTCGATTTTGAGGACAAAACTAATTTTCTTATATTTCTGTTGTTCCTGAGGCTGTTGCTGACTAAGATTTCTTCAAAATAAAACACTAAGATTGTAACGGGGGGTATGTGGGAAGGAACTGGGAAACGGGTAAGAGGAGATGTTCGAAGCTAATTAGAATCCCCAGAAGTGGGTGGAAATGAGAAGCTGAGCTAGGAAAGTCTGTGGGTTCACTGAACTCTGGGACTGTCCATGATCTCTTCTCTGCCTAGGAAGAAACAACTGGGTCTGTCCCTGGAACCAGAAACACAGTGGGTGCTCATAGGAGCCCGTGAAAGTGAGTGAGGTTCGAGAGACTATAGAGCTTGGTCTCTGAAGTTAGCAGGTTCACTGTCGCTTCTGCCATTCATACCTGTGAGATCTTGGACTGGCTTCTTACCATACTCTCTATGCTTCTGCATTTGCAAAATGAACTTTTTCATTTACAAAAACAGTGAAATAAGACAATGTATCTGGTGGCTCACAATATGCCTTCTGCAGTTGTTAGTTATTTTTATAATTGTTTTGTTATATTTTGGGAAGGAAACAGAATAAAAGACGCTATCATTGGAGTCTCTGGGAAACCTTAAATAAATAATGGCTTTCAACCTTTATATCTTAAGTAGTAGATTTTTTTTCATTAAGATTTTACATGGAATCTCAGCATATACATTTGAGATTAGTGAGGTTTAAGGCAGTGGGTGGCAGGCGGGGGTGGGTCCTGGGCCCTGTTGCTCAGGCTCCCCGTTGACTGTCTGTAGAGGCAGCTTGGTCCATCTTAGAACCACAGGCTCTTGGGGGCCCAATTAGAAAACTGCTGGCTTAGGATATTAGAGAAAAGGTGGATTAATTCCAAAAAAGGAGAGCCCAGCCTAATTTCCAGCTTGTTACCATGTTTCAGTGAACCAAGCAAACCAACTCAGAGAGAAATGGATCAGGAGAAGCCTCTGGGGGTGGGGGGCAGGACATAGGTCTGCCAGGTGGTTGCTGGTGGAACTGACACCCTGGATGTGCTCTTTGGAAGAGAAAGAGCAGCATCTTTTTCCTTTTCTCACCCACCCAGAGTGCGGCCAGGAATTGTGGAACCCCAGAACCTGCAGATGGGTTGAGATGCGGTGGAGTAAGAGGGTGAAGACAATGGTATACAAATGGTTTGTCCGCGCCCCAGAAAGGACTCTCTGAGTGGGCTCTGAGAAGGAGTGAGAATCAGCTGATTCCTGCAGATAGGGTCTGGTGGAGCTGTGTACTCTGGTTGTGTGGATGCAGAAACCTATGATATGTCTGCTCACGAGAATGCTTTCCTAATTCTCATGCTGCTTTCTCTTTTGTTTCCTTTTAGTTTTCAGCAAAATTTCAGTCTGGCTTTACTTCTATCCACTGGAAAAGACAAAGAAGTAATTTGACCAGATTAAGGCCGGCAAAGCCAGCAGAAGGCAATTACTGATGACCCACAAAGCCCTCACCCTGGTTGCCCAGGAGTTTCATAGAGAAGATGGGCATTGCCAAGCCCAAGAATCATTGATCGCTCTGTGACTCAGCCACAGCTCTCCCACTCCTGGAGGGGTCTAGCAGGCCCCTTCTCCCTGGGGGAGCTCTTCTCAGGGAAGTGTTTTTAAGACTTGCAGTTTTAATACGAAACACTGCCACATCCGTTATGGTCATGCACAAAATACGAAGGCTCTGTCTTTCAAGAATGAGGAACTTTTGATGGTCCTGAATAACGAGGATACCTATTTCACTGTGCACATCAGTAGGTATATCCAGCTTCAAAGAGATTGTTGTTTTTATACATTTTTGAACTTGGTACCTTTAATTCTCTGGAAAAACTCATAACCACAACTTCCTAGAGTACTCTTATAAAAAGCACTGATGTCACTTTTCATGTAGGGAGGAGGCATGAGAATTAAAAATGTTAATCAAGCCACAATCAGAGACTGCAATATGCTGATCAGCCCTGCAACCAGGCCAGGGGGATGCCTTCAGAACAAAGGAAGATTTCTACTGGGGTTGCTAACAGCCCATTCTCCACACCTGTGAAGGAGAAACAGGAACCAAGATCTTTCCCTATGACTAAAACCATGGATTAAAGGCTGGGAACTGCCAGCAGGCCCTTCACTCTACATATTCTTACTTTTTCATGCTACATATTCTTCCCCTTCCTCACTGTATGTCCATATCAAATGAAATGGGAACTACAGAAAGACATATAAACTGAATTTTCTGAACACTCAGGGTCCCTCTCAGTGCCTTTACTCTGTTTTTCTGTTTCTTTCACTGTCTCTCTCACTCTCTGCTTCTGAGAGGAGACCACACTCTGTCTGTGGAGTGTTATCCCTTTTCTAATAAACTTGCCTTTTGTCTCCAACTGTGGCGTGTGTGTTGAATTCTTTCTACACTCTCTGTCAAAGGACCCTCTCCTTCTTCTGGTGCAGGGCTTGGTCTCCCCGTCACTTGGGGAAATTTGCCCTGTCTCACATCACTTTCGGTCTCTTGCAGGCTTTCTGGCCTCCTTATTCCTCACCCTAAGGCTGGTGGTGATTCAGGAATGTACCTCGAAATTTTCATGATCCATTGGCATCTCAGTAATAAATGTTCACCATCACAGTGCCCCCATTTAGCCTAATAACCTCAATAAGGTAAAATTTGATTTGTGCTAAGTATCTGATTAAACAACATAAAGTATTTAACCTATTGATCTTTTATAGCTAGCCAGTCGTACAGTCCTGGGTATATTTTAATTACTGACTTGGAGAGCTTTCCTGAATGGGATTTGCATCTCGTTAAGACCTTTTTTTTTTTTTTTTTTTGTCTTTAGGGCTGCATATCAAAAAGCTTTCTTGTTTTGTTGCCTTTTTCGTTTTATTCCACTTCCTGCTTTTCCACCAGACCCTCAGTAACAGTAACATTTGGTAAACCTACCTGGCGTAGGGTCCTTTATGTGACCAAGAATCGTACTGCTTATTTTAGAAAGTCTATGATCACATAAACAACTGGACTCCTTACTTTGTCCACCCTGATCTTTGAAGCATGAGAAATTGTCCAGAGTGACAACTCCATTTTAGGCGGTTGGTCACAGCTATGGGATTGACCTAACACTTATATCTCACAAGAAGAATAGGCCTGTGGCCATCCATCAAGGAGATCACAGAAAGCCATTTCTACTGGCCATTAGCTAATTGCTCTAATCTGAACCACCTCTTAGAAAACTACAGAAAATCACACTTTTTTCCTTTTGCCTGCAAGGATATAGACATGAATGTTAATAATAATTAGATGATTTACACGCTGTTTTTCCTTCAAGAATCTCAAACATGCTGGGTTTGTTTATTTTTTTCTCTTATTTTAAAATTGGCTCTACAAAGACTGAGATAGCTTCTCTGTGGGTCCTCCCAAAATAAGAATAACATCTCATAAGATTAAGAGAATTCAATGAGAAAATTAATGTGGAACACTTAAAATAATTCTGGCCATCTAGTAAGTGCTCAATAAATAGTAGCTATTATTACTGTATCATCTAAGAAGGCTCTGTGACTTGTAGGTTGGCCATGCATTTCTAGACATGGTCAGGCTGAAGAGAAGGTACACTGACTCAAGTGTCTGTACTCTTTGCCCAGCCCACCTGGTAAAGTTGTCTCACCTGTGTTCCCTACTGGCCCATTACAAGTCACATTTGGACTAAAAATAGTGGTTTGTTGAGCAAAAGCCCCTGAAATGTCAATGTTCATCTTCACTCAAGCCACTGCCCCAAATCAGATGAGAAGTAGAGTCAAAACCTTTTAATAGAGGTTCTCAATAGGTTACTCACAAAGGGTAGGGCACTCGACACAATGCAAATTAAAGAACTCACCCCAGACCTGTGAAGCAGAATTTCTGTGAGGAAGGCCCCAGGCATTTGCAATTAAAACAAGCTCCTTGGGTGATTCTTATGTTCCTTCAGATTTGAGAACCACTTCCCACTAAATGGGTTCCTTTCCCTCAGGAACTTGCAATGAACTTTAAAGAAAGGCTGGAGGTTCTGAGATGCCCTCTCTGCAGGAACATCTGATAGGCTTCCCATCCCAGGTGGCATTCTGGTTTTGAAGGGGGCTCTAAAAATTTAGGGTGGCCACCAAGAAGGGGCAACTGTACAGTCTGCAGAGAGAGTGTCTTGGGGCACCTCCCCAAAGCCCTGCCAGGATCTGGGGGCAGATTGCGGACACCCAGGGGTGCATCGGGACAAAGTGGGGCCCCTGGTGGGAAAAGACAAGCTCACAGAGCCTCCTGAAACAAAGGTGCATGGCCCTCTTCATCACCTCTGTAAATGTACCAGGGAGCATTTTAAACTCAATGGTGGCTTCCCTCTGTTCCTCAGGAGGCAGTTGGGAAGCTGACTCCCACTTCCAAATGATGTTACCTCAGAGAATGCAAACTCAGATACACATAAAACTCAGACAATCCATGGAAAATGTGACGCTGCTGGGACACACACTCATGCATACACTCTTACATGCACTGCATCACTGCATTTGTTCCAAAGCCACTAAAAGTGATTTTCAGATAATCTGCTATTTGGGATTATCTGCACCACTGCTCGCCACCATGAGCATGGCTAATTGAGAACTGTATGTCTTGGACCATTTCCAAAAAGGGAGCCCAGTGCCTGGATGATAAGAGTTCCCTGAGAGAGCCAAGTAAATGGCTAGAAACTTGAAGTTGATGTCCATTGGAGGAGGAGAAAACTTTTAAAAATGATCTGACCATTCCCAGGCCAGAGAAAGCAATCTTATTTGGTATGTCACATTGATTGCCAAGGCAGTAACCATAAAATCATCCCACAGCTAGAACATGTACAGGCTCTGAGAGAGATGAGGCTCGGTTAGTAAAGGATGAAGCCATTCCAATAACCAATCCAAGATGTGATAGGGCTGTAAATTAACACCATCCAAGAAGCTACAGAGGATGGAAGTTTGGCAAATGACAGATTTTGACTTTCCCATAATAAGGTTGAGAAAGAGGTCGGTGAGAAGATCATCTGAGACCAGATGAAAGGCTTGGAAGGAATAAGCCTCCACAGAAACACAGAGGCTAAAGAAAGCACTGATGTTTGTGGATCACAGCCATGCTCTTCTACCACTTAACATCTTGTGAAACACCTCAAATAGATCTCAAAACTAAAACATACTCAGAAAAGAGAGAGAGAGAGAGAGAAAAGAAGCCCAAAGTTGTAACTGCCTTCTGGGTAACTGCATTTGGATGGTGTCATTTTTCTTATGACATAAGCTCCCAAATGGTATAGACGCTGTCTCCTAGAATAAATAGGGACTCACAGTGGGTCATGCCTCATGTGGGTTTCTGATAAGTATTGTTTGGTTGTATGCTGTTTATCACAAAGAGAACAGATACTATTGCCAGACAGGCTCACCGGCTGCCTTTTGCAAGAACATTCTTGACGACTTTTACAATTCTGGGTTCTGTCCCAAATAATAATGAGAAATGAATCACCTGAGCTGAAAGGTAATTGAAGGAGGTGGTCCATTACTCAGGAGGGTCAGAACGTCTATGTCTAGGGTTAATGTGTGTTCATGGGGCCTTTGCAGTGGGTCCTCTATCAGCCAGAGACTCTGCTAACTCTGTTTCTGCCAGGTCACCTCCTGCTCCCATTCCCTATCAGAACCAGAGGGTGTGGGCTGTGACGATGACAAAGACAGGGTTCTGAGGGCAGCTGTCTGGTATGGGCGAGGCAGTGGTTTTCACTGCTGGCTGCACGTTAGGATCACCTGGGGGCACATAAAAAACATGGGTACCCAGACTCCACCTCCAACGATTCTGATTTCATTGGGCTGAGGTGGGCCTCCGACGTAAGGAATTTCTAAAAGTTCCTAGGAGATTCTATGTGAAACCAGGGTTGAGAAGGCTCGAGCAAATGTCTCTACTGTGATATGAGTGAAATAGGAGGCCTTGGTTCACTTCACAGAGCTGAGGATTAAACCCAATCTCTGAAACAGCGTTCTTCATCTTTATAGGATGCCAAGAGGTAAATGGCAGCGGGCAGGAAAGAAAGAGGAAAAGAGAGAAACAAAGAGAGAGCCAAAATCCTGTCGAGAGGAGAGAAATGAGATTGATTTTCCTCGAATGGTATTTTTGCAACCAGGTCTTAAAGGTGAAGGCTGTGCTCATTCTTCCCTCCTGAAAAGTATTATCGTCCAGGAAAACCTAAGGTTTCCTTCCTCATCACAGAGGAAGTCAGGCAACTGGTGCACAGCAGTGTTAGAGACTAACAAAAGGAAAGACTGCATTGTCTGATCAAGAGCCCAAAACCATAACAACTGTAAATGATTTTGGGGAATCTACCCATTGGCCACCAAAGAAACCAGAAAAGAGGCAGGCACCTTGGAGCACATGGTGATATCAGACATGGCAAAAGCAAAGCCTGGGACGTGACAAGGAAGGAACTTCTGGGAAGGGAAATAAGAAGAGACCCAGAATATCTGCTTCTGATGCATTCTCAATAGTAGGGTCTTTAAGCTGTCTAGAGGGTAGCATTTTACCCTGCAAATGCAATTTTTTCTTTCTTTGTTCCATCTCTCTTTTCCTTCCTCATTTAGTTCTACTCAGAACGGGAGTCAGGCATCCATGGACCTCTCCTTGGAAGGGATGCTGTGGAATAGCAGATGTCAGCACAATGCTCAGGTGTGGCCCAGTGAGGAGCGGCAGGCAGTGTGGCGTGTCCACCCTCAGGATGGATGAGGAGTGTGGAGTGAGCCACGGTGGGAGGGGCCGTGGAGGAAGTCTCATGTTATGTGTGCTTTTAACAAGACAAGCAGCTACTCACTGCTTCTCTCCTACAACTCCTGGTTCTCCCTAGGGAGGTGCCAGTTTCTGCTACACAGGGATAAATGGAGCTGCTTGTCAAAATTAAATGCTTCTGTGTTTCTTAGGAAGCTGGTTCTTAGGGAAGCAGGGAGTGACCTGTCAGGGTTGTCCTCAGGGAGGGGCACAGAACTCGTCCCTCGGATGTCTATCTCTGAACTATTGCTCCGAGTCCTTCTGAGCAGCTCAAGTTGGCGAGAGAGCTTGGACGCTCCCTTTGGAGCTTGCAGGCAATTCCTAACCTCTGGGCCTGCTCTGATTATAAGCATGGGCAAGCCACTGCAATTCTACAAAACTCCAGGGTTAGGCTAGCGGGAGAAACGTGAGGGTCACCAGTCTGGAGACTGGAGGGAATTTGCTGAGACCACGTGTGTGCATTTGAGCCTGTGGCCCTGGCACAAGGGAAATTAACCAGACTCTGCCAAGTGTGGGAATTCTGCATGGCAACCTAATCAAGGCTTAGTTTTTCATTAAAATTTCCATTAATACTGGAGCTGTTTAGAGCAAGTTGAGTGGGAAGATCTGTAATGCACCTTCCACCTCCTATTACCAGTCTGAAGATCGGAGGGAGGCTGTGTTCTCTTGATGGGGCCATTTGCATTTTCACCACCATCATATTCATCCCCAGCACCTATTATATATAGTGGGCAAAGTGCAAACAGGATCATGCAGATCCTACCTTGGTTTAATTCTGCCAGACAGGGAAGAATAAAAGAAGAGGCATGCAGAGGTGGAGGGTGAAATATGCTGCAGTCTCATGGAGTGGACCTCACTTTTTCAGCACTGAGAGAAGCTTCTCCCTCCTCCCACCACTGACCCCAAGTGAGACTGGATTGGAACAGTCTCAGAGGGAGGGAAGGCACAGGTCTCTTAGGGCTGGGGCTGTTGAAAAATATGATTGTGTTTGGGTATCACTCCCCTGGGGGTTATATCTATATCAGAGCTGCCCTGGGCATCTCCATCTCCACTCGTTCCCCTGGGCCCTTTTGACACCCTCACAGCCAAACATCTCTTGGAGATGTCCACTGCAGTTCCCTGGGTTGCAGGACACCTTGGAAACTGGTGCACCAAAGGCTGCTTCACTGACAGCATCCCTTTCCATTGTTAGTTGCAGCCATACAAAACTGATTCCTAGTCCATGGACACTCATGCTATTAGATAGGAATGCCCTTCCTGCTTCACCCACAGGTCACTGGAGCTTATCCCTCAGTGTCCAGCTTAAAAGCTGCCACCCTGTCTCCTCCTGGCAGAATTAACTGGGATCTCACAGCCTTCAATACATTATTTATGATTACAATATTATGATTTTTGGGGGTGTGTGTCTCTTTCCCCCTTCACGCTGCGAGCAGAGACTGTATTTTATTCAGCTTGTATCCTCTATGTTAAGTGCAGGACAAGTGACATAGTAGTTCCTTGTAAAATTTTGTCAAAATGTTGTAAGCTTTCCTCCACTCTCGAGGTGAGCCTCACCACTTAAGACAAACCAGCCAACGTGCATTACAAGAAAATCCAAGCCAAACTAACATAGTCTGCAGATGGTGCTTGTGGGGGGTCAGGATGGCACATTCTACCTGTGCCATGCATGTGTCTTGTCACCTGAGGTTGCCAGCTCTGAGGGAAACATTCTACTATGAGAATATTTAAAATAAATTTTAGTCCGGTGGCTCTTAGCCAGGTATATTTTCAGTAGATATTTTAATAGCAACATGATCAAGCCTTAATTGTAAAAAGCATAGTTTGAAAACATGCTACATGAGTCTGGGACCTGCATCCATCACTTGTCGACTGAGTCAATGTGGGAAGGCTTCTTAAATTCTGTGTGTGTTCATTTCCTCATTTGTAAAATGAGGATCATAATAGAACCTATCACCTAGGGCTATTATATTAATTACACGAGATAATTTATATAAAGCATTTAGAATAGTTTATACTTACGCGATCTAAGTACAAACTCCTATTGTCTTTGTTGTCACTTAATTGAAGTTCCTGGTTTGGGATGATCTGGGCATTTTTATTTTGAAAGGGCTGCTCAGGAGATCCTGATTTGTACCTTTGGTTCAGAACCACTTGTGTCTTATTTTATAAAAGTCGAGGAAACGTTAATCGACAATAAATAAGGACAGTGGGATCGTGGTTAACTAGCAAGAGCATGGATTCCTGGAATCCAATTCTCACTGACAAATTATTTCACACTATCCTGCTGTTCAAGCCATCCTGCTCTTTCTCGCTGTATCTTTAATACACAGCCTCGGGTACTACCTCCTGTCCGGCACCAGCTCCTCTTCCAGCAGGGACGAGGGCGAGCAAGTAAGAGCTTGAGTACCAGAGGATGGGAACAAGGAAGGCGCATGTGCAATCCACCCCCTGTATAACCAGCTCCTGAGAAATAGTGGGCCAAGTGCCCTTAGAGCTCTGTGGGGGCTGCTGAGCCTTCTAAGGGTTTACCAGGATGAGAAAAAAATCTAATGAGAAGGAAGTTATGGCAAAGCTTACTGAACAATAACCCATTTCCTTCACTTAGAAACAATGAAGAAACATTCTTCTCAGTTCTGTGGCACAAGGAAAACAATCTCAGTGATTTGTGCTGCCTGGTGATCGGTCTCTTTACCACTCAGCTTATTTTCTCGCTGTGTGATATTAACACTTAGGGCTGAACACTGCTCTCTTTTTCTCTCTGGTGAGGTTTTTTGCTTTTCCCATTTTTATTTGTTGACTGTGAGGTTTTTCATCAGAAGAATAAAACAGAGACCATGTTCTTGAGGAGCCAGTCCCGGAGCTTGTATGTTGATCAATGAACAATGCTGGCTCCCATATGTGCATTTTGGGTTTGGAATAAGAAAAATCTGTTGAAAGATTCCTGGGGTGGGAGAGGTCTTGACCTGTTAACAGCTTTAGAGTCAGGGTCCCCTCTGTCCCGCGAGATTCAGATCCCTGACCTCGATCCTGGGAAATGCTGAAGTGACTAGGAAATTTGTTGAACAAGGCAGTCTCACTTGTCGATGGCTCTGCACCTTTCTGTCTAATTTCTTTCAGGGAAAGATATCAATTTGGGTTAAGAAAACAAAGGGAAAAAAGCTCCAGCTGACTCCATGACGTTGGACAAAGCATCTCAATGAAATAACTTTGAATGTTGAGAGTTACGGGAAATTAAAAAAAACAAAACAAAACAAAGAATGTACCTCTAATGAATTCAATCACAGGAAAAGCCTATTTCCATTCCCTTGAATTCTAGACAATTTCCAGCTGCAAATATCTTTCGGAAGTACTATATATACAAGGTTGGATATTAAGTTGCTTGACAGACATTTCAGATCAAAACTGCCTGCCTAGAAGTGGCTGACGGAAAAACAACAATGCGGCTTTAGAAAAGCAGTGCTGTTTGCACACAGGATGTCACTTACGTGTTTAATGGAATTTTGCAGAAGGAGATTGCCTGGAAAGCAGTGGATTTTTAAGGAGGAAATTTCAACTCCCGATGTACAAGGTGGAGGGAAGATTGGGAGAGAAAAGAGAGAGACAAGCACAGCAGCCCCTTTGTAACCTGTTTTCCCTGGAAAGCCGTGGCCATAATGACTTCTACTTTGCTGTGATGGAGTCAACAAACGTTTAAGTCCATGCCTCTTCTCCCAGACAGAATCTCAAGTTGGCACAGCTGAATGGCCTCCTTGCCTGGGTTCTGAGAACTCTCTTGGGGCATCTTTTGAGATATTCAAGAAGCATCATCTGAGACACGTGTGTGTGTGTGTGTGTGTGTGTGTGTGTGTGTGTGTGTGTGTGTGTGTGTGTGTTGGAGGGCACTGCTTTAGAGAACAAATGAAGCCAGCAATATGTAGGGAAACCTCCTCCCATTGGCAGGAGTGTAGGGGCCCTGTGAACACTGTACACGGGGCCTAAGCTCCTGAATCTGGCTGGTCTGGGGAGCTTGGTGGTCTCTGATCTTGGGACACAGCAGTTAAAATCTGGAACCTCTGCATCCTAGAGAGAAATCCTGTAGCTTCTTTTTTCCAGGGTGTGGGGCAAGATTCCTCGGTCACACTCTTTGGTGATCAAAGGTATTGGGAATCTTGTCTCTGAACCACTTCAGTACCTGACGAGGGGTTGATTGCAGAAGCCCTGGCTGTAGAGAGAGGCTGAACTTGCCTCTCCCCAGACTGCTTTCCTTTCCCCACTGTCTGGCTGGCTGTCCAAGCTTGGGGAGCTTCCCTGGGAGAAGAAGAGCCCCGTTAATGAGACCCGGGGTAGTGTGGTGGCCTTTCCTCCTGCTCTCCTCATTAGTTTCTTCCCAACTCTCCAGGATGACAGAAGGGCCTTTTCTGTTTTCATTTTGGCTGAGAGTCAGCCCATAATGTGCCATTTGCCATCTTGAATCTATAAAGAGCTGTTGGCAGGCCATTCTATTTTCTTTCTTTCTTTCTTTCTTTTTAAAATTTAATTCCCCTGGGGAGGCTCACCTGGGCTTTTAATAACTTTCAGCTCCATTTTAAGCTCCAGCCCTGAGTGTGCAGCTAAGAATCCATTCCCAGGGGTGCTCGGTTATCGTAGAGTTAATGAAAATTTCAACCTCCCCTTCCTGCCCAGGGTTGAGGTTGTGAGCACTGACAGTGAGTGTCCTGGAGGAGTCCAGTGATGTCCTGAAGGTTTATTCTCCTGCTAGGATTCTCCATTCCGACCGTCGGCAAAAGGTTTGCAGTGTGGAGTTAACTAAAGGAATTTCCGCCACCCCACTTGCCTGCTCTTCGTTCTGCTTCTCTGGCATGTGGGCCTTTCTGTCTGTTTTGGCAGGAATTTCCTTTTTTGATTATGATGGGAAGTCACTAGACCCACTGTACAGGTGAAAGTGAAAGCAGACTCTAGATCTAGAGTGCTGGCCTGAAGCAAACTTTCCCCGAGGAGTTTTCAAATGCTTACAAGGCCCTTCTCCTTCCTGGGTCACAGACCTCTCTAGCATTCAGATTTTAGACCACCTCCTCCAGGAAACTTCCCCTCTTGGACCCCATCTATTTTTTAACCCACCAGCATATTCCCCAATGTTTCTATATCTTTAGTTAATTCTTATAATAGCTATGTGCATTTGAAGGCTTCTGCGTTAATTGTGGGTGGTTAGATTTTTAACTCCTGGTTTGGAATTAATACATCTATTCTAGCACTAGCTATGGGTCTCAACGCACACACTGAGTTCTTGCTAACTCGGTGGTTGACTCGTTCAAGCCTTCCCAGGAGTCAGATTACCCAGCCAGCCAGCAAACGTTGAAGGACTCCTGGGCTCAGTTGTGGGCTTTCCCCTCTTTGCTTAATTTTTTTTCCCCCTCTCAAGGCAATTGTATGAAATTCTGAGGCTTTAAATGCCATCGATATACAAATGATTTTTAAAATTATAAATCAGGCCCTGACCTAGCCTCTGAACTCCAGAGTTATACACTCGACTGCCTTTTTGAATCTTACGTTTGGAGGTCCAATAGTTCTTGAAAACATGTCCAAAACAGACTCATAACAAACCCCCTCTCCCCAATCTCTTTCTCTCCCAGTCTTTGGTGTATCAGGACCTTGTAATATCAGTTACCCAGCTGCTCAAGACTGATATCTAAAAGTCTTTTTTGATTTCTCCTGTTCAACACACTAGCACGTTCTCTTGGCTCTTGATCCAAAATATACCCAGAATCTATTCACTTATCTCCACTGTCACCATCCCAGTCAAAGCCACCGTCAACTTTTAGGTGGTCCCTGTGTTGATCTTCTTGTCTCTCTGCTTCGTTTTTTTGCCCCTTAAAAGTCCATGCCCTAAATAGCAGGCACAGTGACCTTTTAAAAATAAATCACCATTTGACAAAATTCAATATTCATTCATAATAAAAGCTATAAAATAACTAAGATTAGAAGAGATTGTCATAGCGTAATAAGAGGAGTATAAGAAAAACTCGGAGCTACCATTACACTTAATAGTGAGAGATCGAATCCTCTCATCACTCCTCTTCAACATCGTCCTGGAAGTTCTAGCTAGTGCAATAAGACAAGTCAAAGTAAAAACAAGTGTACAGCTTGGGAAGTAAGAAATAAAACTGTCTTTATTTACAGATGACATGATTTCGATGTATAAAACCCCAAAGAATCAACAAAAACAAAAACAAAAATGCTCCTGAAACTAATAACCAAGTACAGCCAGGTTGCAGAATACCAGGTGAATAGCACAAAAGTTAACTGCTTTGAGTAGGAAGTCGGAATCATGGCAAGGTGCCCATTTTGTTCTACACTTGAAAACTATATTTTAGCTTTTATGGAGTGTGATCGGCAACTGAATGGAAGGAAATAAAAATTTATGTCTTTAGTGAAAAAAAAAAGGTTAACTGCCTTTCTAGATACGAGCAACAAACAATTAGAGTTTTAAATTTTAAAAAAATATATTATTTAAAATATCACCGCCTCCCCCAAAGAGATGTACCTAGGTATAAACCCAATAAAATAGGTCTAGTATGTCTGTATGTGGAAAACTACAAAACTCTAATGAAACAAATCAAAGAAGATCTAAATAAATGGAGAGATAGTCCATGTTTGTAGATTAAAAGAGGCCCACTTTAACCTAACCAATGATCCACCACCCAGTAATCAGCAAAGCTATTTAGATACAGACAACTGAATCTAAATTTAAATGGAAAATGTATGACCTGGCTGAATACTTTTAAACATTAAAAGGAATAACAAGCTGAAGGATTCTTTCACCATTGATTTCAAGCCTTACCTACAAAGCCGTGGCAAAGGGTAATTCCAAGACAGCAACCTCAAGAAAGAGCAGACAGTATAGATCAATGGGGCAGAATAGAGAGCCCAGAAATAATTCAAATATATTCGTCTGATTTTTGCATAAAAGCAAAGGCAATTCAATGAGGAAAGAACAGTCTTTTCAACAAATGATGCTGGAACAAATGGCCATCTTTATGTAAAAAAGAACCTAGACACATTTTATACCCTAACCCTTGAGTTAATAAAAATTAACTTAAAATGGACCATGGACCTAAATGTAGAATACAAAACTTAAAACTTTTAGAAGAAAATAGGAGAAAAGTATGTGATTTTGAGTTTGGTAATGAGTTTTAGATACAACGCCAAAAGCAGGATCCATGACACTAAAAAAAATGATAATTTAGACTTTATTAAAATTAAAAACTCTGCTTTGCCAAAAATTCTCTTCAGAGATTGAAAAGACAGTTCACTTGACTGGGAGAAAATATTTGCAAATCACATTATCACATAAAGAACTTGTATCAAAATATACAAAGCACTCTTAAAACTCAACAATAAGAAAACAAACAATCCAATTAAAAAGTGGGAAATGATCTGAACAGACAGACACTTCACCAAAGACTATATACAGATGGCAGGAGGTCGTATGAAAAGATACTCAGTATCATCTGTCATAAGGGAAATGCAAATTAAAAATACAATGAGATACTTCTATACATCTAAAGTAATAGCTAAATTAAAAAGCTGATGAGACGACACAAAAATATAGAGCAACAGGAACTCTCATTCATTGCTGGTGAGAATGCAAAATGATGCAGCCGCTTTGGAAAATGATTTGGGAATTTCTTGCATAACTAAACTTATACATACCATACCATCAAGTAATTGCACTTCTAGGTATTTACTCAACTGAGCTGAAAACTTACGTGCACACAAGAACACGTAAATGCTTACAGCAACTTTATTCTTCACCATCAAAATTAAAAGCAACCAAGATATCCTCCAAAAATGACTAGATAAAAAACTTGTGTAAATCTGTCTAATGGAATACTTTTCCGTGATAAAAAGAAATGAGCTGTCAGGCCACAACATGGATTAATCTTAGGTACATATTGCTAAATGAAAGAAGCCAGTCTGAAACTACTTACAGTACGATTTCATTTATGTGACACTGGAAAAGGCACAGCTATTGAGAAGGTAAGCAGACAAGTGGTTGCCAGGGCCTTGGTAGGGTTGACTAGAAGGGAATTATTTTAAGGCAGTGAAACCATTTTATATGATACTGTAACAATGGTGCGGTACAATTAAAAAACACACACACACACACACACACACACACACACACACATTTGATCTTTGTCCTCAGTTCCCGGCACAGATCTAGGACAAAGATAATAAAAAAAACCCATAAGAGTACTTAGGGAATTTGCTATCTAGTTGGATGCCTGATAAAGTATTTCTTTTCTTATATCTATAGTGATGAATTCCTCCTTTACTTGTCATCTAACCCAGCTGATTAAGTAACTTCTATTTGAACCACTGTCTGTGTCCTAATTGTTTTGTGTTAACCTTTTCATAAGTCTCAAACATTTTTAAAGCCAATTTTTAGAAATCTGCCCTTTATCAAATTATGGAAAGTAGTATAATAATCGGGTTTGAGTTTTCTCCTCTCCTGGCCCTCCTCAGTAGCTGGGAAAAGTAGTAAAGACAGAAATGGTCCCAGGTGTGCGGTTGGAGCCAGGGATGCAGTCAAGAGCTTGAATAACCAAAAGAGAAGTAGCTCTGAATAATAGGCTCTTGGTTGTATTCAGCCAGCTCTGACAGCCACACCTGCAAAGAGGTGCAGGAAAGCAGATGACCCAGACAAATGAAGTTCAAGGAAATGAGGCCATATTTGGCATGGAAAGGCTGAATGAGAAGTTGGTCAGTGAGAGCTGTGCTGCGTGAGCAGAATCCGAGCCTGTCCCATCTGTTATCTAGTCAGGACAGGCGGATTGCAGGCAGAGTTTGGGCTAAGGCAGGCGGCACCAAGAGGAAAATTTATGAATAGACCTTTAACTCTGGTCACTTTGTAGCCCAGCAGCTCTGGAAATTAGATCCAGATGGCCAGTATTTTGATAGCTTCTCCTTACCAAGGAATTTATGTTAATTCTTGGGACTCAAGGGGAAGGTGGAAGAATCTACAGGCAAGGAATCTATAATTGCTTCTTAATATGTTTCCAAAATTCATCTGCGCTTTTACTCATTGTCACAGTCGGGGCTGGCACAGGGGCTGGGGATGAAAAACAAATGGGAGCCCAGGGCCTCACTTATCACACGTGTGCCTTATGTGAAATTTTGTGGAGCAGAAATTGAGGCATTTTTGAAATATTCTCCCAACCCAGGAACAATTCTGGGTTGGGGTCTGTAAGATCTTCCTCTATTGGGAAATGTATTAAACCTTGCTCTGCTCACGAAAGAATATGAAGAAGCTCTAAACAGCAGGACAGATTTTCCTTCCTCCATATTTAGTTTTTTTCATGAGTTAACTACTGGAAAGGTTGAAAGATAACAGAGCTTATATATACCAATAGTGCTCGTCTATTTAAAGGCTTCTCTGGGAAGGAAGTTATTTCTGGTCATGGCCTTGCCATTAACTCTGTGACCTTGAGTGAGCTTCTTAACCCTTTCTGGGCTACCTTGTCCTCACCTGTTAATAAACAGGTTTGCGTGAGAAGACTGCAAGGACCATTTCAAGCTCCGACCGTCAATGCTTGCAGGGTCTGGTTCTGCTAGAATGTTACAGAAAGAAGAGGACGATTCTTTTCTGAGCAATGTTTGGGGAACTCTGTAGGCTTGGAAAGGACTTCTAAGACTTTATCTTCTATTTCTATGTGCATAATTTACATCTCAAGGGGATAAGGTTTTACAAGCATATTAAATAATTTTTGTCCAGGCTTTCACAGCCTTTATAAGTATTTATTGAGCATCTACTATGTGCCAGACCTCATACTCGTAAGTCTTGATTCATTACTGAGAGGTCCAGGAAAAGCAATGGCACCAAGGAAGGGCTTGAACAGGCTCAGGTGGTCAACAGTATGAGGACGGCTGTCGCTCAGTCTACTTAGTGGGCAGAACTCCCAAACTCCTTTCTGGCTCCTCTCAGAATCCCGACACTGTGGCCCAGTGCCCAGCCTTTTTTCTAATCATCCCCTAAATCTGAAATTCACCTGTGGCCTGTACTGCTTAGGGATCCACGGAAGAGTAATATTCTCTTAATTTCTCTTCCAAATCTCATGTCCAGGGGACTTGAATGGGTTACTGGGAAAGGATGGCAGGGGCTTTGCTCCGGAGCTACGAATTTTAACTTGTACTTAAGAAATAGTCATCGTCAATGGATTCTAAGAAGCTGATCTGCCTTCTCTGTACTCTCCCTCCAGTCCCCTAGCCTGGGTAGCAATGAAAACATGTTACTCTTGTCTGTACTTTTGGGTGGCTTGAGGAGAAGGTTATATCTTGAGTTATATATTTCTACTTGAGAAAAAGTAGGAGACCAGAGGAACGAATGCAGATTATGTTAACTGATAAACACATGAAGGGTTCTACCTCTCGTCAAGAGGAGGAAGCTGCACCTGACTCTACTGGGTCACTTCCAAGTTCAGCACTTGTGAAAAGCCCTCATCTCTGGACTTGCTGTCTACCCATCCCAGCTGGTCTCTTAGATCCTCAGGGAGAATGACATCAGCACCACTTGTTTCCTGCTGCTTTCATTTATCTCTTAAACACACCATCCCAGCTTTGGGGCCATTATCTACTGCTAGCCGCATATAATCAAGTCCAACAGAGCCAATGATCTGAACTTTTATGTTTCCAGTGACTGTTCATGTCTTTAGAAATGGATTTCTGCTATTCCACAGCACTCAGCATGTTTGACCTAATGGGCTGGGGCTTCCTTGCTTTGCTCTGTGATTATATACTAGGCATATTATTAATTATGTCTTAATTCTATGTTTTAAAAGCCTACAACTTAGGCTATGATGAAAATCATTAAGCATTGGCTTATATTTGCTTCCACATGGGGGTTAGGAATGGAGTAGAATAGTGGAGAGAGAAGTTTGATATCATAGAATTGAAGACTGCGGGCAGTAGTATTAGACAATTTTTTTCTAGTTGGGAGCCTGGGGGTAGTGGGGACAAAGTCGTCAATCACCTCCATGTAACGAGGGGGCATCCCAATGCCTATTGTACGGCTTCGTCACTCCTTAGAACAAAGAACCTGCCTCCTGGCTGACTAGGAGCTGGTCATGGTGAAAATAGGGAGTAAAAAGAGATGAGCTAATGGGGTCAGTTCATGAAAGGTTTTGTTAGCCAGGCATAGGAGTTTGAACTTGATTCTGTAGGCAATGGGAAGCCATTTGAAGCACGGAAATGATCACTTCAGCAGCTGTATGGTAATGGATTAATGAGGAGAAATTGGAAGCTTGGAGACCATGCAGGAGCCATAACGGTAATTCAAGAGGAAGCTATTTAGTAGGCGAAATGGAATGGACTTGTTGACTGAGAGAGAAAAGGAGGAGGAGGTGTTAATTCTATGTTTTTGGTTTGAGAAGTTGAATCGATGGCGATGTTAACACCAGAATGAGAAATTCAGTAGGAGAAAAGTTTGAGAAAGGGATAGGATGACAGGTTCGATTTGGATGGTTTTAGGATTTAGGATGGTTTGGGGACATCCAGGTAGAATTGTGTAGACTCTTTTGTCAGAGGGGTTTAGAGCTCTGGGGAGAGACCTGACAGCAGATACAAATGGTGGTGGGGGGGTGTCATCAGCATCAAGGTAATAGTGGGTATCATGAAGTTACCTGAGAAAAGAAGCACAAAATTATTGGGAGCTCAGCATCTAAGAGGCAGGTAGAGGTTGAGAGACTCCAGAAAAGAGAAGGCTAGGAAAATGATGTTCATATTCTGGATTGAATTCTGTCCTGTGCATACTTGTCTCAGTCATGGAAAGTCCCTTCCATCCCAGGGCCTCTCATGCTCCTGAGGCTGCTAGGTTGGCTCTGGAGAATGGCTTCGCTCATGCTGCTCTTAGGTGGGCATTCCTCAGACTG
This sequence comes from Pteropus medius, assembly GCF_902729225.1. Classification (NCBI taxonomy): domain Eukaryota; kingdom Metazoa; phylum Chordata; class Mammalia; order Chiroptera; family Pteropodidae; genus Pteropus; species Pteropus medius. The sequence goes on along the minus strand of NW_024344436.1, from coordinate 2,750,917 downwards.
CATCTGTAGAGGTTTTGTTTTTGTTGTTGCCCTTGTTTGATCAATGGGGGAGTGGGGAGGTCCTGAAAGAAAGTTCTCTAAGAAAATGCCTCTGATAGTCTAGGGATACATATTTTGAAGGGCCTTTGAGTTCTTAAGTTCAAGATATCCTGATGTGACTTTAAACATTGCACACCTGGACTTGAGTGAGTGCCTTGGCCTACCTAGATCAGAAATATGTCTTAGGCTCACATGCACCCTAGGGCTGCCTGTGTCACCATGTGGAACCATTTTTGCTAATGCAATGTTTTTATTTTTATTAGAGCTGATTTTTTTTTAAATAGCTGCATAGAGATCTAGTTCTCATTCCCATACAATTCACCCATTTAAAGTGCACAACTCAATGGTTTTTGTTATAGTCACAGATATGTACGACCACCACCACCGTCAATTTTAGAACATTTTTTATCATCTCCAAAAGAAACCCTACACCCTTTAGCTAGCACCTTCTTATTCCTTTAGACTTAGCCTCCAGCCCCTTCCACCCAGCCCTAGGCAACCATTAACCTACTTTCTGTTTCTATAGAGTTCCTTGTTTTGGAAATTTCATATGAATGGAACCATATCAATATGTGGTTTACTATAACTTTTAAAGATTTCATTATCCCACCTGATAACTTAATCTTTGCTCTGGAGGAGGGGTATTGGTATTAAGCACAGTGCTGGGTGCCTTTCGATGATCTCATCTAATTCTCTCCACCTGTCCAGAAAGGTAACCTCATTAACCCCACTTTACAGATGAGAGAGTAAGACTTAGAGAGATTAAATGACACATCAAAGACTCCCAAGACAGTGAGCAGTAGTACTGGGATGGACATCCAGTTCTGTCTGGCTGCGAACATTCACTGAGTTGCTGTGTGCCAAGTGCTGCAGGAAGGCTGGGATGGGTAAGAAACGACAAACAATTGACCAGTGGCTTGCATGAGGGGCTCTCCCAGAATGAGTCCTGTAGTACCTGCTGGACTAGAGCAGAGTGGGCTGATTCCAGGAACAATGGGGTGTTTGTCCAGGGGTTCGAGAAAACTTTTCTCTCTCACTGCTTCTCCATGAAGGGGAGGAGGTGGAAGTGGTCTGAGTGGGAGGACGTTCTGGACCAGATCGTTCAGGCTGTTGCCAGCACCAAGCCCTGCCCTGTCATCTGCCTCAGTGACAGGCACTGATAGAAACCCATCCTCAAGCTCTAGCTTCTTGGCGCTTTAGAATCAGAGCTCTGCCACCTCCACCTCAGGGAACTTATCATCTCATTATAAAGGATAAGGCATATTTTTTCAGTATGGTTATATGTGGTAATGAAGCATGCAGAAAACCACACAAGATAGATGGCAGCTTTCACTAGTGAAGCTGAAAACTTGGTTAACTTAATAGTCTATTTATTACCTTCACTCTCTGAGCTTACAGCACCAGATTAATATCTCCCATCTTCCCCCTTGCTACACAATTAAAACTAGTAATATGTGATTGCGTGCACCGAGTCCAGTACAAATGGGTAAAGAATCTGGGGCCGAGAGGTGAGAAGGACTTTTCTTCCTGGGTCAGAGTGGTGGAGCCAGATCCCTTGAAGCTTAAATGACAACTGCTTCTAAAGGAGTGATCTTTCAGAAGAAAATTAACTCAAGGAGGAAAGGACCCTTCTGCTGTCTTTTGCTTGGTCTTACACATTCCTACGCATTCCTACGCCTTCAGGCTGGAGAATGGCAAAGCCTGCACAGGTGGCCATGCACTCTCTAATCAGTAGAAAGAAAGGTAGCTGGGCCTAACCTCACTGAGACAAGAAGGTGTGAAGTTGAATTAGATGCTAATAATGAGATAGCTACTCAAAAGCCATTCCCAACTTCCTGCTCCCTCATGTACCTACTAGTGAAGAGCTTGGCAGATGGCCAAGTTCTGACCAGTGATACATAAGGAGATATATACTAAGGAATTTCTAGGAAAGTTGTTCGCTTTCTAAAAATATGGAGAGTGAGGCTATGAGGCTTTGCTGGTGCTTACTCTTCTTCCTTCTACCTGCACTGGATGTGGATGTGATGCCTGAACATTAGGCATCCATCTTGCAAGTATGAGGGTGACAAGGTAACATTCAGATGTTGAGAATGGGGGAGGCTGTGCATGGGCAAGAGCAGGGGGTCTATGGGAAACCTCTGTACCATCTACTCAATCTTGCTGTGAGCCTAAAACTGTTCTAAAAAGTAATTCTATTGAAAAAATACTATATATATATATATATATATATATATATATATATATATATATATATATTTAAAGGTAATATGGTATGGATTGTAGAATAATAAAATAGAGAGATCCTGGGTTCTTGATTACATTACTCAGCTGGCATGAACTCTGAGACCATCTACCCTTGGGCTTTTTGTTAAACAAACAATACATGTCCTTTGGTTGAAGTCACAGTCGGAAGGGCATTGTGTTATTTGTAGTTGAAAAAATTCCCAAATAATACAAATGATTCCCACCTATGGATCGCCTTAGGCGTGCCTTTGGTAAGTGCTTTGTGTTCATTTCGAAGCTTCCTTAAACAACATCCCTTGAAGCAGGTGCTATTATTACCTGCACTTAGTAAATGAGGACACTGGGTTTATGTGTACTAAGGTCACACAGCTAGGAAATAGCAAAGCCCAAATTTGAACCCAAATCTTTCTTAGTCTAGAGAGTTAGTACTATTACCCATTATGCTCTGTGACATCCTAGATGGTTCACTTGAGCACTGATGTATGGAAATAAATGTTGTTTAGAGTCTGGTTGACTTAAAAGTACTTGGCATCAATCAAGAGGTTTGTCTATATGATCCACTGAAATAAGGTGAACTTTTGTCTAACCAGTGACTTGGCATAACATACTACCCCCTGCCCCAACTTACCACAAACAGTGAAAACAAGGCACATTCATTTACAGATTGAAATTAGTCAAACTAACCTAACCTGCCTCAGCTAACTGGATGATCAAATGACATGGACACAGGAGAAAAGTGCCCAGACAAAGCACTGGAGTGAGAGCCCATTCGGACAAAGCATGAAGCAGCTTCTTCCATGGCAGTTCAAAACTGAGAAAGATTAAGATGGCTTTGAAAACTGGGTCTGCTTCTCCCAGCAACACTCCTGTTGCTCTCCTAGTTGGAGGCAACAATCCAAGCTTGCAATCGTTCTTTGCCACAAATTTCCCCAAAGCATGTGAACTACTTGAGATTGTTCCCAATTCCCCAAGGTGCCTACTCAGTGCCAGTTGCATAGCAGCTCAGTAAATATCTATTGCTTATGTGACCAGTCAAGGTAATAGAAAAAAAATGGTCTCTTAATGAATATGATTCATCCTTCTATTCCCCAATGAAAAGGCAAAAAATAGGCTTCTTTGTTGGTAACATGTGTCAGCCAATGATACTTAGTGTGCGAGGGATCATTTATTGATCCTTCCCCATTATCCCATCACACATCAACAGAGGGAGTTGGTCACATAGCTGATTCTTTCTCCCCTTCCAGCCCATCATCATTATTAAGCAGGAGCTTAGAGTTTTCCCCTCTGATATACCACCTTCAGGGCAGAACCTGTCTAGAGAGGGGGAAAATTCAGAATAAACAGATGCAAGAACTGGGGTTTAAACATCCCATGAAGATTAACTTATCTGCAGTAATTGCCTTAACTAGGGGATTTTTAATGCTTTTCAAAGTTTCTTAAAGGAGAAAAAATATGCAGAATGAGTCTTACAGCAGCCAATAGAGGAGATACTGAGAGAGAGAAAAAAAAAAGATATCAACCATAAGAAGCCCATAGCTACAAAATTTTCAGGCACTGATTCTAGGGGATTTAATAAGAATGTAATTTGTATAATTAACCATTCATCAATGTCAATTTCATTAAATGAATGCCAGAAATATTACCTTCAGCAGCACGACCTAACAGGATTGGAATATATTATATGAAAAATGAACACTTAGTGGTTTCCCCCCCTGCTCTGTCTGTCACAGCAAGATTTGCAAGGCTGAGAAATAATTTAAAGGGTAGTAAATGAAACCAGCTAAGGCAAATGTGTGCATTTTGGTAACTAACCTCCGTCATGATGTATGAGAGTGTATGTCAAAACGTTTTCCTGCAGCAATGACTAAGGGGACTTGGAACTCCCTCCTAGGTGGTAAAACATGAGAAATAATGTCAGGAGCTTACCAAAGGTACTCCTTGTCCCCACCTGGATACAGCTTACTCTTTCCCTAGACAGGCTATCTAGGGTCCAAGCTCAAAGGTCATGGATTTTTGTATTCAGAATTTATAGACGTCCCCTAACACCTCCAGAGCAGGCTGGCACTGACTCACATGCCTATCAGCCCAGGAAAGTGATGATAGATGCCCAGTAGGAGGAAATTATTCTCAGTTTTATTCATATTATTGCCTATAGTCATCAGGGGAACATGAGCTTGAGGTAGGTAGGCTGATGAAATATTTGTAAATAGGACTCATTTCCAAGGTTGTTCATGAGGGAAGCTGTTTATGGGGATTTTAGTCATTTTAGTTCACTCTGGGAAAAGTGGAGAGCTGAGGGGGCAATAATTTGTCCACGTGTGCACTCATGGGAATGTATGTGTGCATGTGTGTACACACACACAAATCCAGATCAGCCATTCAACCTGGAGGCCAACGTCTCAGTGTAAATTGTCCATCGCTGGAGTATGCATGGTACCTCACACATAGTAGGTACTCAATTGGCATTTGTTTCATTGAATTTCTCTTAGTGTTAATCCCACTCCCGCCCTCTTCTGTTTCAGGGAACTGCAAGGCTAATAACTTTGGATCAGTATTCCTGAGGAATCTGAGGTCCTAAGAGACAAGAATTACATTATGAGCAAACCAAGTGTACTTAAAAAAAAATGAATCGTGCAACAGAAAGGTTTTTCAGAATGTTTTCTTATGCATTAGATTTTAAACATCACACAATCTAGTAAGAAGAAAGAAAATATTAGTTTGGGAATCAGGAGACCAGTTGTCAAAATTGGACTAAATCTTCACAGTCGTTTCTAGATTTAAAGTTCTATGTTATCTATTATTTGATGTAAAGCAATAAAATATTCTTCCCTCACTTAACCACTGGAAAGGACACTGTAGGACCTGGGTGAAGGAAGAGTGGGTGTCACAAAACTAGCGTAGAGTGTGTCCCCGATTCCCTGTCCTTGGTCTCTGGGTTCTGCAGTACTCAACATCACGTGCTTCTCTTTCTAAAACGTCTCTTGCATGGGCTCCCTCCTATCCATCCACACGGTCACTTTCTCTTCTTTCTAGCTTGGACTGGGTGACATTGGGCAGTTATTCTAACCTCTCTGAGTCACACTGTCTTCATCTGTAAAATGGAGACCCCCTCCCAGGGCTGCTGTGGGGATTAAATGAGATGGGTATAAAGCGTCTGGCCCAGGGTCTAGTGAGACAGAGCAGGTGTTTATTCACCATTTGATTTTTCTCCCACGCCTTTTCCCACAAATGAGCACTATCTCTGAGTGATGAATTCTTTCATCAGTCTTCTCAGAGAGGATAGAAAATCTAGTAAATGATTTGCCCTAAGATGCTATGAAGTTAATATATTACCTTCCAGGGGAACTGGCATTTTAAGGAAATACAGCAGGAGGGGTTAATGCTTAAGCTTTAAAAAAAAGGAATAGAAATCATGGTAAAATTTTTGGTATCTTTTCCTAAGGTATTTTTAAAGATGAGAATTAATGTCAGGTCCTCTGATTTATATCATATGAGTACCGTGGTCTAAATTTTCTGACCGTGAAGTTGGGACAAGAGTTCTTGGAGCTATCTCCAAGGGCATGGACTGAATCTGGGAGATAGAAATGGGATTCTGAAGTATCAGAGTGTTTGGGTGGTTTGATGGTCTGTAAGTGGGACAGACTATGTGATATCAGGAAATTCCCCCCAAATGGTTGTGATCCACAAGGGGAAACACTGCCTGATCCCACTCTGAGCCGTGGATCTGGGGGCCTCTGTTCCTTCTCTGCAGTACAAGAAGCACATGGTGCCTGTCTTAAAGAGGAGTTGATGGGATATCAGGCATGTAATGCTCTGAGCACATGGCCTGACACACAGCGAGGACGTGAGCTATAGAGCACAGAGGCCACGGAGACCTCAGGAATGAGGATCTAAAAGGAGCTGAAAATAAGTGTGCTGTTATCAGTCCCTTTTCCATTTTGTCTACAAGCAGTGAAAGTCTCCAATTAGGCTCCTTTCAGCAGGACTGGCATCCTCCTTTCTCTCAGGCGATAAACTTGCTTATAATGTAGAAAAAAGGTACATTCTTGAAATACCAGCCAGGCCTCAGACTAGTGTGGTCTATGGGGGTCATGAGGTGATTCCTGCCTGGCCCCTTTGGTGGGAGGTTGTGGCCTCAGAGGTCCTTCGCAGGGTTGTGGGAGCCGGAGCCCAGGGTTTGGCCCTGGGCCTTTGGGCCTCTTCCTCTTCATTATGAAGGCAGCTCAGCATGGAGTGGTTTGTCTGCTGACAGCTTTGGGCTGAACTGTACCTGATACTTGGCCAGAGGGTGACATCTCAAGAGAGCCCCTCAAACAGGCTGCTCAGAGCCCTGAAACAAGACACTCACTGTGTAGGGCCGAAGGGCAGGGAGTGTGTGAGGCAGTGGAAGGAGCCAGGGCCAGAGTTGGCAGACACGGAATTATGCCCAGCTCTGACCCAGCCAGCTGTGGGGCTTCCCCAGCCTTGGGAACCTAGACTTTCTGCTCTGAAAGAAAGAGTTGTACTACATCAGGGGTTTCAAGGGTGCTGTTATTTTAAACAGCAAAATTCGTTTCACAAATTAGATCTAAACAAAGAACGGTTACATTAAAACACATGGAAGCAAAACTTTCTGGTTAAACTGGCTTACCCCCATCCTCAAAATGGTCCTAAGGTACTTCCATGAAACCCTAGGGCTCTGAGGAATATTAGAGAAACCATGTCCATTATTCTGTGACTTCATCTGACCAGTTGTGTCCCTTCAGCATTTTGATGACTATCCCCGTGAGACGATAGAAAATATACATTAGTCTCTGTCATTGGTTTTTGTTACAGAGCTCCTGAAAATCTTGTAATTTCATGGATGACAGGGGTATTTTTGTTCTAATGAGGTGACTCTGGGCTCCTGGATGGAGGTTGTCACCAGGAAGACCAAGCCTAATTAGAAGGTGGAAATTTTCGCATTCTCTGAAGAAAGCAGAAGGGCGAGTTATCTATATTCTTTATCATATCCTTCAATAAACTAGTGAACGTAAGTAAGAGTTTTCTGCGAGTCGCTCGAGCCAATTAATCAAACCTGAGGAGGGGAACCTCCGACTTGTAGCCAGGTCCGACATAATTTGTGGGCCACGTAGGCCCCTACTACTTGTGACTGGCATCTGAAGTGGGGGGCAGTCTCCTGAGACTGAGCCCTTAACTTGTGGGATCTGAAACCATCTCCAAGTAGACAGTGTCAGAATGGAGCTGAATTGTAGGCAACCCAGCTGGTGTTGGAGAATTGTTGGTGTTGGTATGAGTGGAAAAACCCCCACAAACATTGAAATTGGGCTCAGAACCCCTTAATTCCCTACAAGTCTAACTTTACACAGTGATTATCAAAAAGGAGAAAACACTTCAGAATTAAATTCATGTCTTTGGGTAGGTCTCCTCTTTTGTTTACATTTTCCAAGAAGGCATTTATGATGTCAGAGTGACTTATAGTTATCCTGGTAGGTACTGAAGCTTGTAAAGGCCACCTAATCACTTGGCTTTAATATTCATTAGTCATTTACACCTATGAAGAATGGAGAGATGGAGCAGGTTATATGTGTGTGTGCGTGCGTGCGTGAGAAAATGGAGATGCTGCTGGCCCAGGTCACTGATGATTCTCAGCAGGACGGGGCTCTCTGCCTTTATCTCCCTTCTCTATTTCTTTCCTCTCTCTCTCCTTCTCCACTTCTCTCTCTTCTTCTTTCCTCCCTTCTTCCAAAAATGAATCATTAGACACACACTCCTGCAGACACTGGGACGAGAAGAGTAGTTGGAGGTAATGCAAAGATGAAAAACATGATGAATCTCTTTAAGGAGCTCATGGCTGAGTGGGGAGCAGCCCCATGAACCCGCCCAGTGCAGTAGGACTTGGGAGGTGTCCTCAGCACCCCATCCTCCAGCCCTGAGAGCCCAGGAAGGAGCTCAGCTTGGCACAGGGGAGTGAAGGGCAGAGCAGGCTGGCGGGCGCACAGCCAAACGCAGAACCTCTCTCTCTCAAATTCAGCACAGTGCAGATTTTGTGCAGGAGAATTTCTCGAAGGAGAGCTGGGGGTAGAAATTCTATGGGAAGGAGACGGCACAGCTGCCTCGTAAGAGGGAAGATTTCGCAGCAGCGATGCACTTCCCACCTCCACACAAGCTGATGAGACTGGCTCAGGAAAGGGGGCTGCCCCCAGTGCATAATAATAGCAGCAATAATTCATAATCTATACTTGATGAGATTAAATTCATAATTATTTTAATTATGACGTGTTTTCCGCCTCTTTTCCCTCCTGCCAGGGCAGGCTTGGCGCTTCTCAGGGTTAAAGTCACAACGGTCTCAGATAAACCTTAATTAAAACATTCCAAAGTACAATGGCTGAATTGAAATGCTGTGACAGGTCGTTTCCATCTCATTTTGATCTCTTGTTTATGATGGGGAATGTTTTCCCACCATTGGCAGCGTCTTGGCTGTTCCAAGCAGCTGCCCACACACTATTCAGGGGTAGCTTCCAGAGCTCTTCGCGCTCTTTGGGATCAGATGGCAAACTCACTGGAGTCAGGGGCCACTCGAGCCTTTTCCTTCAGGCTAGTCCCTTCCCACAATATCGTGCGTCCCATCAAAGCTGAATCTAGTCCCCACATGAGAGTTTTACTCCTCTTGTTCTCACCCTACCTCTACCCTCATTCCATGCCAAAGCTGTTCTCTTCCTTTCCAGACCTGAGGAAAGGTTCTCTGCTCTGGCTCCACGGGGTACCATGCCTGGGGTTTGAACCAAGCCTGCTTCAGGAAGCTCCTAACTTCATAAGCTTGTTGGCAGAGGTCTCTGCTTTCTGTCCCACTTTGAGCTCCAATCTCCCCACCCCCAAGCTCATCTATCTGCCAATGTTTTATGATTATGTCTCATGTCTAGAGGCAGGTTTCTGTATAAGGTATAGCTTCTCCAAAGTCATCTCCAGACTTTTTAGTGTTTGGTATTCTTCTATTAATTTATGCATGTATTTGCTCATTAGTAAACATTTATGGGTCATTTTAGTCATTGTGCTTGGTGCTGGGCTACAAAGACAAAAGACATCATCTTATTCTCTTGAACCTTATCAACCATCAGAAAGGAATGTGCACAGACAAAGGGAGTCCTGTGTGCTGAGTGCTGCGGGAGACAGTGCTGGTTGCTATGATGGCATGGGGTGGTGGGGCAAGGACCAGGGCAAGGCGGGTGAAGAACAATTTCCTGGGCTTGTGACCTTAAGCCATCTTTTGAAAGGTAAGTAAGAGTTATCAAGTAGATGATGACAGGGGAAGGTCACATTGAGAAGAGAAGCATCGCATTCAAAAGCGTGTGAGCTACATCAGGCATAGCTTTCTTGAAGATGCAAGAAATGAGTGTGGCTGGAGGTGGGATTCAAGGGGATGAGAGGCAAGAGGCAAGGTTGCAGATGCAGTCAAGGTGTGCCTAATTTTAGGACATGCTTAAGAGGGCTCAAGTTCATGAATAGGTGCATGAAAGAGCCAAGTCCTGAGGGAGCTAATTAATTTATATAATGTTATCTCAAACATTTGCTGAGCCCTGCTTTGTGTCAGGCAATGAGCTAGTTGTTATTTTCTCTCCTGGAATTTTTGCCAAAGTAATTCACAGAGTTGCCCTGACTCGGGCTATTTGCATCAAAAAATCTCCTTCTGGATTGGCACAGAGACAGACGAATTCTCATGTGCGCATGCACACACCCTCCCCGCCCAACATAACTGCTTCAACTTTACCTGGCCCAAAGTTATTTAAAAGATATTTTTACTTTTGAACTATTAAACCTTGGAAACAAGGCAGTCTCATCCCGTTGGAAGCCCTTGTGTGGGGGAAAACATAAGAAACCCTAACTTCTAGGAAGTCCCCAACCCCGTGGAGCTGCCAGCTCTGGAAATGATATGGGTGGTGGTGCGGGGGTGGGGGTTGGGAGGTGAGGGGTGAGGGATGGGGAAACTACAAAGTTTTCTTTCAGTTCCAAGCAGGACTTACAATTTATCGAGGCAGTTTCCTGTTACCATCTCTTACATGTTCACTTCACTGATAAAATAATTGATTCATTCATTAATGCATTTTTAAAATTTCTTAATTCAGTAAACTTACATTGTCCCTACATTCAAGGCATTATTTGGGATGCTGGGATACAAAGATGAATGCTCCAAGGCCCCTATTCCCATAGTGCTCACAGTCTAGGGAAAGAGCTGGAATCACGGCTTGCGAACGAACCTTAGAGGCACAGGCTGGGATCACAGACGTCACGCCTGCCTGGGAGAAGCCCCTTGCAGGCAAACAAGAAGAAAAAAAAAAACTAGGAAAAGAAAATGAAGGGTTTAATACATATAAAAGGTATCCTGGGCACGAGTTAAATTTGAGAGATAAATAATTTTATTTATGAAAATGTCAAGGGGAAGTTGATAAATAACTTCTTTGAGAACAACCCATGCCTCGGTTAGTAAGTCGATACCAAGAAGCCTAAAAAAAATTGGAGCTTTAAGATGAATGTAGCTGGACTGCTCAGCCTTATCGCCAGCCCCGTGAATGAGTAATGCAGAGGGCATGCTTCTCCCCGCTGTCCCTTTTCTGCTGTCTAGCTGCCTCCTCACCTGGCTCTGACCATAGTCAGATTATCTCGATGAGCACATTCAATAACCTTGCTTTTCCATTTAGTACATGATTGCATGTGTGCTGTACATAAGAGATATTGATTGGAAATACGTTGATGACCGAAATACGTTGATGCCTCTGTGGAAATGTTAGGAACGGGGGAGGGGAAATAAAATTGAGGGAGAGTAAGGAAACACCCGTGGCCTCCAGTTGGAAACTGCTCAAATATTTGAAGCTCGCTATGTTTTAGTTGCTTTTTTCTTTCTTTCTTTTTTTTTTTTCCTAGGAATTCTAAATGTCAATATTGCATTTACCGCTGAACAAACTAAAATCATAACAGATATCATAAAAGGAGAGAGTGAGCCTCAGCTTTCCTCAGAGAATGATTGGCGTTTTTGAGCCCTAGATTGGTTGGGCCTTTATCTTGGCTGCGTCAGTTCATAATTAAACAATAAAGGAAGGAATTCTTGATACTTGCTTTGAATATATAGGGTCAGTTTTCTGTAAGGACAGTGTGTATTTTATAAGCTCTGTTATTGTTCCAGTTTCCTGTAAGGAAGGAAATGTGTGTATTTTATAAGCTCTGCTCATGTCAGTGCTGAAAGAATCAGAGACGACACGGTGGCTGTCACAAGAAAGTTTTCCTTAATAACACTGAACACTAACTAACCATAGCTCTCTATGCCCCCAAGAGGAGTGGGAAGATGATGAGGAAGGAGGAGATAAAAGAAAGAAAATAGTGGACAGGAGGATCTTTTTCTGCTCCCCATCTTGTTTTTGTTGAACGGACATAAAGAAGTGTAGAAGTGTGTGTGTGTGTGTGTGTGTGTGTGTGTGTGTGAATGGGAGAGGAAGAGAGAGGTGATGATATATTGAGCATGGGCTGCCCCAGCTTTACCAGGTGATAAACTGACCCTCTGTGATCCTGCTGGAAATGTCAACTATTTGTGATTTGCTGTTTTAGCGGCTGGAAACAATCCTAGAAATAGTTAAGAAAGATGATTTTCAAATGAGCCAGTACGTTCTGCCCATAGCCTCTAAGATTAGTATGTGATATAGGAATTCCTCCAATGAGACTTGGGGGAGAATGAGTCACCTGGAGGATGAACCTCATCAGGATACAGATTCACACATTTCACCCAGAAATTCAGGGATCATTTAACATCTTTCTCCAATGTGTGTGTGCAGATCACAGGATAGGCTACTCCAGCTCCTTCAAGCTCCAAAGAGTTTGTTTACTATGTTCTGGAGGAGAAGACTTCAGATTATCTAGCCCCTCGTCTTGTCCCCTAGCTCTGTCTTATCTTGATACTCCACAGTTAGACATGTCTAATTATTCCATCCAAACCCAGCTTGGAGATTGGAAAAGGTGTCTTGATAGCCAGTTCCTCTGGTAGCTTCCATTACAAGAGTCCAGCTTTTAGTTAGTTGCTTCAAGTCAGTGCAACTAGCTACCTGTCTGCCTGTCACTTTTCTGTGGCTGCCTGAATCTCAACAGAGAATATCCTAGGACTGACAGGGTAGCATCAAAAGAATAATCTGCTAGTCAGAATTCACACTACTGCACAGAGGATAGGTACGTTTGGCAGGTAAGTGAATAAATATGGAAAGACACTTGCTATTAACTACAAATGGCAAGCAACACCTTAAGAAAGCTAGTTAGTGAAACAAGAATAGGAATTTGAGAGCCAACACTTATTTTAGTCCCGATTTATCTCACAGTGAGGCAGAGGCCTTCCCTCTCCAAGTCTCTCCTAAGCCACTGGAGGAGGAAGCCTGTGAAGGAAGCCTTAGCTGCACTCCAGTATGGACCTATTTTGGTTTTATCTGCAGTGCAGACTATGTTTAAAGTTGTTGACAGCTATTGTCCGTTCCCCTCAGTTCATTTATTTGTTGACATCTTATGCTCCTTCTCTTCACTCTTCACCAGAAATCCACACCCCAGCAGGGAAGTCCTCCAAAGCCTAAAGACCTACCATTTCTTTGATACCAGGGAATGTTTGAGAGAAATTAGTCCTACTTAGGCTTTTTAAAATGTCATTAGCCTGAGAACAGTTTTAGGGCAAAAGAAATGGTCCTCCTTTCTTCAGTGCATAGATAGTGATGGGAATATTTCCTTCTTCCCCTGTGAATACTCTGGAAAGGCCCTGATTTGAAAAATGTTACCCAGTTCTCATGGGAAGAATGGTTGTTTTATGCCTTAAGTTTTTGGGGTTTCTAAGGCCTGAGTGTCCCTAGGCAACCATCTGCGAAAGTATCTTGGCTTAGAGTTTTTGTCCCTGTGCAGACTTTTTCTGGACTCAGAAGAATTCTCCAGTTGGCAGTGGAGGAAGTAGCAGGGTTTTCTGACTAATCCCTCAACTGGGTAAGGACAAAGCCTTAGGAAGTTGTGTCAACACTAAAAGACGTTTCCATTCAATGTTAAGAAAACCCCGCTCTATGACCAGCTGGTATTTTGAACACAAACACATCCTTATGGCTAATAGCAGTAACAGAGGATTTTCTGTGAAATGCCTGCCATTTCTTTTGCCCATTTTTTGTTAAGTGAGTTTCCCTCCTTTTCTGTATATTCACACTAATTCTTTGTCAGCTATGTGTGTAGAAATAACTCCTCTTAGCTTGTAACTTGTTTTTCACTTTCTTTGTGATGTCTTGAACAGAAGTTCCTAATTTGATTAAAAAACCCCTTTTGGTCAATAAACATATGAAGGGATGCGCACCCTCATCAATGATCAAGGAAATGCATATCAAGGGCAAATGAGATATCATGCTCACCCACGGGGCTGGTAAAAATTAAGAAATTCTATAACACTGAGTAAGAGAAAATCTGGACCTACAGAACCTTTTGTGTATTGCTGGTGGTGTGAGATTGTACAGACACTTTAGAAACAGTTTGGCACTATCTTGTGAAGTTGAACATTCAGATACCTTACAACCCAGCAACCCCACTCCTAGACAGATGCAAAGGGTGACTCATGTACAAGGACACTAGTAGACATGTACAAGAATGCTCCACCAGCACTATTCACAAGCAGTAAAAACCTGGAAACCACACAAATGTACTCTTACAGGAGAATGGATTAATATATTGTGGTACGGGCATATAGTGGAATAATAAACCTCAGTCAAAATGAATGAACAATAGTTACATGGAACAATATGGATTAGTCCTCGTAATAGAATTTGAGTAAAAAAGGAGGTCCCCAAATAATAAATATCGCATGATACCCTTTGTATATAGTTAAAATAAATCCAAACCAAAAATATTATTTTTTTAAAGAAAAAATGTAGGTGTAATAAAACTTTCTTTTTTTTTTGAAAAAGAAAGCAAAGCAATGAGAAACATAAGATTCAAGAGAGCACTTAGTTACTTTGGGCAGAGAAAGATAGGGTTACAACACAGGCTGACCTCAATGCTCTAGTTTTCTTGTTTCTTGGTGATTAAGTGGACATTTATTACAGAATTAAAAAAACATTAATGCAACGACAAAAACAAAATATCAAATAACTCAATTTAAACAACAACAGCAAAAAATCAAATAGCCCAATTAACAAATGGGCAAAGAACTTGACTATTTCTCCAAGGAAGATATACAAATAGCTAACGAGCATACGAAAAGTTTTTCAACATCAACTAATTATCAGAGAAATGCAAATCAAAGCCTCAATGAGATATCTCACATTTATTAGGGTGGCTACTATCAAAAAAAACAAAAACAAAAACAAAAACAGAAAATACAAGTATTGGCGAGGGTGTGGAGAAATTAGAACTCTTGTGCGCTGTTGGTGGGAAAAAATGATACAACCACTATGAGAAACAGTATGGAGGATCCACAAAAAATAAAAAAAGTGGAACTACCATATGTCTAGTAATCTCATTTCTGGGTCTATATCCAAAAAGATTTGAAAGCAGGGACTCAAAGAGATATTTGCACACTCGTGTCCATAGCAGCATTATTTACAATAGCCAAGAGGTGGAAGTTACCTAAGTGTCTATCAACCAATGAATGAATAAATAAAATGTGTATATACATACAGTGCAATGCTATTCAGCCTTAAAAAAGAAGAAAATACTGACATATGCTGTAACATGGATAAACCTGGAGGACATCATGCTAAATGGAATAAGTCAGTCGCAAAAGATCAAATGCTGCACGATTCCACTTACATGAGATATCTAAAGCAGTCAAGATTAGAAAGTAGAATGGTAGTTTACCAGGGGATGAGGGTGGGTACAAGGGGAGTTGTTGTGTAACGGCTACAGAGTTTCAGTTTTGCAAGATGAAAAAGTTCTGGAGACCTGTTTCACCACAATGTGAATGTACTTAACATTTTTGAACTGTGCACTTAGAAATGATTAAAATGGTAAATTTTATGTCTTTTTTTTAAAACTATAATTAAAAAACAAAAACATGGGAGCCACACTGTAAGCAATCACTAAAATACTGCCAAATATTCACGAGAAAGATCTAAGGTTCTAGTTAGCATTAAAAAAAATATCACACTCAACATCCAAAACTCTAACATAATAACCTTGCCCACCTCCACTGTCCTCAAAAGAAATTCATAACTTAAGTGAACACATACATTAAGAAATAAATACAAAGAGCCATTCATAGACTAGAGATGAGAATGTGATTAGTGAACTAGATGAGCATTTAGTTCAATTGTGTCTCAACTTGGGTCACTGAAACTTATGAAATGGAGTAAGGCCACAAATCAGAACCTCCCAGAGGGCCCTGATTTGGACTGAAGAAAACCTTGGAGTCACATGATATCGAGTCTTTACATGGAAGAAAGAGACTGGCCAGCGGATGGAAGCTGCAGTTCCTTCTAAGTCTCCTCTCCTCGATTCCTGGGCTGTTCTCTGGGCAATGATCAGGACAGTGTTTTCCACCGAAGAAGATTGGAATGCTTGTTGATTTGCTTATTAAAGGAGGTAACGAAACTTATTGGGTTCACTTTTGATTTATGACCATCTTAGAATTCACATGTTGGCTCATTTAATAGTAGATGACATTCACCTGTTGACCCTATTCAGTTGGATTATCTGTTTGGCAGTAACAAAGGCTTTCTCTCACTGACCTGCGGCTGGGTCCTGGGATGACCATGCCATGGCCTAATATGGAAGAGATCAGTGCTAGGTACAAAGGAGAATGAGAATGTATAAATGGATATAGTTACAATAGAACTGTCTTTTGGATTTTGTGTTAGTTTAGGTCATGTATGGTATCCATTCATTAGTGGATATGACAGACTGAAGGCAAAGATGTCCCCAGTTCTCCACCTCTCCCTGGATCCGTACTCTTTGTAATGTGACCTACAGCTCTTCATATCATGAACTGGAGACTGTTTCCTCATCTCCTGGATCTAAACTGGCCTTGTGATTTGCTTTTGAATGTGGTGGAAGTGAGGGTGTGCTACTCTGGGCTGAGGCCTCCAGAGGCTTTGACTGCTTCTACCGGCTCCCTCAGGGTCCTGCTGCCACTGTGTGAACAGGCCTGTGATAACCTGCTGAAGGATGGCAGACATATGGCTCAGCCGCTACTCTAACCATTGCCAACAGCTAGACAACCTACCAGATATGTGAGTGAGGCTATCCAAGACCAGCCATTCCCTCATCACCTCCAGGTGACACAGAGAGGTGATTGAAACCAGCAAAGTTTAGCCTGGCCCAGATTAGCAAAATTGCCCAGCTGACACATCGCAAGGTGGGCAATAACAAATGCTTATTGTTTTTCAACCACTGAATTTGGCATTATTTCTTACACAGCAGTAGCTAACTGGTACTGTAAGGATGTTTGAGAAATGTCTATGTGTATGTGTGTATCTTTTTATCTTCTGAGAGCTTAATAGGCTAACACATATGAGACAACTTGCAAACAATAAATGATAGTGTAAAATCAAGTGTTACCTGCGTGATTCATCTATGTAACTTGGGTCTGCAGCATGGCTATTGATGAGAGCTTCCAAGTGGCCCCTCTGCTGGGGCTCTGTACCATTAAATAGTTCTGGGAAGGGCAGTGAGTTTGGAGAAATAGAATGGCTTGATATTAGTAAAAAAAATCAGATCTTGGTTATAGACTGTTCTTTGGTGTTAAGCGTGGCTGAGACTCCAGGTGAGGAGCAAAGTCGGATGAGGTTGTCAGCAGGCTGTGATCAAAAAGAAGGGTGGGTTGTGGGAAGTCATAATGTAGAAAACTTCGAATCAGGAGGCAAAGGATACTTTTAAAGTTAACAAGGGAAGAAAGAGACTGTACTAGAATGCCATAGAAGCATGTATGTAGCTCATGGCATGGGATCTGGTTTCAAACAGACTGAATGCGTAAGTGTATGTTCCCTTAATCATGGATGCATGTGCATGAGCACGTGCACACGCATGCACGCACGCACACACACACACACACACACGCACGCACACACACACTCCTACTACCAGAGTAGCAGCATTTCAAATCAGGTGAGTTTTACAAAGTAGAAATCTCATTTGTCTACCAGGGACAACCTCTGTAGCCTTCTGCCGAGGCAGGATTACCTCCTAGCGAGGAAGTCACATCTGACATCAAGAGAAAGAGAAAGGAAGCAGAGCATTCTGACAGGGGCCCTGGCCCAGGCTGTGCCTCTCCTTGCCATCCGGATGCACCTTTACAAAACTCTGATTCTCTGCTCTCGATCTCCTAGTCCTGACCCTTTCCCTGATCCCGCCCCTGTCTGTCCACCTCGACTCTGGGGCACTTGAAACTTGAGGACATCTTTTTTATTCATTCATCTGTTGACAGACAGAGCCTAGGGCAGGTGTGGCAAGGAGGTGGCAGCCACAGGTCAGAGAAGGGCAGAGGCACAGCTTACACAGTTGGGGGGTTGAGGAGGGCAGGCTGCAGCAGGTGATGGGAGCACAGGTTCCATCCCTAAGGAGCCACATTCGTTTTTCCCTTTCAAAGTTGTCAGGCAGTAAAAGAAAATTGCAGAGATGGAGAAATAATGAAAAAGGCTCTTTGTTTCCCCCTAGTCCGAACTCCTAGCTCATCAAACCTTGGAAACGCTCACTGCAAATGCCTGTTCCTGTTTCATTCCTTATTTACGGGACTCTATTTAAAGTGAATTGCACTTTTCCATCGTCCCAGCTCACGTGTGCCAGCATTGTGCCTCCCCTGGCTGTGGCGCTGTCTGGACTGGGGATTCTGTCTGATTGTTTCAGCATCACAGTACATGGCATTTAAAAGCAGGGAATAAAATCCTGCAGAGGAAGCAAGGAAAGTATGAAGAATGATTGCTCAGGCCCCTGTCAGCTCTGGCAGGTGGGTGAGGAGGCGGTGTGGGGGAAGCTGCTCTGAGGACAGGTTTGTGACGGTGACCAGGCCTTCAAACAAAGACTTTGCTGTTTTGGACTAGGAATGGTGGTGTGCCTTTTGAAGTCTTTGATGTTTTATTCAGGCTCCATTCTAAGCAACGAGACCTTAGGACACTTACCTAACCTGTATGAGCTATTTTATTTTAAATCTTTAACAGAGGTTGTTAATAATAGCAAATGATGATGGAGCTTTAATGTATATCTGAAAGTGCTTACTTAGCATAGGGTAGGTGCTCATTAAATGTGAAATTCCCCTCCAAAAAGTAGTTAGAAGAGATAGGTTAGCATCTAGCCTCTCCTCATCTCCGACCCTGTGCAGCATGTCCACAGACTCTCTAAGGGATGATGGCACCCTTACTGCTTTGCTTTGACTGGAAGATGAGCTGCAAGGTTCACTATGCCCAGGATGCTCTGTGTCAGGGGTCAGCAAACAATGGCCACATCTGGCTACTGTCTATTCTTATAAGTAAAGCTGTCTGGCATAGAGCCTGTCGGTTTATGTTTGGTCTGTGGAGGTTTTTGCACTACGAAAGGCTTGTGAAAGAGACTGTATAACCCACAGCGCCGAAGATATTTACTCTCTGGCCATTTACAGAAAAAGTTTGCCACCCCTTGCTCCAATTCATTAGTATTTCTAGAGTTTCTTTATTCTGTGTGATCAGAGGAATCAGACCTGTAAAATGTTAGCGCTGGAAGGGATCTATGTGGTTTGTCCAAGATCACAAAGTTAGTGTCTGTCTGATTTAGAACTGCAATTAGGCTTGCAGATTCCTGGCCCATTGATTTTTCATTATTTGGCTGTACCATTGCAGAGACCTAAAAGCCACTGGGAGTATCTTTGTACCCCGCTCTCCATCCCGCCAAGTCTCCAAGTTGTGTGGCAGCCTGGATTCCACTTAGCAGGTATAGTTGGCATCAGTCCCTCCTCACTTCCCAAGGCTTCACCTCTATACTCCTTGTCACTGCACTTGTCTCTAGAAGCTCAGCAAACTCCTCTGAAAGCACCAGTGGCCCCTTGTCCCCGAGCCCTTTACCAGCCAGCTCTGTTGGCCACGGCTCATCTTCCAGGTTGAGAGTCAGAGAACGCTGACGAAGCTCGAACTACTTCCTTGGTATGGGGTCTTTCTGTGTCTGTGCGTGACTGCCTGTCTGTGGGCTTTTGTGGCTCTGGGGCTCTGCAAAGTGGGCTGGGACAGAAATTCCGAGGAGAGGGAGGCAAGGAGAGGGAGCTCTGAGTCCTAGAGGATCCTCTTTTTCTCAAGGAGACATGAAGCACACGGCCCCATGTAGAGTCACACTCCTGGAATACTTTATCAATTTATTTTTGGAGGAGAAGGAGTGAGATTATCTCTAATTCATGGCAATTCACTCCCAATTTCCTGGCACTGCTGCTTCCTCAGATGCCTGGGCTAAAAGAGCCTTGATGGCCCAAAGCTTCCTCCTTGATTAATTTGTCCTTTCTCGCTTTTCTTGAACTTTCTCCTCCTTGAGTCCCTCCTTGGTTAACGGCAACACCATCCATCCAGTCTCTTAGGTGGTAATTTCCGAGTTATCTTCAATTTTTGCTGTTCCTTCATCTCCAACTTCAAAGTATGTCTTCAATCCTTCCTCTGCTTCCACAGCCTTAGGTCAGGCACAATACCTCTTACCTTGATCTCTGGACTTGCCTTTTAACCCATCTTCCTGCCTCCAGGGTGCTTCTCCCTCCTGGTCACCCTCCACACAACTGCTGGGCACTGCAGATCCATACATTGCAACTTGAACTCTGCGAGGATGCTGCATAGTTGCAGGAAGTGCCAAACCCATCACATGATTCGTAAGGCCCTTGGCGAGGTGACATTAGGCTCCCTTCCTGCCTCCAAACCTCCTGGTCCTGCCCTTCTTTATAAGGTGTCCTGCTTACACCTAGTGCTGGACGCTCCAAATATTCCTCAGTGTCTCAAGACGGAGAACAGAAGCAGGCTCAGGAGTCAGAGTGACCATGACTCAGGTCATATCTCCACTGTG
Organism: Pteropus medius; assembly: GCF_902729225.1. Taxonomy (NCBI): domain Eukaryota; kingdom Metazoa; phylum Chordata; class Mammalia; order Chiroptera; family Pteropodidae; genus Pteropus; species Pteropus medius. The sequence goes on along the minus strand of NW_024344436.1, from coordinate 2,730,664 downwards.
CCAGTTTCTGTCTAGGCAAGGGACTCACCCTTCCTGAGTCTCAGTATCTTCATCTGTATTATGGGGACAGTGATGACTACCTAAGAGATGCCCTGAGGATTAAATGGTATAATGTATGAGAAAGGGCTGGACAAAAAAGAATGATTTAAAAAAGTGTCAGCTCCTTCCTTTCACACTTGCTGTTCCCTTTGCCCAGAATGCCCTTCCCTGGCTTCCCTCTCTGGCACACTTCTTCTCCCCCTTCTGGCTCCTCGAGAATGCCTAGTCACCTCCTCCTCCTGGCTCCCGAGGGCCTGTGCTCCCTGGCTGGTGGCCCTCCTCACTTGCTATTGTAATTATGTGCTTGTTTATCCAGAGATGACGGGACTACTAGAGGGTGGGGACTTCCTCTATTTTTCTAGGACCAAGGGTATATTGTAGCGAGCACTAGCTCTGGAGCTAGAGATCCAGGAGCCGGCCCTATGTCTCTGCCTTGGGCAGGTGACTCAATCTCAGGGAACCCGTTTTTGAGAAGGTGAAGGCAATAGTTCCTACTTGCCTAGGGACCTTGCACAGGCTCTGACTTACAGCGGACATCGAATAAACCTTGCTTCTCTTCTACCTTTCCGGTGTTAGGTCCTGAGACTGGGACACAGTAAATGCTCAATGACTCTGCGTTGAATGAACGATGAATAAGGATTATGAGGCCTTGGGATCTAGGGTCTTAAGAGGCCAGAAGATTTGAACCAATCCCAATAACCCAAACCCAGGTAAAGCAGATGGAAAGAGAACACTGGCTTTTTCTTGACACTCCAAACCGCGAATCCTTAATGTTCCTGCAGCCTCGTTCCCCTGGGGCTCATCCTCTTCTGTGACTTCAGAGTGGTTCCCAGGAGCAGAAAGCAGCACCGCCGATTCCTCTGATCACCTTCCTAGTATTTCATAGTAGATCACGTCCTACTCGGCTTACATTTTGGAATCTCTGCTGGGGCACGAGGGCGATGGGAGGAAGGGAGAGTGAACGAAGAGGAGATTGAAAGTGCCGAGAAGGGAGGGTGCTGGTTGGCTCAGAGAGAGAGCCAGCGCCAAGAAGAGAAGACGGGGACGGCGGTGAAGTCTGAACAAACGCAGAGTCAAGCACAATAATAATTTGGGCAAAATGGCAAATGGCACAGCTGAGGAGGAAATAGCATTGTGAATGTAAAAACTCCTAAATGGAGCGCAGATGGGAGGGAAAAGTGTAATCTTCTGGAAAAGCCTCTAATTGTCTGCCCACACTGATAATTTCAGCGAACGCTCCCTCTCTCCCTCCTGCGTATAATTACACCATCCATCTGTCTATCAGCAGGTTTTTTACTGTGCCTTACTGCTACCACGTTCTCACGCTCATGGAGAGATGAGGGGTTTTTGAAGATTTAAGAATCCTCTGACACGTATTCCAAAGAAAAGACACTCAGGAGAGACAAATCTCTCTCTTAGGCCCGCTAAGACTCTATTTAAAGAAGTCATATCATCTCTTCAAATACCATTAAGGAGTCAAAAGGAGGCAGGGCCACACGGTCCCTCACTTTGGGTGTTCTCATCTGCCACCTTGTCTTGGTGGGTCAACTCTCATAGACACTGGCTGCAGCTAGGAGGGAGCCGATGGTGACATTCCCCTGTGGAGACGCTGGCTGTGTGTCCTGAAGGTGGCAGGTGCAGGAGCATCTGTTTGGGGCTATCCTTTAAGTGTAAGTGTGTCTGGGATGTCGAATCCAGGGTTCTCCCCCATGAGGAGAAAGAGGGATCCAAATGGACAAGGAGAAGCCAAGTGGGGCGGGGAAGGGAGTGTCAGTGGGCCATGTCGTGAGCTCTGCTCTGCAGGTCTGGGGAGAGCTGCCCAGTGTCCCAGCTCAGTGCTCTGAGTGACTCCAATTGTCTTTGGCTTCTCTTCCTGCTCTGTGAGCCCCAGAGAAGACAGGTGGCCCTGTGCATGTAGCCCAGGTCCCTTTGTGTCATTGTGTTTTTACATGCAAAAGGCTTAATGCTTGCCATCCCCTGTTACATAGAAAGGGATTTATGAGGGCTGTGATCTTAGTGTGCTGTGCTGTGCAGATTATTCGTCAGTAAGTTTTGCTTTCAAGTGAAAAGTCACACCCTAATTCACCTCCCCTTTTTCTTCCAATAAATGGGTCTTAAGTAGTTACTGGGAGGGGTGGTCGAGGGAGAAGCAGGACAGGTGAAGGGGGAATGAGACTGGTACCCTGGATGCCTCCTAAAGGATGAAGGGCACAGTGGGGGTGGGCGCTGGGGTGTGATCTACAGCCACATCCAGATCTGCCCAGGAAACTTCACGAGGAGGTTATTACGGCAGAGCCAGGGCCCCTCCACCCAGCTTGTCCTCATACAATCTAGCATCATAACCATACCTCCCCCAGAATGGCTGAGTAGATGAAGAAAAGAGTTTACTCACACCACAATTCATTCAACAAACACAGAGTGTTCCCAAAAGGTGCAGTAAAAGATGGAAAGAACAAGTGTCCAGCTCTCTAGTCCATGATGTTTGATAGAAATATAAGGTGAGTCCCACGTGATTCAAAATATCCTAGTAGCCATATTAAATGAGTAAAAAGAAACATGTGAAATTTATTTGAATACTATGTTTTATTTAAGCTAATACAGCAAAAATATTATTAATTTAACATGTGACCAATATAAAATTTATTTAGGTATTTTACTTTTTTAATAAGTCTTTAAAATCTGGTAATGATATTCACACTTAAAGCACATCTCAATTTTTGCTAGCCTCATTTCAAGCACTCACTGGCCATATGTGGCTGGCTTGTGGTTACTGTTTTAGATGGTGCTGATCTAGAGTTTATCAAGGGAAGAAAAATCTCTATATAAGAATAATTATAAAATGTGCACCATAATTATTATAGTCAAACCTCAGATAATCATTTGCTAAACACTTTGATATACATCATCTCATTTGTTCTTCTTGGTGTTTTTGTGAAATAAGGACAGTCAATGTTACTATTTTTTAACAGGTGAATAAGAATGAAATTCGGAGAAGTGAAGCGATCTGTGACCTCAGAGAAGTAATTTAACGTCCTTCTCTCCTTCTTCCTTAAACACACACAGAGACACATACATCTTTCAGGAATGACCTGAAATAGCTTGAGGAGGTGGCTTTACTAGGGTCCTGAGACACTTGGTCACAGAGGAATGGGAGTAGTGGGGAGGAGATTTCTTGTTTGAAGAACGTCCATGGTCAAAGTAGGGTAGAAAACGATGGCCTGGTGATCTGCAGAGCAGGCCAGTGCGAGGGAGCAGTTGAAGGTAAGGCTGAAAAGGTAACTTGGGATCTGGTTGTAGAACACTCTGAATGCAGATGGAAGGATCTGCACTCACTTTACTGAGTAGACAGTGTAAACCCATTCAAGACCATTTCGTTCACCCAATATTTATGTGTGACGATGGTTTTGAATGGGGAGTGAAATGGCTAAAGGTCTGCCTTAGATCATGTGATCTCCTGGTGACACATGAGTGGACCTCAGTGAGAAAAAAGAGGGAGAAGTGGAAGCAGAGGAGTCTATTGGTGAATCATATGTCTAAAGCAGCGCGGTAGTGGTGAATTGGAAGGGAACGGATGGATGTACAAAGTATTAAAAATTCATTGTTGTAACTTGTAGGGTACAGGAAGAAAGGAGTAGTCAGATGTGACTTCCATGGTTTGGAGCCTGGATGACAGGAAGAATAGTGCTACCATGAACAGAAGTAAGAGTGGCCCTGGAAGAAATGACTCTGGCTTTCAAGACTCCAGGATGGTTAGAAGCAGGCGGGTGAGTGTATGACATCTTAATATTTATTTCCTTTCTGCCTCACAGTTTCCAGGGTCTGAGAGAAAGTAGTATACATTTTACTTGATGATAACATGGAGCCATTTATCTGGAATGAGGTGGCATTCACTTCCTCTTAGTATCAACAAAAAGAACATCTTGGCTAGCTCCCTCCTCCTCACTTCCTTCCCCTGTTCCCGCACTCCTTCCAACTGTGGTATAAGAAGACTGTGCAGATTCTTGCAGCTTCCTCCCCCCACCACCTTCCCATTAGCCCTGCAGCTAACCAGTTGTGTATAACCCCAAGCTCATTACTCATCTACAGAATGGGGCTAATACCCACAGGGCTGTTTTGAGGATCAAATGAAATCCTGTATGCGATAGCCTTTGCAAACTCAGGAGCATTGCTCAAAGGCTGTTTGTTGGCTGCTGCATTTTCCTTTTGGTGAATGAGCAGTGCCGGGAAAGAACGTCACCACCACCAGCCCTGACTCCTGCTAGTGCATCTTGTCAAGAATATCTTTCTTTCTCTCTCCCTCGCTAGTTCCCATGTATCCTCAAAAAACCAGCTCAGAAGTCTCTTCTGATAAAACTTCCTTGATCTTCCCTTATCCAATATTTGGTTACTGTCACAGCACCTTGTTCTTTCTTTTAGTATAATACATTATGGCGTTATAATAACTTATATGTCCATATCTGTCTCTAGACTGTAAACTCCTCAAAGGAAGGGAAAATGCCTTACTTGTTTACCATTGCATGATCCTGTCCCTAACACAGTGCCTGACACATGCTAACTACTCAGGAAATGTTAGTAGAATTAATGCAAGAGTAGTACAAAGAACCATATGTCAAAGACATTGCTCCTAGAGAGCTGAGCTCTAAGTTGGCACATTGAGTACAAGGTCCTATCATTTATATGCACCCAAGTCCCAAACCCACACTTCAGTGGTTATAATTAAGGAACATGGGTTATAGTCATGATACCTTCAAGTCCTTCTCTTTCAGCTCCAGGTATCATCAGAGAATTTCACATGAACTTCAAAAAATTTACAGAGAAGGGAGAATTGCTGCGAGGCAAACATACTCCTTCTACTTGCGTTGAGCTGTTATGAGGTGACGTACCAGAGTGGTCTATATCTTAAGCCCCTTGAACTCTTTCTCTTGACTTGTTTTCTCTTTGTTACAGGCCCTTTCTTCCTAAGAACCTGGCACAGGTTTTCTGGGCAGCAGGGCTGGAAAACTATTTGAGGCTACCATGCTGTGCTGCACGTGCCACGATCTCCATTTACTAACTTCTTGCTATTGTCCCTGATCCAAGCCAGGGTGTGCTGGTCCTCTTGCCAAGATGAGTCCCTCCTCTGGCTGGACCCTGTCCTCAAGTGTGCCTAGTGGATGCCATTCTCAGAGGGCTGGGAGTTGGTCTCTAGAAGCAGCCAGGAGCCCTGGGGCCAGACATTGTCTGTCTGTGAGGTTTACTCCACCATTGGGTACATTAAATCTCTTCTTCTGCAACTTCCTCCCCACCCAACAACATCAACCATGACTAAATCTGTGGTGAGCTAATACCTTCTCGAGATTTTTACAGGCAAGGCATTCATTCCAACATCTTCCTCGGCAGTGCTGGGCTAATGAGCTCAGTCCCTTTAAACCCACCTCCTGCCTCAGCTCTTCCTAGCAACTCCTTGCTTTGTGTCTGGCTATGTAGACAAAGCCCAGAATTAAGGCCTCCAGATTCATTTCATTTAGCGAGAACCCACAAAAGACAGCCCAGCAGCCAATTCATCCCAAAATAGCCTGTGAAAGCCTGGGCATACGTCAGTGTCTTTTTGCAGAAACCACACTGCATTGTCATGAAAGGGCCATTTGAACAAGGGAGCCACAGTGAAATTATCTCAATACATTTCAATCACTTTCCATCAGCAAGGTTTATTCCTGAGTAACACAGTCACTTTGACAAAAAATGGATCACATGATTGATGTGTGCATGTGTGTGTTATGTGTGAGACTTCCCCCTCTTCACGATGAACTCCTAGATGAGCCGACATCACAAACGATGGGTCTATGTACCTATTTCTCAACATAAATGTCAAATATCAACATGATATGCTAAGAAACACCAAGCCCCCTGGATTCTCAGTCATGGCGGGAGAGGCAGTGGGCACCGTGTTCATGCTGCTATAGAAGGATATCTGAGGGAAATGACAGGGAGGCAGCGGGGCCTGAATGCTCTGAGTCAACGGTCTCCTCTTCTTGCGGCTTCGAGCTTGCAACCAGTCATCCTGCACCCCATCATCCCGAAACTGAAAGCTCTTTGGAAAGTCATAGTTTGAGTATTTTTAAAAGTAGCTTCTGTCTTGTGCTTAGGAACAGTTATAGCATGACAAAGAGGAAAGGGAAGCAGAGGACGACAGAACCAACCTCTCTAGAGAAGGAAGTTGGAACGGCAGAAGATGAAAATGACAGCAGGGAGAGGGGCTCAGTGGCAGCCCCTGGGAGGAGTCCTGGAGCCCACTACTGGCCTGGGGAAGAGCCATGCCCTCCACCCTTATGTGGAGTGTTTGGATGAATCCTTTACTGGCCTGTACTTCAGGTTTTCCATCTATAGAGGAGAGTCAGACATCCTGTGAAGATGCCATAAAAGATTATTAGGGTTTTCTTAAATGTATTTTGTTAAGACCCTTAGACCTTGGTCAAGTCCTGGGTTCTAGACCTGTCATCAACTTGCTGTGTGGCCTTGGGCAAGTTCTTTAACATTTGTTAGATTTCAATCTTTTTCTTTATATTAGGGTAATAATATACTTCCCTATTTAACTTGTAAATAAAGCATGACAGCTGAGAGTGCAGGCTTGGAGCCAAAGGCAACTGACTTTGAATCTGGGCTCTGCCTCTAACTAGCTACCTTATCTGGGGGAAAGCCTCTAAGATTTCTACTTCTCATTGTAATCCTCATCTGTAAAGTGGAGAGAATAGTACCTGCCTCATAGATTTGTTGTGAGAATGAAAAGACAATGCATGTAAAATGCTTAGCAGGGGGCCTGTCAGATAAAATGTATTTGACTGATGGTAGCTGCAGATATTTATACAAGCTTATACTGAAAAACAAATTAAAGAAAGCAAAATATCCTTGTCACACATATATGACATTATGATTACTGTTTTCATCATTGCACATGTTGCACCTCCTTGTGAAGTCCGAGTGGGCATTACCACATTATTCAGTGCCCAGATGTGCCACTGAGAGGAGCCTCCTCTGACAGGCTGATGCCAGGGGCTCTGGAGAGAAAAAGAACCCCACCCTGCTCTCTGATCAGCTCCTTTCACGGTAGTGCCCCAAAGCCTCTGTAGACACATTGACTTCTTTTCAGAACAAAGGAGAGCAAACCAACACACACTGCAGCTGCCAGATGGAAAACATTTGCACTCTAGAAACTGTGGAAGGGCTGGCAGATCCCTGTCTCACCTTGCACTGGCACAGACATGGCCCTCTCTGCCCAGTCCTCTCTTGGTGCATGTGCTATATACATGTGTACCCTGGGAGGAGGGCACTCGGCAGTGTGTGTCTCCTCTCACAGGGAGTAAATCATCCCCTGAGGACAACTGAGGGGTTGGGGTGCTACCCATGCCCAATTTGTCACCAGGTGGGGAAAGCCTGCAGCAAGGAACAAGGCCCAGTTCTGTCTTGCTCACCAAAGAGTCTCACCAGCTGTCTACTTTCATTCTGGCTAGAGCCCCTGGAGGACACATGTTGCTTTTTCTCTTGAGAGGCCTCTTTATTTTCAGGGTGGCAGGAAGAATGGTTTATGGTAAGTGTGGACCAAAATGAAGAGGGTGATTGGACAGCATATTCTCCACACTGTGAATACTGGTCAGGCCAGTGGTGGCTGAGTGGGGCGGGAGACCCGGTAAGGAGCCAGGAGAGCTGGATTTATTTCAGCTGTGCCACTTCCTTCTTGTTTACCTTGTCTGGCCTACTTCACAGGCTGGACACTACAAGTGGTTGTGCATGCCATGTATTGCACAAGGCCAAGGTTGCCAGTTGTATAGACTTTGAATGGTGACCCATGGGGCTGTACTGTGCAGCAGTTTTCTCTCTGGGGCTCTTGTGAGAAGCAAATAAAATATTGTCATCATCTTTACCAATTATAGATCGCCTGTTATGTGTCAGGCCCTTTGTTAAGAGCTTAACATTTTACCCTTCCTGACACCCTACAAGGTGGATATTGTTTTTATCTTGTCGCCATGTTATAGGTGAGAAGACCTGTCTAAGGTCCATCAGACAGGAAGTGATAGAGCTGTGATCTGAAAGTAGAGCTGGCTGATGCCCAAGTCCCTGTTCTAATCTCCACCCGCTCTACAAAGACGAGTGGGCAGCAGAAAGGCAGGACCTTGGGGTCTGGGCCCATGCTGTGGTGCCAGAGCCCTGTCTCTCTGAGAGAAGAAAAGAGAACAGGGAGCCCTTGCTGAGTGTGGCAGAATCCTTCTCCTTTGGCCCTGCCATCTCTGTCCTGGGGTTCCTCCCATAACATGAACCTCCTACTCAGCAGCTAGCGTGGGCAGCGGTTGTGCTGGGGGCATGGATGTTCATTTCCCTTTCTCAAAAAGGGAAAAAGAAATGGAGTTGAATTACAGTCAAGATGGCAGAGTAGGTAAATGGGCTCACCTCCTCTCATGACCACATCAAAAATATAACTAAACTACAGAACAGACATCATTGGGAGTCACCTGAAGTCTAAATGAACAGAAGTCCTACAACTGGGGACACACAGAAGAGGCCACCTCGAGACTGGTAGGAGAGGCAGAGCCATTGAATGGGTGGGTCCCACACCTGAATGTGGTGGTTGAGAATTGGAAAGGATATCTCCACTGTGGAGGTCGCTCTGGAGGAGAGGAGGGACTCAGCTCCATACCAAGCTCCTCGGCCCAGGATTCCAGTGCTGGGAAGAGAAATGCCCACAACTTCTGGCTGTGAAAAGCAGCAGAGATTGTGGTTGAGTGAGATGGCTGAGTGAGGTCGGCTGGAGTCGCAGACGTTCCTCTTAAGGGGTCTGTGTGTGGACTTTCTCGCTGAGTTCCAGTGCTGGGGCAGCAGCTTGAAAGGCATCAGGGACATACAGGAAGGAATTGGATTGATTGGCTTCAGGGCAAGGGCTGGAGGGGTAACTTTCTCCCTGGCGAAAAAGCTGGCAGAAGCCACTATTTCTTTGTAGAGCCTTTCTGCCTCCTGGTGTGCAAACACAGACAGCCACCATATCTGAGTCTACCTAGGTAACACTGGTCACTCTGCCCTGGTGATTCCCTGACACCCTACTCCTCCCAACTTGCGGGCCCACCCAAGCCACCTCCAGTGTTTTTTTTTTTTCCTATACAAATGGCCTCTCTTGGCTCATGATGAGGACTTTCCTAAAATCTCTCAAAGGTTCACAAAACCCAAACAAGCAGAATCTGGCCTTGGCATGCCCCATACCTCTTGCTGAGCAGCCCCAAGCCTGGCACTAGCAGCAGCCGGCCTTAGCTCATGGCTTGGCCTCTCAAGGCACCTCCCAACACAGCACTGGTGGCAGCCATCTGTGAATTGCTTGATGACTCCTGCCATATGGTGAAACTTGGCTTACACTGGGACTCCTTCCAGTAGCCCTGGGGTTGGCACACCTGGCAACCAGCTTCAGACCAAGCCAGAGCACCATGTAGGGCTGCATTGGAGCACAACACATCCAAACGGCAGAGTGGGCAGGAACCAGAGTCCTGCTAAAGAGAATCCTGCTCCATATGATTAGCCCCTCGTTAGCCAGTCCTCCCAACCAATCAGCCTGAGGACCAGTTCCTTCCACTGATGTGCAAACAGCAACCAAGGCTCAACTACAACAAAAGGGCACACACAGTCCATACAAGGAGTACCCCTTTCAGGTGACCAGGGAAGACTGTGTCATTGGGCCACGCAGGACATCTACTACATAAGGCCACTCTACTAAGACAGGGAGACATAGGAGCCCTACCTAATACATAGAGACAAACACAGGGAGGCAGCCGAAATGGGGAGACAAAGAAACATATCCAAAATGAAAAAAAAAAAACAGAACAAAACTCCAGAAAAAGAACTAAACAAAACAGAAATAAGCAACTACCAGATATAAAGTTTAAAATAGTGGTTATAAGGATGCTCAATGAACTTAGAGGAAATGTAGATGAACTCAGTGAGAACTTTAACAAAGAAATATAAAACATAAGGATAGAGATTGAAAACATTAAAAAAACAGTCAGAAATGAAGAATACAACAACTAAAATGAAGAATACACTAGAGGGAATCAGCAGAAGATTAGATGAAGCAGAGGATTGAATCAGTGATTTAGAAGATAAGGTAATAGAAAATCCCCAATCAGACCAGCAACAAGAATAAAGAATCTAAAAAAATGAGGCTAGTTTAAGGGGCCTCTGGGACAACATCAAGCATCAAAAGGGTATCAGAAGAAGAGAGAGCACGAGGAATTGAAAACCTGTTTGAAGAAATAATGACTGAAAAGTTGCCTTAGGTGGTGAAGGAAATTGACACACAAGCCCGGGAAGTGCAGAGGTCCCGAACAAGATGAACCCAAAGAGGCCCACACCAAGACACATCATCCAAAGTTTAAAGACAAAGAGAAAATCTTAAAAGCAGCAAGAGAAAAGCATCTAGTTATCTACAAGGGAGCTTTCATAAAACTGTTAGCTGATTCTTCAACAGAAACTTTGTAGGCCAGAAGCGATTGACATGAAATATTCGAAATGATCTACAAACAATATTACTCTACCCAGCAAAGTTATCATTTAGAATCAAAGGACAGATAAAGAACTTCCCAGACAAGAAAAAGCTAAAGGAGTTCATTACCACCTAATGGGTGTTATAAGAAATGTTCAAAGGACTTCGTGAAGAAGAAAGAGAGGAGGAGGAGAAGGAGGAGGAAGAGGAGGAATAGAAGAAGAAGAAAGATTAAAAATATGAATAAAATGGCAATAACAACATGTCTATCAACAATTACTTTAAATGTAAGTGGTTTGAATGCTCCAATCAAAAGATAGGGTGGCTGAATGGATAGAAAACAAGACCCTTACATATGCTGCCTACAAGAGACTCACTTAGAATTGAAAGACACACACAGACTGAAAGTAAAGGGATGGAAAAAAGTATTTCATGAAAATAGAAACAAACAAACAAACAAACGAACAAACAAAAGTTAGGGTAGCAATATTTATACCAGACAATATAGACATTAAAACAAAAGCTATAACAAGAGACAAAGAAGGACCCAGTAATCCCACTTCTGGCTATTTACCTGAAGAAACCCCCAAAACACTACTTCGAAGGGACACATGAATCCATATGTTCATTGAAGCATTATTTACAATAGCCAAGATATGGAGGCAGCCTGGGTGTCCATCAGTAGATGAATAAATAGATAAAGAAGAGGTGGTACTTATATACCATGGAATATTACTCAGACATAAAAGAATGAAATCTTGCCATCTGCAACAACATGGATGGACCTAGAGGGTATTTTGCTAAGTGGAGTAAGTTAGACAGAGAAAGACAAACGCCATATGATTTCACTTACATGTGAAATTTAAAGAACAAAATAAAGAAAACTGAAACAAACTCATAGATAGAGAATATTTTGATGGTTGCCAGATGGAAGGGGTTTGGAGGGATGAAAAGGAGGTAGTTATAGAATAGTCACTGAGAGGTAAAGTATAGCATAAGGAATATAGTCAATAATATTGTAATAACTATATATGATGTCAGATGGGTACTAGATTTATCAGGGTGATCACTTAGTAAGTTATATAAATGTCTAATCACTATGTTGTATACCTGAAACTAATATAATACTGTATGCCAACTGTAATTGAAAAATAAAAAAAATTATTAAAAAGAAATGGAACTGTCTGCCAGATTGTCTGCACCTACTCTCCAGAATCACCATATCCATCTTTCTAAAGAGATTGCTACCATAGTCATTCCTCTCTTACCACACGCACACACACACACACACACACACGATTCTGTATTCACATCCTTATATACATGTATGTCGCATCTGCTCCTTGATATGCATGTCCAGAAAATTGCCACATAGTCCCTGCGTACCTATGCATCTGCGCACTCGCATGTAGTTGAGCGACATGTATTCCCACAGCACACACACATATATGCCCACGTGCATGCATGTGTATAAGTGCCCCATTTCACTGCAGGACCAGACCAACGCAACGGCACAGAGCAGCAGCCAGGAGGAGGTGTGCGTGGGGGCAGGAGGAAGAAGAGAGTGCTGTAAAGACAGAGGTTTGGAAGAGGCTGCAGGAACCAGCTCCAGCTGACTAGGGCTCATAGTCTTCTCCCTTAGAAGGTCTGGCTCAGAGATCTGGGCAGACTGCTACTCCAGCTTTGGGGATACAGCTCTGCAGGGTTTTCCTTGAGGGGGCCATCCCCGACCCGTGGCTGTGCCCATGCACATCTATGTCTGGCTTAGGCTGCTCTCCATATGCAGGGGGCACTTTGCTTTCAGATGTTTCGGTTTTCATGAGTTGGGGCTAAGTGGGAAAGTCTGAATCCTGTCTGACACCCTCCCTGGCTTCTGTGCCTTCTGCATGTCTGCATCAGCGAAGCACTTTTGTCACCGTCACCTACACTAATCCCAAGGCTTACCACAGAAACCACATTAAAATTAGTGACAAAACAGATTAAGCCTCCTCCCAAAAGAAGGTACACAGGGTTCAGAATAAGCTCTCACCCACAGTGAGCAATATTCTTCTCTTTAAAATATGCCATTGGGACAAAAGCCTCTACCATTTATGTCTGGAGAGTTTTCTGCCTCTATAAACAAACAGTCAATCCTTGGGGCTAGAACTGAATGATGAGAGTGGGAGGAATCTTAGGGCAAAACTTTATATGCAGGTAGAAAATTGATAGCTTATTTACTGAGTTTAGCTTGCTTTGGCTCAATAAGTGGATTTGGATTTCTTAAAAACATTTTTTTTTTTTAAAATTAAGAAAAGAACATGCTTAGAGTAAGAATAAAAACAGTGAAGAGGTCAGTCTTTTTCCACTGATGCCAAAATTATAAACAGTTTCTCATGCATCATTTCAGAAATTTACATATCTACATTTTTGTAGGTATGTATATGTAGATACATGAGTATGTGTATAAATGGAAAACACACTATAAAAGGTGACAGATGGCTACAAAGACTTTGCCACTCTGCCATAGAACATGGAAGAAGTGATGCCTCTGAGATAAAACCTTAAGAGAGATGCTGCTTTTGCTTTCCAGAAGCTTAGGATGTTACTCGTGGAGTCCAGCTGCCATGCTGTGAGAAGCCTATGTCACAGAGAGAGGGCACGGAGAGGAACTGAGGCACTTGGAAACCGCACATGCTGTCAACATGAGTCAACAGCCAGCACAAATTGCCGGCCAGGGAGTGAACCAGCTGGGGACTCCAGCTCAGAAGAAACCAGAGAGAGCAAATGACCCATTGGACTGAATCAGCCAAGCCACAGAACCATACAGTTCGAAGTGGCTTGTTACATAGAAAGAGAGAACTGAAACACGTAGATAGATTGTATTCTTTTTAATAACTACCTAGTAATTCAGTGGTTGGTGGTACTATAACTTTCTAAAACTATTAGCATATTAAAGGGCATTTATGCCATATCTGGTTCCTCGTAGGGACACAGCAGAGGACTTCCTATACATGTGTATTTGGACAGGTATAAATATCTAGGTTAGATCCCTAGAAATAAAATTCTTATTAAATGACATGCAAATTTAAAACTTATATAGTAATTGCTAAATTAGCCTCCAAAGGTGTCCTACCTCATTTTGCATTCCCACCAAAAGTATATGAATCTGCCTGATTCCCTGTGCCCTTGCCCACAAGGGCATGGGATATAATCAAACTTTTAATCTTTTCTTGTCTGATAGATGAAAAAATATATCAACCATGTTTTAGTTTGGTTTTCTTCAGTGATGATTGAAGTGGTTCATCTTTTGATATGTTTATTAGCTATTTTTTCCTTTTTCTGTAAATGTCCTTTGTGCATTTTACTACTGGCTCATGAGAGCTTTTCTCTTTATTGAATTTTAAGAACTCTTTTCTCATATCGAATTGTAAGAACTTTCAGATGACAAATGAAAGAAATTAGCCGTTTGTCATTTGTGTTACAAATATTTTTTCACAGAATACTTTTTAGCCTCTGACTTTGAGCGTGCACACATACACACACACAACACATCTTCTTTTTCTCTTGTTCTGTGGTTTTATTTGCCTATCTTTCATTCAGGTGGGATTTGTTTTGGTATAAGGAGTGAGGAAGAGATTCTGTTTAATTTTTTCTTCCCAAATGTCTAGCCAGTTGCCCGAAAGCATTTATTGAATAATTGATCTTTCCCCCACTGCTTTGAAACACCTTTTATCAGATACTATCTCCCCATATATACATTTGGGTCCATTTCTGTGCTCTCTGTTTTGTTCCTTTGATCTCTCTGTTTGAAATCAGTACCTAAAGGCGGCTTCACATTGGTTCTAGCCTGCATCTCCCTTGAGATTGCTTTGGCTCTTGGAGTCAGGGTCTAGTTTCCTCAGCCTTTGTTGCCAGCCCAGATGTAATGCCTTCGCTTCATTCTACTGTAACCCAATCCATTCCTCCCTAGAGTCCTGGCAGCACTTCTTTAGAAACTCTCTCTCCCCTGGATCATTTCTTCCTGAGAAGAAAGACTCCTTTCAACAATTGCTCTTAAGCTTTTTCTCTGGGTCGCAGTGATTAACTTCTTTTGGCTTTCCTTTTACCTAGGGCCAAAACTTCTCTCTTCTTGCCTCTTCTGGGAAAATAGTTCTCTTTTTGTGGGCCATCCATTCTCATTCATTCTCTTGCTTGTCACTCTCCTGCAATATTACATGGGTAGCTTGGTCGAGTAAGTAGAGAGTAAACCAAGAGATTGATGGACTTCTTGTAGGAGTCCCTGAATGATGTGATGACCTCCACAGGTCCTAGAGGATCTGTGTGCCATTTGATGACCAATAAATAAACTGTTTCCCTCTTCTACTTCCTTTCCACATGTGAAAGAAATCCCTAGTCAGGAAGTCAGGAAATACTCACGCTGTCTGAAAATTTCTCTGCCCGTGCTTCTTGCCTTTTCTCCCTGGCAGTTTACAGTGTTATATTGCTATGAAAGCAGGCAAAACGAGTGTGTGAAGTCGAGCATCTGAGAAGGCCCTGTGAGTCTGAGATCAACAATATTGGAATAACGGCGACATACAACGGCGATGTACCCACCAAGGGCATTTATCCAGAAAAGCGCTCCAGCTTAGGAACTCTATTTGTTTTCCTCTTGGAAAATGGGAAAACAGGTCTGTAATTCAGCCATGAACACACTATTTTCCTTGTAAAGGGAACGGGCTGGAGGGGAGGGCTGGAAATAGAGTTCTCTATCTCAGGTTTCAAATCCTGGCCCAGGGCACACAAGACCAGGAATCATCACCGTCAGTAACTATGGCTCAGTTAACAAGGTGCCATTCCCAGGTGGTTTCCTATGGTCAGGAAGGCATGCGGTTCAATGTCCAGGAGAGGCGCCAGGGAACTGAAAAGCCAAGAGCGGCCATTTTAGTGGTGCACTCCTTGGCTGTGGGTCCAGACCTCTCTCCTATTTCTCCAGTACCTCGAGTGCCCTCCCGTCATATTCAGCATGTCTTCTGCGGGGTTCACCAGCACACCCCCTCCACTCCAGCTTCCTCTTTCTATCAAATGCACCGTTCTTCACTAAGCCAGGTCTACAACTATGGGGTCAACTATGATCTCTTCCTTTCTTTTCATCCTCCCTTCCTTATATCCATACTGTCTCCAAATTCAATGTTTCTTCCTGTTATAGAAAAGGACAGCAATGTTTGAATGCCTACATTGCATTGGGCACCATGTTACAGTCTTCTCTGTGCTCATTTCATTTAAAGTGTCCACAATATTACGGAGTGTATTTTATTATCCCTAAGCAAAAGAATCAAGAAATTATTAGTCATTCTAAGTCCTTTTCCTAGTGTCCAAAACTCTCCCCATAATATGGCTCTAATCTGACTATTTGGCCTTATCGCATACTCTATCCCAAGATGAAGTTGGTTCCAATCGGGCCTATCTCTTCTCTAGGGGCCGATGGGGGTGGAGGGGCAGGCTTTATGGCCAAAGGGGAAGTCAAACAGGAAGGACAGAGTTCTCACCTTCCTGGCCAAAGTTCAGACAAGCAACTGCTAATGAGCAGTTGTGGTAGTGGTAAGGAGATGTTCTTGGTTAATTCATGTGTTAAAGTTCAATGCTAAGCACCTCAGAATGGGACTGTATTTGGAGATAGGGCCTTGAAAGAGGTGATTAAGTTAAAATGAGGTCATTAAGGTGGGTTCTAATCTAATGTGACTGGTGAGCACACGGACACACATGAAGGAAGATCATGTGGCGACAGGGAGAAGATGGACATTCTCAAGCCAAGAAGAGAGACCTCAGAAGAAACCAAACCTGCTGACATCTTAATCTCAGACTTCTAGCTTCCAAAACTGTAAGAAAATAAATTTCTGTTGTTTAAACGCTCTAGCCTGTGGTGCTTTGTTATGGCAGTCTGAGCAGACTAATACAGGGACCCAAATAGGTATTGGTTGAAGAAGGGGGAACACAGGGCATGGGGCATGATGGTAAGAACTAATTTTACTGAGCATTTCTATAGCCAAGCACCACACTACTATGCAAGCATTTCACATTCCTTATCTCTAATCTTCGCAAGTACCCTGCATGGTAGTTATTGTCACGGTCGTTTTAGAGATAAGGATCCAAAGCTTGGAGTGGTTGTAAATATCCCTAGAAGACACAAATAATGAACGTCAGCTCTGGAATGTAAACCTCGATCTCCTCCCATGAAGCCTGTGCGTATTCTGCTGTGCTCTGCTGTGTCAGTCCACAGGTGGGCTGGCCTCAGGTGGCTCCAGGTGATACTGACACATGGCCACCTGTCCACAGGTGGCAGGGTCCTGACTACCATGTGAGTTTTAGGAGTAGCTCCTTGTCTAGGAGGGCATGCTTGCCAAGCTCAGTGGGCAGAAACGCAGGGCTTCATGGAGCTGAGGAAGAAGGAAGACCTCAGTATTCTTTCCACAGAACCACTTCTTCCTGGTTATATCCAGCATGGTCCCGGAAGTACACGAATGGACAGCCAGTGTTAGCTTCCTGAGACAGTTAAATATCATTCAAGTAACCCTCCAGGGCATGTGGACATTCCTAATGAGTGAGGACTTCAAGCTCCAGTTAATCTGTGTGCAGATGGGGTTCGGGGAGTATTTCTCTACACCAATGACATCACTCTTCATATTCAGCCATGGAAGGAGCGCTTCTCTGCCCTCATCTCACCATGGACTTGGAGTCCCTGGTGCCTCAAGCGGAAGCAAGTTAATCTCACTTATAATGAAGTGTCTCGATAAAGGTTTGGTTTAGGTTTAATAAGAAAAGGGATTCTAAGTCAAACAAATCACAATTGATTATTAAGAATAGAATTATCAAAATTCAACAACAGCCACAAACATGAAATCTTATTTCGGAGTTGCTAAACCTCAATAAATACCATTTTAATAATTAATGAAACTTTAATAAATGCATGGCAACAGTCTCACCGTGGTATGTCTCTTCACAATGAACAGGATGTGATGGGATGGAGGCTTCAGGGAAGATTTATGTCAGAGTATGGGCAAGGGGAGCCCTCAGCCCCAAGTACCCTCTCTCTGGAGCAGTGAGAGCTGCAGCTGCCTCAGCTCAGTCGATTATGGGAGGAACTGGCTGAGCTCACCTGGCCCCTGGCAAAAAATTCTGTGGTCTACATAATTCAAATTAACCACGTAATTGTCAAAGGCTCTGAGCATTCAGATTTCAAACTCAAAACCCAAGAAACTGTAAAGCGCTTTCAGATCTTTAGAGAAAAGACTATGCTCCATCTATTCATGGACCACATCTGTGGCAGAGGGATGATGTTACTACAAAATAATGATCTCCATCTTGCTTGATACGTGAGCAAGTGACCATCTGAGTTTAAGGAGAATTCTCGATATAACTTATTAAATCGATGTTTCCACACAGTTAGCAGAACTAGTATCAAGTTAGGTGTAGGGAAAAAAAGGAAGACCTCAGTGTTCCCCCTAGTCCCGTAGAAATTTGGATTTAATGGGAATGGGCTAAGAGGTCTGATCTAGTAAGGTGGTTATTTCTAAGACAGTCCCACTGCCTGATGATACTTTGCCAGCAAAGGCCAGGGCTTCAAGTCAGAGCCAGTTCCCCATGCCCCATCTCTCCAGGTGATACTGACACATGGCCAGCCCTTTGTTATAGAAAGCAATAACAACTCTAAGACCGTGATATTCCAGGGACATGGAAGAGCTAACACTCCAATGGAAGGGACTCCACTGGGGTCTAGGAAGACCACTCCCAAGCTTGGAATGGACCTCTTGTTCCATAGTGCAGTGCTACCCTTCTTCTAATTTTTTTTTTCTTTTGGACACGAAAGATGCAAGGAAAGGGAAAAGCAAAACAGAGAGCTATGGTGTTTCCACTCTAGTAGCATTTTCTTTCTGTGTCTCTGGTGAGTCAGAGTTTGTTTGAATGTGAATTATCTGCAATCATAAAAGTGACAGTACAGCTGGCTGCTTGGAGCTGGAGGAAGATATATGTGTTGCAGATGGGGGGGTGCATGTATGAGTGTGTGTGAGTGTATGTGCACGTGTGCATGTGTATGCACACTGAGGGGCAGCAGCTGTCCTCACTTATTAAAGTAATTCCTAAGGGGGTGTTTCTGAGTGAGGCAAGGGCTGGAAGGAATAAGGCCCTCAGAGTCCCTCTGGATGATGCTATGACAACAAAAGGCTGGGACCTCTTCAAGCCAGGGAGCCACTTCTGCTATTTCCCCTCCTCTCCAGCCCTTAGATTGCAGTCCAATCTCAGCTTGTCCCTTCTGTTTCCTAGGGATTTCAGAAGAAAAGACAAGATGGAGTCTTATGATCACTGCCCTTATTCTTCTGATGCTGGAGCTTCCAGCTCAGGAACCAGGTTGCAGCTGAGGGCCTGGGGATGATGCTCGCATCCCTGACATCAGGGGTGTGCTTTTGTACAGTCTCTCTGTGGGGCTTGTGAGACAGAAAGGAAGAGAGTAGGAGGTCTGTGAGTTTGAGACTGTGGCTTTCTGAGGTTGGTGACCACCAAGAACTGTCAGTAGAGAAACGAAGCAGGTGGAGATAATGCTACTTTTTGGTCAAGACCCTTTTTCTCCATTCTTGCTCCTCCCACAAAATAACAGGTGGTCCAGAGACCATTCAAGTCCCCTGCCAGTTATAGGAGAAACCACAGTTTAGGTGTTCCAAGGCTTTGTGGTCATTCACTAGACACTTACTGAGTGCTTCCTATGCTCTGGCATGGTGCTAGATGCTAGATGTTGGGCGCTGGGTGCTAGATGCTTGACTTCTAGTCTTGGGGAGCTCCTAGTCTGATAAAGGTGACAATCAGGTAAACACTCAGTTGTAATACAGTGTAAGAAACATTAAGTGGGGTAAGTATAGAGGGTTCTGTGGAGGTCCCTGGCGCTGATAACTAACTAAGGTTGAGTGTGCTGTGGAGCGAGGATAAAATGTCTGGAAAGGCCTCTCAGGAAAGTCAGTGCCTGGACTGAGGTTGAGACATGCAGAAAGAGAGGTCTTCTCATCTGGGAAGTCAGGGATGACGGGAGATCATTGTGACTGAAGCAAAAGAAGCTGGTTGAGATTGGTAGAGAGACGAAGGCTGGATCTTAGAAGTTTGGATGTTCTCATGAAGGCACAGGGGGGCTGTTGGATGCATTTTAGCAGAGGAGTGACACATCCAGGAGGACCAATAAGAGGCTGTTGCAGAGAGCTGAGTGAGAACCACGAGTCCTGGCCCAGGGCTGTGCTGGGGGCAGTGAGGAAGGGAAAGATCCCGGATGCTTAGGAAGAAGACTTAACAGGCCTGGTAACTGGTTGAAACTCATATTCTGGGGAGGGAGACAGATCTTAAACAACTAATTACACAATTAATTATGCCATTACCACTGTGATAAGTGTTCTGAAGGAGTGTGAGGGCCAATTAGGGAGGATCTGCTATGGCCAAGGCTGTGCGGAGGATGTGATGCTGACCTGAGGGCTGAGTAGGAATAGCCAGGTGAGGTGATAGTTGGGGGCCAGGGAACACCATATAGAAGGTGGAGGCAGCAGGGAGCATGGTGTTTTGAGGACCTAAAAGATCAGTTTGGTTAGAGCAGAGGTGGGTCAGCTGTGGTCTGTAAGCCAAATATGACTGTCTGACTGGGACACAGGCACCCATTTGTGTACCTACTGGGCATGGCTGAATCTGCACTTTATCTGGTCAAGACTAGTGTAAGGAGAGAAGGTGCTCCAGAGTGCAACATTTCAGAAGATCCTCATTTGCAGGGTGGCACACGGCCCCAGCCCTGGTGGACAGCATTTGATCGTGCACCCTGGGCACCTTATCTGCCTTATGTCACTCCTGGCCCTGCCACGCTACAGCCACAGAATTCAGTAGCTGCAACAGAGACCTTTTAAGTTGCAAAGCCTAAAATATTTGCTCTCTGGCCCTTTATAGAAAAAGTTTGCTGTGCCCTGGGGCTAGAGCAGCAAGAATCAGGGGGCATGTGGCACAAGTGAAGCATGGATGATGTTGGAGTGCTGCCATCTCCCCTTAGCACTCAATTCTACATGCAGAGGCACCTGTGCAAACACCTGTGCCTCTCTGCAGAGGCTGGCGGGGGTGGGGAGATTTCTAGCTGTGGGGACATGCTCAGTCCATGCACAGGACAAGTGGGAGGTTCTGGGGAGTTTGTCCTGGAAGCCTCCCTCAACAAATGATACATGGAGGTTTGTGGGGACAAATATCCCAATCTCCTTGCTTCTCAGTGGGGAGAAGGTCATGTCCGAAGCTTCCCAGCGGGACTGAGCACAGTTGTATGCAGTGGTGACTGACATAACGGTGAACCCTTCATTGGCTTCCTTCTGTCCTTTCCTTGCTCACCCTACCCCACCCTGCCCATGGTGTTTCCTGGGACCACTATCATCCCCAAACAAACTACATGCATTTGGATCCTTGTCTCAGAATCTTCTTTGAGGGGAGCCCAAACAAGATGGTGGGATGACTCCAAGTGCCCCAAGGCAGAGGACACATGTACCAAGTCTCACTGTAGAGAAAGGAGATCTTCTGAACAATTAGCTGATTTTTATTTATATTATTCTCCCACCTACCCCTCCAGTAGGCCTTAAGTTACAGGATGAAGTATTGGACTTTTTTTTTTTTTAATTCTAAACTCAGGCACCACCTTTCTGTGTGACCACATTGCTGGGGACTCTATACTCCTGACAATTGGCTCCTTGTACAAACTACTGCCCTTCCACCCCTGGAAAAGTGCCCAGATGACTGATGTAGTCTCTGTTTTGTCATCCAATAATTCTGTTTCCTTCCTCCTTAAGGGAAACTGTGTGGAGAAGAATCACTTGAGAAAAGCAGTCTTGGCTGACTTACCCCATCCATCTCTCTTGTGGAGGAAAGAAACACAACCAACCATTCAGTGCTTTTCGTTTTCCTTCTCAAAGATCTCGGTGCAGAGTTGGCCAGTTTGGGCCAGTTGGTGGGCTTCCACCCTGTACTGGCCAGCCCCTGATGGGTCCTCAAATTAAAATGCAAGTTTTAAGCAGTTGCTCTTCTTCCTGGGGGATTGTTGACAGCTAAAGACCACATGGGCTCATACCTGTGATCTTACAGAGAGAAATGATCAGAGAAAATGGCTCCAAATGGGGATGAAAAAGCTTTTACAGTCACAGGGAAGAGATGTTGCAGGCTGCTTGAGAAAATGCACTTTGGGAATATAGGAGAATATGGGCCATTTTGTAAATCAAAAACAAGAGGCAAAAGACAGGAAGCACAAGAAATAACGCAAAAGAGAGAAACCAGGTGAGAATAGAGAGGGAGAGGACAAGGCCAGAAAAGAGAAGAGAAAGAGAGTAAGTAGAGCATGCAAACAGGAAGCAGCCAGAAGAGCGAGAGAGGAAGACAGAACATGTTCAAACATCATTGAAGAGAAAGGCAGTGGCGGAGGGACTCACGTTCCAGGGTGAAGTGTGTAGAAAGGCTCTTGGTACCCCTCTAAAGAAGACAAGAGTGATCTGCAGTGTTATTGACTAACAGAGAAATGGCTCCTCTCCGACTTAGCACAGGATGCAATGTAACTTCGGAGAGTGCCCTCCACAGGCCCAGGATTAATTCTTAGGTGCCTCTGCAAGAGGGTGGGCATGAGAAGTGTGGAGGATAAGGTGAGGTAAAAAGAGGAGAGGGAGGCGAGGAGAAATATGGGAGATGGTCAGAAAGAAGGGAAACAAGAAAGGAGATGGAAAGAGGAAGGAAGACAGGAGGGAGAGAAGGAGGAACAGAGGGGAGGGAGCTAAGATAGTGAGGAGAAAGGAGAGAATGGGAATTTGGGAGGGAGAGGCAAGCAAAAGAGAAGGGAAGGGAGAGACACGAGAAGGAAGATTTTGAAAATCTCGATAGGAAGAGCAAAGCAGCTGACATTTATGAGAGACCTGCTAGGCGCTACTGAGCTAGGTGTCATTTTGTTATCTTATTTAATTCTGACGCCAACACCACATTGGTGCTAGCACCCTCATTTTTATAGTTGAGGAAATGGGGGTCCTGAGAATTTAAATAACTTTGCCCAAATCACAACACTGAGAAAGTAGGAAGGCTGGGATTTGAACTCAGGAATAAAGGACGTTTAAGATGATTCAGCATTGGTCCCATCCCAGGTGGACAGGAAACACATGCTTTTACGGATCCCTGGGGACCAATTTAGAGTAATACCAGTTGAGCACAGAAGATTCCTATACTGTATTACCGCATGTAAAAACTGAGGCCTCCGACCACCAGGGGGAACTATCTCCCCAGCAGAAACAGGAACCAAAATGATCTAAGAACTAGCCAAGGCAGGCAAAGAAGTTATTTGCTAGCTTGAATCTGTGGGAGATGGGTTGGTGATCAGGGAGGGCAACCACTGAGAAAGCAGATTCAAAACAGCTGATTTTCACTTTATCCTGGATCCCCGTAAATGAGACCTACTGGCCATCATCAACCAGTGTCTGTTGTGCTTCCTTTACTCAAAGTGCAGTCATACTCTTGATAGCTCTCTGCCTCCCCTGAAAGGCAAAGGTGCACCTGTTTCATTCAGTGCTGTTGGTCTAGGGGCACAGAGCCTGTATCTGTGTGCTGCATTTTTGATAAAGGAATGAGCAGATGAGAGGATGAATACCTGCAGGAAGGGGTCTTGAAGAAGCACTCAATCCTACCACACTCCATTCAGATTGGACTTTCAAATGTGGCTTTTAAACAAAGAGCTCCGCTGAGGAAGCTTTCTGTTTTTTCCATAGACCTCCATGTTGAACCTCACCTTCAGGACTGTCCTTCTTGGTGCTTACTTAGCCCACCGGACCTTTTTGGGGAAGTGTGTTGGGGGTTAGGAGGGCTATCTCCTGTTGTGTTCTGGTAATGATACGAATAAAGGCTCCCTTCCAAGGCTGTGTGATATCCAGTGATGCAGTGGATGTGTGAATGCAGTTGGCATGCTAAAGCACTTCGAAGGTGGTCACTATGCTCTGAGTACCACTGTTCTTTATCCTTCTGTCAATTCCCTTACAAGGCTCAAACAGCTGTGTGATCCAGCAGTGACAGAACATTCTAGAAATTGGCTACACCCCACCTTAGACTTATTGAACCAGAATCTCCGGGAGTTCTCTCTGGAAACTGGTCCTTCCAAAAGCTCTCTCAGGCAGGTCTGCGGTGGGATCAGGCTTGGGAATCGCTTCCTGCACTCCTGCATCCCCACTCATCTCTGTCCTCAGGTTACCCAAACATCCAGTCTAGTGTCTTTCTTGGTGACTTCAGGGTCATTGCACAACTAAGAAATCAGTTTCCATCAATGCTATCTCTCCTTTTGAGCAACAGTATAAAACACTTCATTGCGATTACAAATAGCAAAGTTATTTTCTGCCGAGACTCAGCATCTGAACTTAATAGCATGCCATAATGCCACCCTGTGCTGATGTGTGGCATATTTAATATCCATCTTTCTTAGAAATAACAGCATTTAGAAATTAGAAGGGACTTTAGCAGCGAAATAATTAATGTGGATAACCGTCATAAACGCCACAAATGGAACAAATACAGATGGTAGTGAGCCATGATTGCTAATATGCTAACCTGTTTTGACAGAACTTAAAATTTTTTCCTCCGGAGGTTTGTGGATGGAAGTTAAAATGTCCTTTTTGTCATGACAAGAGCCTAGTCCTTCTGGGTCAGGGATTGATGGTTTTCCTACCTGCAAGGGAGCATCACAGAGCTCAGGCTAAGACGGGGGATTGCATCTGGATCTGGGCCTCTCTCCCATCCTGGCTGTCAAGGCTGTGTCAGGAGGGAGACTTCCATTTGCGGAAGTTTCTGCCATGTTTCTGCCTCCGTCTCGGCCTGGGCGGGCCTGGAACTACAGCCATGCATCCACCTCTCCTGCACTGGGCTCTGGTGGAGGGCAGGGCTCTCTGGCTGGGCTCCACTCAGTGGCAAGTAGCTCTTTGAAAATCCTAGCAGCAAGCAGGTACAGGTTACAGAAATCAGCTCCAAGAGACTGTGCAGAAATGAAAAATCTCCATAGAAAAAGGACTTATCAAGCTCACAGGCAAAACTCAACTGAGGCAAATGTAGGGAAGGGGTGTTTGGGGGAACTGCAGCTCATGGCTGCTCCTGCTTTCAGGCCCACTGGCCTCTATGCAACATTGGAAGCAGAAAGGCCATCCAAGTATCTCGAGATGAGTCCGAGGTCTACAGAGAAACCCTGGAGTACAAACTAGGGGAGGGAAGAGGCCAGCCTTTGCTGAACCCCTACAGTGGGATAAGCACTCTGCTCTGCACCTATTATTTTATTTACTCCTCACAATGATCATGCTAATATTTAAGGTAAGGAAGATGAGAATTAGACACGAAGTTATTTGCCAAGTTCTCCAGGGGCTCTCACGGAGCTTTTGGGCCCTGGGTAATGCCAGCCTGGCCAGGCACCCCCATCGGTGTGATACTAGAAGGGCTTCACTGAGTCTTTTGTCCCCGAGGCTAAACTCTCCTCTCTGGTGTTAAATTTCAGCCCTTCTCTCTCACCCAAGGACTTCAATCCAGACACTTGTCCCTTTTTCTTCAGCGCCATCATTTCCCCCTTCTCTATGTAATTATCTTATAAATATGCTATAATATCTCTAAGTTTTAAAACATGGAGAAACCTCCCTTGGCCCTCATTTCCCTCCCGCAATAACTCCTTTTCTGAGTTCTCTTTCTGTAACCCCACAGAGCTGTCTCTCACCGTCTCTACTTCCCCTTCATCCATTATCTCTTGAACCGACTCACTCAGATGTTACTCTCAGAACCTCACTGAGACAGTTCTTTTCAAGGTTACTGCCAAATCCATTCTTAGTTGCCCAGGTCAATCAACTCTTCTAGTTTGAATGCTTTCTTCCTTTAGCCTCTGAGAGGACAATCCTTTTGGTCCATTTCACAGCTGGTCCTTCTCCATCTCCTTTGTTGGCTCTTCCCATCTCGATTACTCCCCAATGTTGGAGAACAAGGCTTCTCTGGGCTATCTATACTCACTCTCTAGGTTATCTCGTTTAGTTCCATGGCTTCTGACACTATCCACATCCTGAAGACTAGCCCCTTGCGTGACATCTCCATTTGGGTGTCTTATGGAACCTAAAATGTAACCCACCTAAAACCAACTTCTGCTTCTCAGCCCACTCTCTTCACACTCTGTCTGCTGGCCCCAGCCTCTCAAATTTTTCCCCATCTCAGTAAATGGCATTTTGTTCTTCCTCCTGTTCAGACTACAATGTCATCCTTGATGCTTCTCCTTGTCTCACACTTTACAATCTTTTATCCAGAAAAATGACCATTTCTTGCCATCTCTGCTCCTGCCAGCTTGGTCCCTGAAAGCACCATCCTGCACCTGGATGAGGGCATTAGCTTCTAAGAGGTGCCCTGCTTCAATTCTTGTCCCCTACAGTCTCTTCTCAGCCCAGCAGCCAGAGCCATCCAAGTACAGTGTAACTAGAAGCCCGTTGCTCCTCTGCTCAAACCCTGCAATGGCACAGGGCCAGGTTGGGCCCCTTTACCTCTCTGATCTCAGCTCCTACTCATCTCTGTTTTACTCACTGTGCATCAGCTGCACTAACCCCATTGCTGTTTCTTAAACACACCAAATAGGTTCCCTCCTCAGGATCTTGGACCTTACTATTATTTTTTCGCCTGCTGTCTTTTTAACTTTGTCTTATTTTTCTTCATTGAAATAATAAATATATGAATCACCTGACATATATTTATTTGTGACTTGTGTCCTCTCACTAAAAGATGAGCTCTTTGAGGGCAATACTCCGTTTTGTCCACTGCTGTGTCCACAGTGCTCAGAATAGAGGGTCACGAATGCCAGGCACATAGTAGGTGCCCAATAAGTGTTTGTTGAGAGGATGAACTTAAACCCAGGGACACTCTGGGAACCTTGCCTCTCCCACCCGCCGGCACAGTGGTGCTTGCTGGAGGGCTATGTTTGCTTGGCTCCCTGGTCATACCAAGTTCTAAATGCCAGCGAGGCCCCAGATCCTCCAGGATGGATTTTGCCATGGTAGTTAAAAATCAGACTCCAAGAAAATATGTAAGATCTCAGGATGTCTCTAAGGATATAAAAACATTAGATGGGCAGAAAGTTGTAACAAACTGGAAATTATTTTCAACTCAGACCCAAAAAAGGGGTTTAGACTGGTGTTCACTCTCATGCCCAGTGTAGGTGAAGACATTCATCATCCAAATAGGGACCCTTTTGAGAGTGAATGGGGAGTTATTAATAATCATGTCGAGATAATAGGCATAAGTCAGGGCTGTCCTGAGCAAAACAGGTATGATTACCCAAACTGAAGAGGAAGAGGCTGGTTTGTAGCTGGGCCTGGTAGGCAATGGGATGATGCTGGAGAGCTGGAGTTGAAGAAGGTACCTGGGAGGAGACAGAGAGGGGACCAGGAGAGGAGGACCAGCCAGGAAAGGGCAGAGAAGTAAGGGGGATTTGGTCTGACATATTAAAAGAGCAGGGGCTGGAAGAAGTCTGAGAGAGGATCTATTTCATGTGCCTGAGGGAGGAGAGAGAAACTGGGATTCATTCCTAAGGGAGAAGCTAATTGGGCATCAGCTGAGCTGGTAAGGGAGGGGCCATGAAATGAGACCAATTTGGGTTGAGAGACATAGTGTGTTCTGGACCGACTTAACAAGGAGCATCATGGTAATAGGGAAAGAACATGGAGTCCAGACTGATTCGTCTCACCTTCTGACACTCGCAAACTTGTACAGTGAGAGTGTTAATGACTGTGCTCTGCCTCACTGTCCTGGACCTAGGACAGCTGCGTATAGCTGATGCCAGGATGGTTCCTTACAGTTGAAAGCTTTTTAGTGTGCCTGAACCACTTGTGTATGTGTTGGTCAGAAGAAAGGGATTTGCAGCAAATTCCTTTCCTTTGAATAAAGGGAGGACCCCTGAGTATGGCATTCAAGGTTCTCTATTAACTTTATCTGCCTGAAAACACTCCAGTCACTACCTCCTCGCTGACTCTTGAACCTGGCTGACTTATTTCAGCCTCCAGGGCTCTGGACTTGGCTGACTTATTTCAGCCTCCAGGGCTCTGGACTTGTCCAGAAGTCTCTCTCTTGGTCACCTGCATGGCTCGCTCCTTCATTTCCTATGTGAATTCTCTTTGACCATTTTAGAGATATTTTCTCTGGCCACTCTACTAAAATTCCAACCCCTTCCTCCAACATTTCTTCTTTATTTTTACTTTCCTGATTCATGTTTTCTCTTTTACACTTCTGACTATCTAACATAATATACCAGGGGTTGACAAATTATGGACCGTGGGCCAAATCCATCCTACCCTGTTTCATAAATAAAGTTTTATTGGAACACAGTCATGCCTGTTTATTTTTGTATCATCTATGGCTGCTTTCCATCTATAACAGAGCAGAACTGAATAGTTGTGACAGAGACCATATGGCCCTAAAGACTAAAACACTTACTAACTGGTTCTTTCCACAAGAAGTTTACTGACCCCTGCTCTCTGTATTTACATTGCTCATTTTTGTCTTCACTACTAGATGCAAACTCTTTAAGGGCAAGAATTTTTTTGTTGGCTTCTGAGTTATTGCATTCTCCCTTATCTAAAATAACATAATAGGTATTCAATAAATATCTGCTGAATGAACGAATGTTGAAAATTCTACCCATCGGCAAGGTCCAGCTCAAACATCACCTTTTCATGAAACACTCCTCCATCTAGCCAGATATATTCTCCTTCCTGTTTACTCCCATAAGGCTTTATTTTTACTTTGTATCATAGTTATTTTTACACACTCTCATTTCTCCCACTCGTAAGCTCCAGGGGTCACTTCTATCATAAACCCGTCCTTTTTCCCCAAGAACTGACCCACCCTTTCCATTCCCCTTACAGTCTTCTATGGCTGCACATGGAATATGACACTGCAGTATTTGGAACACTCAGGACTCCTCCATTTCACTAAGATCCTTGTGGGAAGGAACTGTGGTCAGCTTCATCATCTTTGTCCCAGCATCTTCCTCAGAGCCTGTGGCACTGGCACATGGTAGGTACTCAGTGAAGAGACGTGCTCTGTTTCATCCCACTCTACTAAGAAGAGGTAACGATTTTTTTAAAACTAATTCTCCTCGGCCTCCTGACTCACATGCTCTGTAGGCTCATTAAGCAGGTGGGGCTGACATTAACTTGCACCTCACCTTCTTAGGCAAGAAAGAGTTTTCTGAACCCTTTTCCTCCATGCTTTTAAAATAAAGGCCTTAGGAGAGCAACAAAAGCAAAAATAATATTTTTTATTATTTTATACTGTGAGCTTTTATACTGTGACTGTGTCTTATTTGTTTATAATCTTAGTACCTAGACCGGTGCCTGATCGCATAGTAGATGCTCAATTAATTTCTGTTGAACTACATAAATGACATGATATGATATTAATAAAAGGAAAGGAGGAGGGAAAGAAGGAAGAAAGGGACCAGGACAAATGCCTGGTAGGACTTGGAACTGAGGATAAAATCCCAACAACCAACAAAATACTCAAAATACTTTCAGAGAAGCCATTGTTGTTTAAGAGAGGGGGTATCCTTGTTTTCTCTCCATGTAGGGTTCTTGAGAAGTTTCTTCTATTCAAGAACACAGCTGCAGAAAGCTAAATTGCTTATATTAAGCTCCATGATAAATAAGAGAGGTGTGGGCAGATCTAGGGCCACACATGATGGAAAGAGAAAGGCAAGTCTGTCTGTCTACTTTGAGTCTGTGTCTTATCTGCCTCTTGTCAAGACAAAGCCTCCTGCTGAGGATAGAGATGGGAAACCACCCCTTTCCTGACTGGCCCCATGGATGGCCTGGAAGACGAGTGAGGGGAGGAAAGTCATCCCACTCTCACCCTTCAGAGGTATGTTCCTCCTGCCATGCCAAGGGGAGGACTGATTCCTCTATAAGAGTTCCTGTTTCCTCTTTCTTGGAGTTGGCCCGTTTTCTGTAGGCCTCAAACATCTGTACTGTGGTACACTAAAATCATCACAAGACAGGCCACTAGTCCAGTACACATGCATGCGTTTTCACACACACCCACGCACACACGCACACACGCACAAGCAGACTTCCTGTCATAGCTCATTCCCCTTATGGACAAAATGCGGAGTGAGTGAACTGGCAGATGCACACCCTGGAGGTTCTGAGCTACGTCACCCTCTATCAGCCCTCTCTGAAGATCCAGGCAGGATCTGGGAGGGGCTGCAATGAGATGGGTGGGCACTATGGATTTCCAGCTGGAGCAAAACCTTTCTCTCCCCAAGGGATGGAGCTGTCTCTACAGCTACTCAGTAGCTGTGTCATGCCGAGACTGAATCCAGGTTTTATCTGCCTCCCTTCTTGAGGCCTTTCTTTCTTCCCCTTATGAATTCCAAATAGACATTTTTTGAATGCTGAGCTTGGGAAGCAAGACCAAGACCTGTTTATGTGCCAAGAGTTCTTACTAGACTTTGAATAGCCTCAATACCAACTTTCCTGCACTCCTCTTTATCAGATCAACCAGTCAATCATAGATTTGATAAATATTCATGGTTCCTTTACTTTGTGTCAGGTGATGTGTTAGGTGCAGAAGTAGGCATTTTCATTCCCGTTTTAAGATGAAGAGACGGAAGTTCAGAGAGGTGAGGGATTTGTCTAAGGTCACTTACCTAGACAGTGGCTGATTCAGGAATCAAAGTCCTGCTTAATGGGCTTTTTCACTTTACCAAGGTTTTAACCAATGTGGGTATCAGTGACGGGAGGTCAGGAGAAGGCAGGACATAGGGGGTTATTTCCTAAGCCTGTGGATAACCACTGAGGCAGCGAGCCAGAGGGACGCCTGGCCGGGTGTGATGTATGGGAGATGACAGCATTGTGCCGGGTGTGCCACGAAGAATTAATATCAAAGAGGTGCTACTGAGCATCAGAAACTTAACAACAGTGCCGAGAGATCAAAGATCTGATATCTCTGGCAGAGTGAGCTATCAGGAGTGATCAAAGCAAAACAAAAGGGTTCATTTTGGTGCCCTATGCATTAGTGGCCTGACTCTCTGACTCTGGACACAAAGCAAATTGTCATGGTTTGGGAACTGTGCTGACACCCACCCGGACTTTCTTTCTTTCTTTCTTTTCTTTTTTTTTTTGACATATCTTTACATCTCATTGTTGCCTGTCCATAAAAACAAACATTATTATGCCTGTTTTCCTCTGCTCACCCTCAAGTTGGCTGGCCCTCGCATTTTATTCTGAAAGCTTTGCTGCTTTCTTCGGAAGCCAGCCTTGCTTGGAGGATGCAGTTAGAGGACAGTGGGACTGTCATCACACACTACTTCAGAGCTGACTGCTCTGCTCTGCCCTTGTAATGAGGACCCCAGGAACGAATGTTTAAGGCTGGTGGTCTCTGTTCCTGAGTCCCTGCAGGTCACCCCATTGAGCGCCCTGCCTCCCATTCTAAACCCGATACCCTGAAATGGGTCTCTGAGGCCCTTCTTTGGAAACATGGGGCTCCCCTGAACCCAGTTTGACAACCACAGATTACAGCCACTCTTAAGTTTCTTAAATCTCTGATATTCAGTGGTTCTAGGGGAGCCATGAAGCCTCAACAATCTCATACATTTATGATCTATGACATGTTTTCTAGAATTTTTCTCTCAGAAACTTCCCTGTGTTTCTTTCGGGATTTCTCTGGGGATAAACCTTTGACTTCATGGAAGAGTCCAAACTTCTCAAGATGGCTACCTTTCCAGACTCTCTTCTTCCCCTACCATTTCCCTTCTCTCAATGAACTGTGTATGGAACCACACACCATTTCTGGACTTGCCATGCGTTCCGTGCCTCCACGCCTTTGCTTATGCTACTCCCCGAGCTAGGAACACCCCCTTCTCACCTTCATCCTAGAAAACTCCTACTCATCCTTCAAGGCCTAGCTCAGATGCCCTCTCTTGAAAGGTTTTGCCTTTCTTCTCAGAGAAAGAAGTCCACTGCTTCTTTCTCTGAGAGGGCTTATCCTCTGGGACTAGCTTCTACCAGAGGTCTTAGCATAGTCTGTCATGGCTAATTTAGATGATCCTGTCTTCTCCACCAGATTGGAGGCTCCTTGATTGCAGGGGCTTAGCTCTGAATTCCAGTACCCAGGACAGAGCTTCACAGGTGGAAACTAGTCCGGACATGGGTGTGAAATGACTGAGCAAAACAGCAGAGACTCCTGTGCTGCTGGGTGTTTCCCCAGAAGAGACAACTGCT
Source organism: Pteropus medius (assembly GCF_902729225.1). Taxonomy (NCBI): domain Eukaryota; kingdom Metazoa; phylum Chordata; class Mammalia; order Chiroptera; family Pteropodidae; genus Pteropus; species Pteropus medius. Next base: position 2,698,876 of record NW_024344436.1, on the reverse strand, counting down.
GGGGCAGCGCCCCCCGCCCCCACGAGCCTGGACTGGACACCCTCCCATACACCGCAGGCTGGCTGTGGCCCACTGCCGTGAGGCCGAGTTGCAGATGCTCAGGCTATGCACCTTTTTCTTCACCTCCTGTACCCGTGGAAAGCATTCTCCACCGGAAACATGGGGCTTGCCTCAGCCTGAGAAGAATACTACAGTAAGGTCTCAGAGTTGACAGGTCTTAAAATTAACATAAGTAAATGGGCAGGAGTCCTTGGTTTGGTGCTTCGTCTAAATCTGGAGGACTTGGCTTCTGTGGTCAGTAGGAGGCCCAAGGGCTGAGGACCGCTCTGCTCTCTCTGTGTGCCCAGCCCTGCCAGGCTGGCGTTTTCCTCTGCATTGGCCCCTCCTCTGCCCCTTGGAATGTCTGGCCATTCTACCCTGGCTGAGCTGTGTTTTCTCTGGTCCTTCTTCTAATCTCTCTGTCTGCCTCACAAAGAAGAGAATTCAATTTAGTTCCCGAAGAAAATTAGATTTGACTTAGCTTGATCCATTTCCACAATTGCTACTGAAACACTGTCTCTGTGAGGACAAAAGGGCCAAGCTAGTGACTTCCCGTGGGGAAGGGGCCATATAGCACGCCTGTGTCTGAGTGCCTAAGCTGGTACAGACCCAAGCGGAGACATCTGCAGGCACTGATCTGAAGCCCTCGGCTCCAAACTCCAGGGACAAGGAGACCCAGAGGGATGGCGTTAGCCTGGAGTGGGTTCGCCCCAGGTGTGAGCATTTCTCCTGCAGACCCCACACCTAACAACTCTGAGAGGAGCAGGACAGCGGTGCCTGGGAGCCTCCCAGCACATCCCACACGGCAGTGGGACAAAGGCAATCCATTATGGGATAGGGCATATTGGTTTACTGGGATGAACTGAGAGGGTCTGGGTGTGACAGGGTAATGATGCTTCAGGGCGGTGCCACAAGTGGACAAGGTGTGGCCATCACACCAGGGAAGCCAGCGCCAGTGAAATAAACAGGACTACACAGGTCAGGGTCAGAGAGGACCTCTGAATAGCTGTGTAAGCTTGTGAGTCACTCGAAGCCTCTGAGCCTCACCTCAGTCTTCTCCTCTGTAGAAGGGGTGTGAGGGTGTTATATGGCTTGATATCCTCCTGTGGCACCCCATGAATGCCTCTACTGTGCACATTGTACTTGCTCATCATACTAAAGTGAGGTGTCCGGGATGTGCTTCCCCACTAGGATGCAGGACCCTGGAGGGTCAGGGTGTCTTTCTTACCGCTTTGTTCAGGAGCTAAGCATCTATCTGGCCTGTACAGAGCAGCGTTTGTTCACCTGAGCTGAGACAATAAATGTTAGACTGCAGTGTAGGACCCAAAACGTAGCACCTCCAAAACCCTGGACAACCTGGATTTACGATGGGGTAGGGAACAGAGGCAAGAGAAGGAAGCCCTGAGTACTTATCAGTGGAGTGAGGACTGTGAAGGGGGCAGACCTGGTCCAGTAAGTAGCGTGGTCACCTGGAACAAAGATTCTACATCCTTGGTCTCTCCTGCCGCTTTTGCTGATTCCATGGCCCCTCTTCTCTCCTGCAGTCATTCGAACTGAGCAGGGCCGAGGCTGCTTCCCTGAGCTCCATGCAGCTCCCAGATGCGGCCCTAGTTCCAGGGTGCTATCCATATTTGGGAAGCAAATCCCAGGCTCTGAAGCTTGAAGAGCACAAGGGGAGGTGGGGCAGAGCTGGGCAGTGGGCTGTCCAGTTGCTGAGGAGACACTGAGAGAGGCGGCTTTGGGAGCAGGTGAGCATGCTTATAGGCTTAAACTGGGCCAAAACAGCGCATATTTGGCAATGTCTGGAGACATTTTTGGTTGCCAGGACTGAGTGGTGCTGCTGGCATTTAGTGGGTAAAGACCAGGGATGCTGCCAGACATCCTACAGTACACTGGACAGCTCCCCCAACCATGAGTCAACAGTCCAAAATGTCAGCGGTGTAGAGCTGAAGAAGTCCAGGCTGAGACTCCGCCACACTTTCCTCACTGGTCTCTCCTTCATCAGGTCCTCCTTTAAGCCATTTTCTTCATTGACTCCTGAGATAATTGTTAACTGACAAACAAATCTGCCTGCAGTTTCTCCATTTCTCAACTTCTTAGTGTACTTTGTAAACTCTCCATGATCTGACCGCTGCCTACCACGTCTCCGTTTCTCTCCTAACTCTCTGCTCCGGCAATACCCGATAATTTTTAGTTCTCTGAGAAAGTCACGCTCTTTTATGCCTCTAGGCCTTGCCCATGGCTCAAGGACCCACTCCCAGGGCCCACTCCACCAGCTCTTACTTAATCCTTTAAGACTCTGCCGAATGCCACCTCCACCACCACTTGTAGGTATTCTCATGTCTACATCTTACATTTCTGCAGTCATCTCAAGGTCACAGACGTGATTTTATTAACCTTTGGAGACCAAGGAAAGACCAAGGAAAGACCAAGGTTGACACTCAGGTGTTCAGACTTCAAGTCAAGTTTTGCTCACCAGGCCTCAGGCTACTTGTTGGTGCTGAACCACTTGACCCCTCCAGCTCCCAGTTAGAGAAGAACAAGAGACTAATCAGGCCTGGCTGCCGCCACCTTCCTAAGTGCTCCCGTTTACTCACAAGCTGAAAGACAAAAGCCCGGCCCCCCAGCATATGTCGGATCAAAAACAAAGAACAAAAAGGAATCTGAAAGAAAGATGCTGGAAACAGTAGCTACTTTGATGCAGGCAACTCTTTGAGGAAGCAACTGAGGACTGAGCCCCCAGCAGGGAGGAGGAGGAGGGGGAGTTGCCCGAAGGTGAATCACATCATTAAGGGAAGGACTTTGCTCACAAGCTGCTAGCTGGGCAGGATTCCAGGGAGCACCAGGAATGGGGGGATGCATTAATCCCATCTCCTCACATCCTGCCTGGGGGCCTTACAATCTGTTCCATTAGGAGACTAAGGATTCCTACAGGAATGGCAATCAGAGCCAGAGATTTGGGAAGGAGGATTATAAGTAAGGGCTAGAATAACATAGTAATTAATATGAGACTATTATTAACAATAAAATGATTTTATAGTTTATAATAATGCAATAATTTAATCAGTCATTATATTGAGCCCAGGGATACAGGAATGCCCAAATCCTGTCCTTGAAATAGTCACTTCTCATGAGGTTCCAATGAGAAATACAAGCACACAGAGGAAAGCAAAACAATGCTTTATTGTTAGCTGGGCTTGGGCTCAAAACTCTGGAATTCTTTAGTCAGCAGATGAGATTATGCTTTCTGCTCAGCAAGTTTTGCCTAAACAGCTTCACGACAATGGCCAATCCAATATACCACCAGCTCCAGAAAGGCTGGAACCAGATACACAAAGACAGTGAGAGAGTGAGCATTTTTCTCCAGCTCCTGGTCTGGAGTTGGCCTGGGAAGCCTGGCACAGGACCAGGACACCATCTCGAGTTTGGCTGCCGTATGGGAGAACACAGGAGAGGAGAGGAGACACTTGCAGGAAAGTGATCTTGTAATGCTGGGAGCCTGGCCACCGGGACATTGTGGCTGAAGAGAATCCCAGAGAACATTGGGATCTGACCCCAGAGGGCCGTAGGGCAGAAACGGCAGCTGTGGGAGACCTAGTCTCGCCAGAAAAGCAAACAAACCAGAAGTCAGCACAGGGCCGAACCCTAAGGCAAAAAGCAGTGCTTAAGTGTTTCATTTTGGACCCCAAACAGCTTGCCTACCCACCAGATTCACAGACAGTGTCGGTGAAATCCAATATCAAGGGAGGCAGGTTGGCCCCCATGGTGAACGTTGAAGAAATGACCCTTAGGCTTTCGAGGCTTCTTCAGATATTGGGAGCATTTCACCTCTGCAGTAAGAGGACAACTCTACAATTCAGATGAGTAATTTCTACTACCTTTCTTAAAAAGTCAGTTATGGTACTTTACAGTCTCAGTTTTGCCTTTGGGCTGCTGAACTTTTCAGAAACTTTAAAGCAAGGTAGGAAAGTATTTTTTGAGATGGTAAAGAGTCACAGGGCCATGAACACAGTAGGAGCTCAGCAGGTGTCTTGGACGAGAAGGAAGGAGACCCCAGTCATGGCAAAGATGCCCTGTCCAAATGGCTTCATACCACACAGGACAGTGGCATCAGAAGCTTAGGACACCTCAACCGTCTTCCCTGGCCCTCTCTTCATCCTCTGGAGGGGCGCAGTGCTGGGAAGATCAAACCAGTTTGCATCTTTGGAAGGATCTAGATTATGTTCTTCTCCTGCTGAGCTGTCACTTGCTGTAAAAATGATCATTGATATTCAACCATTATACTTCCATAATCATTAATATTCTTAAAAGGCTCTTGGAAACACATTTATACAAGGCTACACGATCAGTTTCTACATTTACTTTCAATTTAAATAAGGGCTTTAGCCAGAGTTTTGATGTGCTGTTTACTTTAATTACTGTTCTGCCCCTATCTGTGTCTTGACACAGTGTCATTTAATATTTTATAAATTTCCTTTAGCCCATTTTTTTTTCCTGATATGTGTGATTCTAAGGAGCTACTGATGCAATTTTTTTAAAAAACTTGCATTTTAAACTTTTCCGAGGCTCTCTGTAAACAAGATGTGGCATGTCTATTGCGTCTCTTCCCCTAGTGATAATGGGAGGGAATAAATAAATCAGCAGACAGCTGCTTTACCAAGCTGGCACAGGGATGCCAGGATGTTTGGCCCTGCCGGGGGCTCAGAGTGACAGCCCAGCAACTTCAGACGAAGCAGGATGCAGCTCAAAAGAAATCAGAGTCGCTTCTAACTGTGTGGTCTGGTGGTTCCGGAAGCACCTGCGAGCCCCACCCCTGAACCACTGAGCCAGAATCTGCATTTTAACAAGATCCCCAGGTGATCTGTGTGCATGTTAAAAGTTGAGAGGCGTTGCACTAAAGGAAATCAATCAGTGGGTGAGAAGAAAACAGGCTTTGTCTCTTTCTCAAAATTCCCAGGCTTTCGTGGGAAAACAAAACAAAACTACTTTCAGGTTCTATGGCAGATGATCAGGGCCAATTCTAAATAAGTACTTTAAATGTTGTTCTGCTATTTGCCCCAAGATTTCTCTCCATTTTTCCATTCATCTATGTGTTCATTTAAGAAATCTTTACTTAGTCTCACTGTGAGCGAGGAATTATGGAAAGCGATAAATAAGACATGGAGTGCTATAGCGGAGGTACGTGCAGTGTGCTAAGGACACACAGAAGTGGAGGCTAATGGAGAGGTCGAAGGCATTTTCATGGAGGAGATTAATGTTTGAACTAATTCTTGAAGGATGAACAGGAGTTCTACAAGTGGAAGAGAGGCGTGGCTGGGAAGATAATGTTAATGGAGGTCAAGGGAGTGATGACTGACAGACACGGTGTGTAAACATTCAGGACAGGCTTTACGGCTGGAATGGCATATTGTCTTCCATTCCGTTGGCATGGTCCAGATGTTCCTGGATCCAATCAAGGGCGGGCTGACCTGCGTGGCCCGGAGCACACAGCCTCTGCAGCAGTGAGGCTCACAGGGGAGGTTTACCCATTCTTGGGAAGAAAGGGTTTCCTAATCGGGACTGTGGTTGACCACTGCTGGACAGAGAAACAAGCATGGGGACCCACAAACTCTTATCGACCAATGCCTGGTGGTGGCTTATGATGGTACCCTTCGCCTCTCTGTAAAATCTGTAAAATGGGTTCCTGTGAAGGTTAGATGGGCGAGAATATGTGAAAGAAACGGGATCTGAGCATGAGCATGAATCTGAAATTGATGACTAGAGCAGGAAGGTGAATGACAACAAAGAAAAGGAAAAGAAAAAGGTCAAGTAAGCATCGCTGTGACCCTAGAGCAATGGAGACTTGAGGCATGAATCTTAGAAGGAAGTAGAGTTTCCACTGGCCCCATTTCCAGCCTCCTCCGCCTGCTCTGTTGGCACTTAATGTAGAAACTAGGCCCTTGGCCAGCGAAAGATCAATCCTTCCACTGAAGAGTCGCCCTCTCGTGGGGAAGCCCAGATCAGGGATGCGATCTCAGTGATGTGCCTTGGGGATTGGAGGCTTCCTGCAAAAGGGGGCTTTGCAGGTAATAGACAGCTGTCAGGCCTCAGAAAACGGGGAATGAGAGAAGAAGACACAGAAACCTGTAACTCGGGTTTAAGGACAAATATTATTTCCTTGTCTCTTTCTGTATGAACTGAAATAAACTGCCCTTTGGGCAGCACCTAACCAAGAGATGACATGAACTCATTGCGAGTGAACAAGTCCAGCTAAAAATTACTTTTCCATTTTTTCCCTTCTCATATATGGTGTTTATCGTGGGTAATAGATGAATGGATGAGCTTAATTTAATGGCAAAAGTAAGGGGAATTAATTCTGATACTGAAGGTACAAAATAAATACCCTCCTATTTCTAGATCCTGCCCTTCCAGGCATCTGGAAAAGTCTATCAAATATTGCATTTATTAGTTCTCAGTGCTATTTGCATTCCTGATTCAGCTTGAGAATTTTTATGAAACTTCAAGCACAGTACCTAGCATAGAGTAAAAGTTCAACACATGTATTAATTTCTTTCTGTGCATAGCTATTCCACCTGCTGGTTATCTTTATGTGAATTTGTGTGGGTTTGGTCACAAGAAAGACCGGTTTACTTTCAATTGTAATCATAGCAATAACTGCACCGTTTATGGGCAATCTACTATGTGCCAGAATTTTTATATACATTTTGTCATTTAATTCTCCAATCTGCCCTATGAAATAGGAACTATCATCTTCATTTTCCAGATAAGCAAACTGAGGCTCAGAGAAGTGAAGCAACTTGACCAGTTATAAAAGCTACCATGTAACTGCTAGAGCTAGGATTTGGCTAGTGGTCACCTCTAGCCAACCAGCCCAACTCAAGCTCTTTTTAGTGTTATCTCCTTCTTTTATTTTTTTATTATTTTATTAATTTATTTTATTTTTATTTTTTACACCTATGGCACCTGGTCTTCTTAGGTGGTCACCCATCCAAGTACTAACCGGGCCCGACCCTGCTTAGCTTCTGAGATCGGATGGGATTGGGCTTGTTCAGGGTGACATGGCCATAGACTTCTTATCACCTTCTAAACAGAGAACCTGAGAATTGGAAGGACTGTCTGAGATCAGCTAGGCCAGTGGTTTTTGACTATGGGCCATTTTGTCCCCAGGGGACATTTGAACAATGTCTAAAGATATTTTTGGTTGTCACGACTAGGTGGAGGGGTGGGTCTCATACTACTGGCATCCAGTAGGTGGAGGGCTGGATGCCACCCAACGCCCTACAGTTCAGTCCCCACAACGACGGGTTATCCTATCTGAAACGTCAGTAGTGCTGAAGTTGAAGATCACTGGTCTAGACCAATCTCCTGATTTTACAGACGACAAAATCGGATTGGAGGTAGGGTTAAAGATCACGCTTATTTCACTGGCACAGAGGCCCATGGGGGACCACCATACTTCCTCCAGTCTTTCCAGGACTATCCAAAAGAAAGAACTCAAAGAGTGTGTCCTCCTCTGCTGTCACAGGGCATGGTAGGAAAGGCACTGCCACGTTATCCAGGGAACGAGCGATTTGTCACATCAGAAACCATTATCCTCAGGAGCAGTGCCCTTATTTAGATTTCAGAAAAAAAAGGCTAAAGTTTTCTCAAGTAGTAGGTTTTTCACTTTGCTCTGTCTGGCAATTTTCTAATGCAAATTCGGTAGAATCTGGATGAGAGTGTGCTGAGTTGGGGTGTGCTTGCCAAGGAGAGAAAGAGCGTGTCCTCCTGATTGGGGGCTGGCTTTAGAGACAGCAGTGGCTGTCAGCACATTGGGCTGGGGCCCAGGAGCGGGAGGGAAGCAGGACACCTTTGGGGCAGAGTGTGCGCTGACTGCTTTCAGCTCCTGCCGCAGAGGGTAAGGTGAAGGTGGAGCAGGGTGTGAGCAGCCCCTGCAGCAAACTTATAACCCATCTTTATGCATTACTGCCCAAGCAGCCCCCATGCTCCTGGGGGCCTAGGGGAACGGAGAGAGCAGGGGCCTCTGCGTCACATGTGGACCTGGCAAAGGACCTGGGCAAATTCTCAGCATCTTGAAGTCTCACTTTTTCTCCCAGTATAGTAAGAGCAGTCTAACTAGTGGTGGATGGAGTGAGATGACTAATAAGAACTCGTAGCACGGTGACGACACGTGGGACTCGTCAGCGTATGCTAGCTTCTTCCCCATCTCAGAATCCTCCAGCGGGCGAGGGGGTTTTGGGACATGGAGAACTAGAGGAGACTTTGTATGCAGAATGTCAGTTGGGGAAAGGATGGTTTAAATACACGAGCATACCTAAGGCTTCTGTTGTTCTAGTTACAAAGTGTGCCAGGCCAACAGCTAAGCGCAGGAACAAAACCAGACCTATATCCAAGGTGAGAAGCCTCCAACAGTGCCCCTCTCACCTGCCCCACCCTCACCTGCTCTGGTCCCCTGCCTTCTCTTCAGGAAAGGAGCTCACTCTTGCCCTCCTTGCCCAGAGAGTCCCAGACATGGACCACAGATGGAAAAGGACCTCCCAGAGGAGGCCAGGCCACAGCCCCGCTGGCGTGTTGGTGTCTTCAGCGCCACGTGAGTGTAAGACAGAGTTTATACAGAGCACTAAATGGAGCCCTTTAGTATTCAGGCTGAGTTTCCTGGTTTTTCTAGGAGTGCAGCATTGTGGTTCAATATTTGTTGAGTGGTAATTAATAGCACTTAATCTGTAAATCTTGAGCTTGTTTCTCATTAGTTAAGAAATGAAGTCACCTTACCCAACCCATTTTTGGCTCCTTCCCTCCATCCCTTCCCAGAAATGTCCTTTCCTGTTTTAACCCTAGCAGATTTTAAGAATAGAAGGCCAAAGCAAAGTATTAAAAAAATAAAACCCCAAAAGATGTTTACTGAGGCAGTTACCTTGAAAAAAAGTTTATGAAAAAAGAAAAAATACAAAGCCCTCCAGGCCTGATCTAAGAAACTCCTTAAAGGCAGAGGAACATTTTGTGTCTTTATTCTTCCAGACAATGTCTAGTAAACAAAGCACCCTCAGCAATACAGTTATCATTTATTAAGTGCCTACTGTGTTCCAGGTGCTTAAATATATCTCTATTTAATTCGTATAACACCTCAGCAATCTCAAAAGGAGAGTATTGTATTATCTCCCTTGTATAAACGAAGGAACTGTGTTTCTGAAAGAGCGAACAAGTTGTTCAAGGCCACACAGCTAGGAAGTAGAAGAATGGAACTCTAATGCAGGCTGGTGCGGCTCCAAAGTTGAACACTTCCCACTGCGCCATGTTACTGCTTACTATGTGAGACTTCCACCAATGTGAGCTACCCTCAAAGCATTGGATGATACTCATAATAATATTAATTGATCTCATATTGGCATGGATATGGGCTTCTCTAAAAGTCACTTTATCTTCATCTGCTCTATAGCCTTGTGTCACAGGTGAGCGGGCATTATTGAATTACTCTCATTTTACAGAAGAAGAAACTGAGGCTCTGAGGCATTGAGGGATTTGAAAGATCAAACAGCTCTTAAGTAGTACTCTGCCAGTCAGTGTGCCAGGTGTAAGGTGGCACCTGGGTTTTAAGGCAAGTAACACTTTCTCCCTAGGGAAAATTTCTTGCTGGCTCAGCTGGTCTGTATGATAATATACTAGTAATGTCTGGATTTCAGGTTGGTGTGAGAAGAAGAAGCTAAAGACAGGGTGTGTGTGGGTGCTTGGCAGGCGGGGCAGGCCACGAGTATTCCTGCCACTGGTTTCATGGTGGCAAACACCTATGGTAGAAATGTAGCAAACATTGCAAATCAGACAGCATATATCAGATTTTAAAAACCTCAGGAAGTTCAGGGCCAGCAAATAAAATGTGCTCCATTCTTCCAGAGCTGAGGGGATTGGGCAAGAAGGAGCACTTGGAATTTTGACATTACACTTTGATCAGTTTGACAGGTTTAATATTATAGAAATATTTCATTGTTTCAGTGGAGAAGAGGAAATCTAATCATCCATCCAGCTGAACTTGAGATTTGTCATGAGTCACTGGAGGGGCGGGGGCAGAGAAAGAAAGAGAAAAAGAAAAAAAGCTGATTTAAAATCCAGCTTAACCTGAAGTAATTTGGCCCATTAGTTCAAATAGTGTTCTTCCCCCCGCCTTTTTTTTTATTTAAGTCATTGCTCTATTTTCAAGATATTATTTTTTAAAAGTGGCATCTAATTATGTTTTCTCTCCACATTCATTTTGAGCAGGTAATGAAAGCTACAGTGGGGAGTTCTACTGTGATTAATGGAAGAAAATGCAGATGCTGCTGAATTGGAGCAGCGGTGTAAAATATGGTTTTATAAATAGGATTGAGAGGAACTAACGTGCTCTATTGCTAAACTCAGTGGAGACGGTGTTCGTTCTACTTTTGGTGCTGTAGTCGTCTGGACGTTGTCTGGTGGCGGGGGGAGCCCTCTGGATATCCCAGAGCAGTCTTCAGCTGTCACAATGTGCTCAGTCTTGGGGGTGACATGAAAGTCTCCCACTCACAGATCTCTCTTCTACCCGGGAAGCACTTGTTTATATTTGCAATTTATTCCTGGTAAAGCATTGCTCTCTCCCAGCATCCTCTTTTATTTTGGAAGAGAAGACTAATAAGACAATAATCCTGCAGCTAGTCTGAGACTCCAACGTGGAGGGGCCGGTAGAGAGAGTAGTTGGTGCCTTGATGGAGTAGCGAGGCAAGGAAGGGACTGGGGGCACGGGGCACAAAAATGGGCTGCAAGATAAATTTAGATACATTCTTAAATCTGCCTCACCAGGCTCAGATATATCCTTTTCTTGTTGGGAGCAGAGAAGGTAACCCTTGCTAGATTTACATTGAAATGAGGTCAAGCTACCTGGAAAAAGCCAGACTCGTCGAGCAGAAGATGTACATTGTTCCATGAGAGTCCCCCATGGTATGAGAAATGACAAGGTTCTTGGCAATATCTTTAGACAGTGCTTAATTTGGGCCTGTGTGAGAATAGGGGAAGTGGCAGGTCAGGGAGAAGGTTTCGCCACAAGGAGTTTATTTCTGCAGGCACTGAATGGAAAACCATTCCCAAACATTATGTAACACAAGCCAACTCTCTTTGCAACGGTAGGAAGAGGCAATTCAGGTCAGAAACAAAGTACACTTTCCCTCTGCACAGGCCTCTTTTCTCCTCCTGAGTTTCGTTGCTTGTGTTGTACTTTCTCCTCATCTCCACTTTCACTAGCCCTTTGGAGCACAGGTCCCAGCTCTAATGCAGATCCCACGATGCTACTTACCAACCACCTACCTATGCATATGTATGGAATTTTACTGAAGTAGTTGTAAAGGTTCACCAATTAATCTGCTGGCTTTAGCAGGTCAAACACAATGACTCTTCCAGGGGCTCTGTAATGCAGCTGGATACTGAGCTCTAAGCTCGGGTTCTGCATTAGAGTATGTGGAGGGTGACAAGTGGTGATATCTTACATCTAACCAGAGTTCAACAATTACATCAAGATTCTTCAAAGAGAACACCCGAGAGTCCATAATAGGGGCCATGTAATGAATGGGAACAGAGTTTTAGGAAGCAGGTAGGGAAATATGAGTTGAAAACGGATCCTTCGGCAATAAATCATAGAATCTTGTAGGTAGAGAGGAGAGATCCTTACGGATTATCTAGTCTGGGGTTATCATCCTGGGGCAAACATTAGAATTACTTGGGGGAACATGTGAGAAATTCACATTCTAGGGCTTCCTCTTGGAGACTGTAATTCAGTGGGTCAAGGTGAGAAGTTCAGAATCTGATCATCAGGGAGGTCTAATGCTGCTGACATGGAGGTCTTGTGTGGGTCCCAGATGAAGAACCTAGGAAAAGTAAGCGACTCATCCAGTGCCAGACGGCTAGTTAAGAGGGGGCAGAATGAGACTACCATTCTCTGGTCTTTCCATTCCTTTTAACTGTCATCAATTAGCATTTCACTTGTGGTGAAGCTCTGTGGTTCTGTGGATAACAGGGGGTTGAATGGAGGACACTTGGGCGAAGAAGAGAGAACTATTTGGAACACATGCGAAACTCTATTTACACCAAGCTTTAAAATGAACTTCCCATTTTCCAGCTTCGGCTTCCAGAATGCAACCTTAATCTAGTTCATTTGCATAAGCTTTAAAATAAGCCTTTAGAACAAATGTAAATGGATCTTCAAAGAACAATATTATGATGGGTTCAGTGTAAATGACTCAAAAACATATGGACCACATTTCTTGAGAATTTCCCAGAGAGTCATGCTGTCTGTCTGTATATAAAGGAGTTTTATTATAAGGCAAAACTGGGGGTTCAGAGGACAGTGGTACTCATGGAAGGATAACCTCTCAGCGGTTCTGATTTATTTTCGTGCCTCCATGGGCTGAACAGATGACATGGAATGGCCAACACAAAACAGAACTAAATCTCTTCATCAGGCTGAACTTGGATCGTAGGAGCAACTCACATCCCTGATCATGGAACACAGAACACAAATGTCAGAACTGGAAGGAATCAGAGATTCCGTTAAACTTCTCTCACAGTGGGGATGAGGAAGCTGAGGATCAGAGAGGGCAAAAAACTGTCAAGATTACACAGCCAGTATTGGTTGAATTGGGACATCAACCGAGGTATGTCTAACTCTGCATCTTATTTTCCTTTGAACCCATCACCCAGCTGCTAAGAAATCATCTGACGCCAGCTTTTAGAACTAGATAGGCCCAAAGCAGCTTCAGGGAGAGGTTAAAAGCCAGAACTTTATTGATCAACAGCTCTGCCACATCACTGACACACCGGTTGCCGGGTAACGTGGCTCCCCTCTGAAGAGGCAAGAAGGTGATTCCAAAGATGATGGATCTGCATTAAGCAAAACCCAATAACAAGGCACTTTCAGGTCAAAGACTTGGTTTGCTGTGGTTTGGAGTTTCTAGGTCAGCTGCTAAGGGGCTGGCCCCTGCTCAGCTTATCTGAAATGAGGCCCTCAGGAAAGACCTCCTCAGAGGGGAGAGTCAGGCAAACCAATTTAAGATCGCCTTAGACAGGAGAGAAGGAGATGCAGGCTTGTTTTCTGCCCAGCATTAGTATCTTACCGTTCAGCTAGGCTGACAGTAAGGAGGAGCTGGCTGTAAAAGCCCCAGCCAGAAGAGATGGCTGGGGGTGGGAGGGAGGCTGCTAACCTTGACCAAGTCAATTAACTGCTGAGGACCTCAGTTTCCCTTTTCATAAAATGGGGGGTGGTGGGTGGACTAGTTTTGTAATGTCGGTCCATGGATAGGTGCTGTCGGCTGCAAATGAAACACCTGAACTGTTTGCTAACAGAGACTCTTGGGCCCGAATTTCAGCCATTCTGACTCAGAAAATTTGTCGTGGTGCCCGGTGACAATCCCATTCATTCACTCACAGGTATTTACTGCACATGCAGGACATGGTCTGGACTCTGTGCTAGGTACCGAGGATATAATTATGAATGCATACTGTGTACAGAGCACTGTAGAAGGCAACTGGAGCACATAATTCTTTAAAGAATTCTTGCCTGATGAATGACTGTATAGTATTACATATGTGGGCTCTGGTCAAATTTGGGTTTGAATCTTCGCTTTGCCGCTTACTAGCTTGTGACCTTATTTATGCAATTCACCTAACCTCTTTGATCTCATCCGCAATACAGGGATATAATTACGGCGCCTACCTTATAAAAGCATTGTGATGATTACAACAGATAATCTGGCTGAGTTGCTTAGCACGGTTCCTGGAGCAGAGCCAAGGCTCACCAACAGTAGGTACACGCACAGATTCCTAGGGTTTCTCAGGAGCGTGTGTGGCATGTGTGTGAGTGTGCAAAACACATGCAGGCAGGCATGTGCAGTGTCTCTGTACCTTGGAATAGATTCAGTGATGGGAAAGACCTGCACTTCTGCTTGGCTCATCAGGAAGGGCCTTGCAGGAGAAGTGACATTTGATTTAGGACTTAATGATGGATGGAATCTTGATAAGCAGAAATGGAGATGGGTAGAGGGCCCAAGAAGGTGGAAGTCTTATTTGGGGAAATAGTGAACAGGCCATTTGTTGAGAGAGTCTTGGTGGGGAGGGCCTTGAGTGCCAGGCTAAAGAGGTCCTTTAGTCAAAGGACACGATTGGCATCAGTTTCTCTTTTGAAACATACCACCTGAGTTTTTTGGGTAAGGCAAGCCTTTTGATAAATATTTGTTGAATAAGTGACTCAGACATTGAGCAGGAAGCAGACTTTCTGGAAAGTTCATCTTGAGAAGACATGCAGATCAGAGAGGAGGGATGGGAGGGTGGAAGCAGGGAGGCCAGAGCTGTCATAATATTCTGAATGTGGGTGACAGGCTGCTGCACTACAGAGGGTCCAGGAGGAATGGAGAGGATGGAAGCAGTGCCAAGCCTCGGTGGCTCACTAGAGAGGAAGGTGTGGAAAGAAGAGGCAGAGACTTCAGTTTCCAAAATGTATTATCTGGAAGAAAATTAACGCCAGTGGGTCTACTAAATGGAGCTGAGGAAGAGGACTCAGAGCCTTTCCTGACCCTCCATACTACGTCAGGGTTCCCAGTCCTGTGTCCCATGGTGCTGGCAGAAGCGTCTGTTGGACAGAAAGGACTCAATGAACGTCACTCTTATTATTGTTATTTATAACAATATAACAGTATAAATAACAGCATTGCAAATTTCTCTGCTAGAAGGTAGGCTTCATGAGGCAAGTACTATGTCTGTCTTGTTGCCCTCTATGACCCCAACACCTAAAATCGTGAGTGCCACATAACAGATGCTAAATAAAGATTGATAAAATAACTTAACTGGTTAACTGAGGAAAGTAATTGACTCTGTTTGAGGCATATTAGGTTTGAGGGAATGGGCTCTGTCTTGGTGGAAATGTCCTCTGGGTAGTTGAATATTATGGGTTAGAGGTCCAGTTTAAAGTGAGAGATCTCTGGTCACCAGTGGACACCCTCTGCTGTCCCAGGCATTCACTCTGCCTCTGGCCATCTTTTTGGGAGGATCTCATGGAACTTTCTCCAAAATCACCCTTCCACTTTCCCACCCTCCCTGTATCCTGATTCTTCTACCAGAGACTCTTTGAATTTGAGCTGTGGTGATACCTCTGTGACACAGAATGGCCTCTTTTGTCTAAAGAAAATGACTGTAGAAGAAAATGACTATAGAATTGCAGGCTTCCAAATGAAGCTTTGAGGTACACCCCATAGCAATTCAAAAGGAAAAAAAAAAAGAGAGAGTGAGAGAAGCCTGAATAATACCTTAGCTCATTAAAAACTGCATTTGGTTTACATTTCAACAACTGAAAAAAAGGGCAGAAATGAATTTTACAATGCAGCCATGTGGGCTGAGACCAGTGAAACAAGACCACAATGGGACACGGAAAAAGAAAAAGAAAAGAAAAGAAAAAATAAAGAAAACAAAACCCAAACAAAAAACTCTGATAACTGGCTGTGTCACAATAAATACTCGATATATTTGGTATGGTGATTTCCAGCGGTTCTTTGTTTCTCCTACTGAATTCCCAAATACTTGCATGAAAACAAGCTTACAAGGTCAAAATCAGAGACCAAGGAGCTAACAAAAAAAGTATCTGGCAGCCTCAGGTGGTCTAACTACTGAAATTCACTTCGCGGGAGGGAGGCTAATGTGAGAGCTTAGCCTGCAGTGGCCCTCTGGGTTCTTCTGTCCACCTCATTGCTTGACACAATCTAGATTTTCATGGCTTCACAACTCACCCCCACAATGCACAGGCTGCTTGGACTTGCAAGGAAAGAACCAGCTGAAAGTTCCAGAGGCCTTTGTACCAGCCCCAGCCTTACGCCTGAAAAGGACAACATTAATGGTCACCACTACCAGCCAATACTCTGCTTGGCCTCTGGGTAGCTACTGATGCTGTCAGGCACCCTGCCATTCTTGAGCATTTGGGGATGTGAATAAGAATAATGGTCCCTTGCCCTTCACCAGCCTATGGTTTGGTAAAAGAACAGGTACATAAAACAAGTAGCTACCACACAGTGTGATATGTATTGTACAAGGAGTTCCAGAAGTGTGAGGAGAAGGTGATTAACTCTGCTTGCTGCTGCAGGATCAACTTCACACAGGAGGTGGCAATAAGTCAAGACTCCCAAATTCATAGTTCTAGCCCTGGCCTGCCTCTGCTCTCTTGAACTCCCCACTGGAGTTTCATATGATTTGCCAGCCTCTACTGGTATATCCTGCAGATACATCAAACTCAAGATTTTCAAAAGTAAGCTCCAAACTCCACGCATCGCCATTACCAGCCACCTAGTCACCCAAGCTGGAATCCTCAGAGTGATCTTGGACCTCTTTTTTTTCCCCCTCACCCAACCACTGATGACTATATCTCTGTGAAAGTTCTGGCCTGCCTCCTTTTATGTTACCATGATCGCTACCCAAGTTCAGGCCCTCACTGTCTCTAAGCTGTAATATTGCAAGTGTTGCAATCACTTCCCAAATCATTGGGAACAACTACGTGCAGAGAGCAGAGAAAGGACCCCAACACCCCTTTCTATGTGCCACAGAGTTGTTCTTTGCAGAGGCTGCTCTTGGTGGCCCTTGCCGCCTAGAGTCCTATGGTCAGCCTGAAGCCACTCCTGAAGAAGGGCATCGCCCTATTTTTCTGTCCCTCTGGCCCTGGATGTGGCCTTCCCTGATGACTTTCCACTGTTCTGTGTCTCATTCTGCATTTGAATCAAGTCTAGCGTGGTGGCCCCATAAAGCAGGGGTCCCCAGCCCCAGGCCACGGACTGGTACCGGTCGGTGGCCTGTTAGGAACCGGGCGGCAGGTGAGTGAATGAAGCTTCATCTGTATTTGCAGCTGCTCCCCAGCGCCAGCATCACCACCTCAGCTCCACCTCAGATCATCAGGCATTAGATTCTCATAGGAGCACCCGTCCCTGGTTCCCAAAAGTTTGGGGACCGCTGCCATAAAGGACCGCTTCATTAGTAATCAATCTTCCTGGTGATGGATTTATCTGCTCCTTGAATCTGGTGAGGTTGAGCTTTGAAGGCAAAACCAGGAAGTCACAGCAATTCTGAATTGTTTTATGCCATTCCAGTTCTGGCAATTCAAGGGAGACCTAGGACCCTCTCATCTTGGGGCGAGATGCTGCCTTCCAGGCGTGCAATCTCGCTGTCTCACTGTCCACTCGCTTTTCCTCCCTTTCCCAATAAACTGCTCAGGCTTCCGTGGCAGAAGACAGTGTTAGCCCCAGGAAGCTGTGAAAGCAATAAAAGAACTAAATGTTTTCTAGGTCACTGCCTGATCAAGTCCCCACTTAAATAATAATCTTGCCATTGCATTTGCAAAACCCCAGACTCAGGCCCCAAAAGGTTATTTCATCAATAATTCTTGAGCTTGCCTACGGCTAAAATTATTCCCAGCAGCATTTCAGGCTATCTCTAAACAGGCTCTGTGGAGGAGAGGCCTGGTTCTGCTCAAGTACTTAGGCAGGAACCATTAATATTGTTGAAGGGGGAGGCGGGGCAGGAGGGGGAGGAAGTGTGTGTGGTGGGTAGGACTGAAGAGGATTCTTCCAGAAGGGGGCAGGTAAGGGAGGCCACGGCAGATTCGGCCCTTGGTTGGGTGCCTGCTGTCTGACAAGGAAGCTGCTTTTCGTGTTTATAAATGTGGATGAAACCAGGCCAAGTGTGCCATCCAACGTCATGATAAAAAGTCTCCCACAAACCCAACTCTGCATGGGGTCTCTTTGCAATCTACAGCCTCCAGCCGCTCCAGGGCTGTGTGCTACTCTGCTGTTGAAAAGGCTTCTTTGATTTACTCAGCGTATTTACCAAGCAATTTGCAAGAGCAAGTAATTATTCCTCAGTTCACTGAATCATAGGTGCGGGGAAACACTTAGGTCATCGAATTTGACCTCCATGTAGCCTTCCTGGGCCTCCTTGGACTTGTGTTCCTTTTAGCATTTAATCTCCTCCCGCCTCCAGTCTCGACAGCCCTGGAGCGCTGCCGCTTCCCCAGAGAGCCCAGCCCTTCGCCCAGTTGCTTCTCTCAGCTCTGCTTTTTACTGTTGTGCTTTTCATCTCTCTCTCCACGCTGAGGGCTATTGCACCTTGTCCTCCCGGCTTTGGAGACTGTGATTAATTCCCTTACTTCATTTATACTGTTTTCGTGGAGGTATTTATAGACCGTGATTGTGTTCCCTCGGAGCCAGATCCTTTCTCAACTATATAAATTTGGCTCCCTCTCTCTAAACTGATACGACTTATCTGCTAATCCCTGGAACATTTGTTGGTATTTATGTTTGGTTTGAATTTTCTACACCTGTGCTAAACTGCACTGACTCGCATTGCTCAAGTCACCCATTCCTTGATATTCAATGAGAAAGTCTCACTCCCATTCTTGCCAGTTTTCTCTTGAGGACACCAGCGGCTGAAAACCAGAAAGATCGTGCAAGGGGAGAGGAGGTTAACAGATGGCTCATAATTATATTACAAGAGCATCTCCAAAGGAAATAGGATCATTTTTCAAGCGACTTCTTTACCCAAGTACTCTGTTGCAATTCTCCCTCCTTTAACAAGAAGTTCTTTTTTTTTTTTTTAAATGTCAACAATTATTTCTCCAAGAAAGAAATAAAAGAAAACTTCCAAATAGTCTTTACAGGCGAAAGGAGACAAATGAAGGGAAGGGAGCGAGAGAGTGGGAACTTGACCGTTGTGATCATTTCCACATCTCCACCCTTGACGTGTGCAGTCCGGCTGGTGAGCCTGGGAAGAAGTTAGGTTTATACTCATCAACTGTCTGGGCCATAGAGGACCCGAGAGACCTTAGCTTAATTTCATCTTCTACATGAGGAAACCTAGTCAGGACTGTGTTGTAGAACAAGTGCCCATTTTGATGTCATGGGCCTTGGGTTCTATTGTCTGCTCATCTGTTGACCAGCTACCGGGGGTCCTTGATTACATTCCCCAATGTTACCAAACCTCAATTTTCTCATCTGCAAAATGAAGGGTGTGCTATCTACCTTGGGCTTACTGTGGATCTTGATGATAATGACTGTAATAAATAAGTCTCAGGCACATGGTAAGCACAGAATAAATGATAATTGTTACTGAGGCATAGAACAGTGAAGTGACCTGCCCAAAGTCACCTGGGTTACTCTGGAGCCAGACTGTGGGCCGTTTACTTCTCAGTTCAATGCATCTAAGATGGTGCTACCTCCTTGATATCTACCCCATTGAATACACCCTATTTCTTGAAGGTGCCAAGGAAAACGTTTTCAGTTGTGCCACACTGGCTGTAAATGCTCGATGCTCTATGCTCAAATTTGGAGGGGCTCAAAGCCCACACTGAAGCTTCCAATGAGGGCAGCCAGAGAGGAGCACTTCTATCTTATTATATCCTCCTTGGAAACGAGGTTTGGCTGAGAGAGACTTATGCATGTGGTGTGAACTTGCCAGTGAATGTCGCAGCAAGGCCTGTTAGAGGACTGCGGGACTGGAGCAGAGTCACCAGCCCAAGTCGGAATGGGAGAGATTTCATGAAACTTTTTACTAGAGAAGGCCCAGGTACTCTGCTGGGTGATTTACGAATACCATTGAATTTCACCTCTCTCTCTCCATAACAGGAAGTAGGTGTAATGTTTTTTTCTTCTATAGATAAGGAAGTAGAGGCTCAGATACACCACATGAATTATACAAGCCAGCAATTGGCAGTGTAGCATTTGAACCCAGGTCCTTAGTGATCGATGATCATCTCTTTCCCTTTTCATGAGTGTGCTAATAAAATAAATAGCGGCTACCACTCCCTCTAGAGATGGCTTTCGTTTATGTGGCACCTATCTCTAAGGAGCTAAAAACGTCGATAGATTTTTATAAATCCAGTTAAGTTTGTTATCTTAATATGATCTTGTCTAGTTTCTTCGTATGGATGTGTGCGCATGTGATTTAGACAGGGAAATTAATTTGGATCATTTAGACCAAACACATTTTATCTTATGTCTGTGCTGTAAAATTTACCAGAAAATTGATGAAACTTCAATTCACGTTGACAGTGTAGACAAAGTGTCTGAATGCATTCTGTAGAATGAGACAACCGTTCTACTCAGCTCATTCAATCCACTCACCCTAAGTTGAAAATGCCCCAGGAAGCAAACTGTCTCATTCACAAAGGTCTTCAAGGACAACCTGCCTCAGTAAAACCATCTCCTTGTCTAACAATTTTTCACAGCCAGAAAGTTCTTATACATAATCAGAATGTCTATTGCTTTGAGCAAATCACTTTTCCTTCTGTTCCATTCTTGCAAGCAATGGAGAACAGCTGGGAAGGTTTCAATATCTCTATTATGAGCTTGAAAGCTGTTTTAAAAACACTGTTCAAGTGTCTCTTCCGCTGGCTAAATAAACTTGATTCGTTTAGTATTTGTTACAGAGAGCCATCTTTTCTACACATCCAACCCTTTGACAAGAGAGTTACAATAATTTTGGAATGTGAGATCTCAGAGGGCAAGAGTGACCAATGATTACAGAGCTATATAAAGTAATTATTACAATATTTGCTTCAAGTGGATACTTATTAAACATTTTTGTTTAGTGAGAAAGAGAAAAGAGTGAGAACTAGTGCTAAATTCCAGTGTCTACCAGAATATAATAAGAAAGCCAGAGAGGAAACAAATTGAAAGGGTAATGTGAAAGAAGATAGATGGAAAAAGAGAGACAAAAGTCTATTCTCCTCAATTTGTATTATCTGTGAGCAGGGTAGGCAAGAGTATTACAGTCGGTCAGAATGTGGGCTTGAGAGCAGGAAAGAACTGGTTTTAAATCCCTACTCTGCCTAAGTGTGTGATGTTGATCAAGGTGCATCTCCTTGTAGTTCAGTTTCTTCTTTTGCAAAATAGGGACAGTAACAGTTACCCCTGAGTTGTGAAGATGAAGCAGGATACCCTAAACATTTCCCAGTCTCATGGAAGGTGTTCAAAACATTGTAGCTCTTATTCTCTTACTCCAGGAAGCTGGCTATGGGGTCTTGTCTTTTGAAACTATCTCTAGGAGTCTCCTCACTTTTGGACTGTGAGGAGACTCTTAGAGATAGTTTCAAAAGACGAGACTTGAGATTTCTTTCCCAAGAATTGAAAAGATGGCTTTAAAGAATGTCAGGATTACTTTGGCACTTATGAATTCAGGGGATCCTAGGCGCTGACTGGCTGGTGAGTTAATTATATAGCTGCAGAACTACCATTTTCATTACTGTGCTAATAATAATGATTGCATTATAACATTATCCTTATAGCAGAATAAGCCCACTGGGTGTTGTACCTGAAAATGGACACAAGATGAGATGACAGAACGCTGAATCTTTTCAAGTTTGAGTACAATTTACGAGTATCTATTGTACAAAGTATCATTGTTATAATGATTACTATTTTTTTTCTCCAAAAGGTTCACATGTTAAAAGAATGCAAATTCCATTTCTCCTGACAAAGAAATCTAAATCCATGGATTCGCTTAGCTGTATCGCTGAAGGAGAATTCACCTAAAGTAGAGAGCATAAAAAAAAAATTGATACTACATGTCTCTTCATGGATTTTCAGAGAAAATGGGTGAGGCTGGGATGGATGGTGTTGGAAGCTGAGCAGATGTTGGTATAAACACTCTGCTTGCTCTGAAACATGTGCTCTTTGTTAAAGGAGGTAGCAATGAACTATAGGAAACTGAGCTCTTGTGCTCTTCCACAGTCTCTTGTAATATTGAATTCTGTTTTAGCAGAAATGCTTTGGGGTTTTCATGTAGCCAGTGGGTATGAAGCAGAAATGTAAGCCCTCCACAAATGGTTCTGCCTTCCTCCAGTCAACATTCAGAAACATGAGGTTAGTGGACTTGAGGAACACCCTACGTTCAATAAACCTGCTCTATACAAGAAGAACAGGAAAAAAACTCCCCAGGATGTAATATGTTGGTTAATGTTTGCCTGCCCACTCTTCATGCCAGAGGAGGCCTCTCAACTCCAAGTGACTGGCATCAGAGCACCAAAGATCCCTCTGCCTCCAAGGGGCTTTAGGCCTTCTCTCCAACTCACAGTCAGCAGGCTTTCCAGAACCAGCCAGGAGGGTCCTTCCATTATCTCTAGGAGCCAAAATGCATTTCCTGCATCATGGGGTCACAGGGCCCCCCTTCCCAGTTGTCCACACTTACAAAAGCAAGTTGGTAACCCAGATGAGTTAGGAAAAACAAGCAAAAAAGACTATAAAAGAAAAGAGGCAATTAAAAAATAAAATTAAAGACGATTGCGGGATATAAATCTTCTCCCCAGCTCCCCAGGTGAAATGTTTATATTGATTCATTTACTCAATAATGGCTCACTTTCTCATTTCTAGCTCAGATTATATTAAGACCTTGTGAAAGGCTACAGTTGGGAGCATAACCTGATAAGGCAGAGGGCTGAGAACCTGGGTACATGATCTGAGCTCCTGCCTGGCATCCCAGTTCCCCTGAGGAGACCAAGTAAATCCCATCACCACCTGTCTCCTGATCTATAGAATGGGGATCATCACATCTGTTCCTCTTATGATGTTCCATGCATCTTCATTACACGCTTGGAAATGATTAGATAGAAGGGTCCACAGATAATATTAGTTTTAACGATAATGGTCTTAATAAATATTTATGCCAATAAAAGACTATAAGGTGTTGGAAGAATTTGCTTGTGTTCCATTTAAGACTAGAACTGAGAAATGAAGGGAAGCACCTACCTTGTCACTATTTGTCTTTCTTAGTTAACGATGTAAGATATATGATGGCTGCTAAACAATTTGGTGGCAGAACGTTATAAATGAAGCCTGTTTTCCCTGGAAACTGCATAACCATTTGAATTAATTTAATTTGAAATATCAAATTAAATTAAACTGTAGCATAATCCCCAAGGGAGAGCATATTTCATTTGCAATATCTTTTGATAGAGTGTTCCCTGCCAAAAGTTTTGCTTTGCATCTGGCTACAGATCTAAATTTATTGCATTAGCTTGGAGAAGACTTTTAATAGAAAGCAAGATAAAAAGAAAACTTGATGGAAAATAAAGATGTTTAGTGCCGAAAACAGCATCCCCAGAACTTGCTTCTTTAACTTTATGCTCTCTGGATGTCCATCTCTAGTCTTCAACTTGAACCACATAGCTGGGTTGGATAGGTAGGTGGAGGACTTTCTTTTGATGGTACTAATTAATATGTACAAAAAAATATCAAAAGAGGATGGACACAATCTACTTGGTTTAAAGGCTATAAACTAATTAATGTCTTTATTATGTTGAAGGAGATAAACATCTGAGAAGTAAAGAACAGGGATAAGAAATTAAAAAGGTCACCTTTAAGGTCATGGGGTATCCGTGTGTTTAGGGGTGTCAGGTGACTGCTGTGTTCTTCCTGAGTTGTCTCCCTTTCTCAATAATTGCTCCTCTAAGTGCAGTTCTCTACCTGGGACTATAGGTTAGAAGGAGAGGAGATGGTGAATCCTAAAATATAAGTCACCCCAAATCAGCATTTAGGAAATGACTGGTCTCTTTTTCCATGGCAAGACATTGAAGAAAATTGCACCGAGCAGCTGCCTGAAAGTTGATGCAGTGGGAATAATCTAGTTCTTCCTAGTGAGCAAATACACAGCAGGAGAGGCAGTTGTGAAGGGGAATGTTTGCTTGAAACAAACAAGCCTGGCCCTTTAAGGAAGGTGTGTGCGGAGCTTAAATTGAGCTCAAAGAACCCAGATAAGAATATCTTAATCAAATAAAAAAAGCATTAGGCTTTAATCTCCAGCACTTTAGTAACCTCCTAGTTTGTTTTAAATCTTGATTGGAAGAATTATCCTGACAAGAAAATTAGTAGTAAGTCAATAAGCCTGTGGCCCAAAGATAGGGCATTAAGTAACCAGAGGGAAAAGATTTATTCCAGCCCAAGGCCCTCGCTGGCCCTCCAGCAGCCACAAACACAGACTTGCAGGTGGTCCACTCCAGATCCTGTGCACTGCAGTGGTGGCAAAGTTCATTACAATTTTAGCCAGGAGGCCCTGAAGTGCAGGTAATCATATTTAAAAAGATAAGGAACACAACAAGAAAAGAACCCTGCTTAGTGAAGAAATTCTAATTTTCAGTAGTCGTGGGTGGAAAATCAATACTACTCTCCGATGCTAAACTAGACTTGATAAAGCCACCTCCTCACCTGCTCTTTAAAAGAGAAAAGCACCAGAAAGTTTGAGAGAAAGAAGGCCTGCAATAGGAAGAGATGTGCATGCTGACAGTCCTTCCTGAGCACACATGCCCCCACCCCCACCCCATTCCTGTCGCTCCAGAGCTTCCCCCGGAAGCCAGCTAATTCCAGCCTTCCCTCCTTGTTAGAGCGTTTCTCCCTGACACTTCAAGTCGCTCTTCTCCATGCCGCTTATTTGCATTTTTTTTCCACCCTTCACTCCTTCTCCATATGTGTGCTCACCATCTGCCACTCAGATGTGAAGAGAGAGATAGACAGGCAGCTGGATAGACAGGGAGAGAGAACCCCTCACCAGCCTTGATGACCCAGCACCCAATGTTGGTGCCTCACTCAGGAATATTAAATTGCATCTAGTTGTTATCTTGATATAAAGTAAAGTTCTGTTAATTGACGAACAATGGAAATGGTGCTTTCTTATACTTTATCATTATTTAAGGGTAACAGTTTTAGACATATTGGGAGATTTCTGTTTTAATCACCAGTTATGTCTTTGGCCAATAAAGCTCACATTGTTAACATTAATATATACATATTTATGATGAAGCTAGACATAATTAAGTAGAATGTTCATAGTAACCATACTGATAATCATTCAAAATCAGGTCTCCCTGATGTTCTCCAGCAGCCTACTTCACCTCCAGCACTGCCATAAAAATCGTGAGCTGCAGAGCTATTATGTCACTCACCCCATATTGAAATGAAAACTCTTTAGAAAGGTCAATCAAATGTAATACGTGATCAATAGAATGATAGCGAATGACTTAATGTATTGCATTGAATGTCAACTGTGTTCTAAAAACTCTAGTTTTGGTGGAGTTCTTGAAGAGGAAGGGGCTTTCAGGAAAATATGGCAGGTTCCTCAGAAGGGGTGCCCTCTGGATGATCAGGCCAACAGCTGACCAAGACCAGGACAAATGTAGTGTCAGTCCAAGCCCATGGAGTGCCAGTAGCATTATCTCACATCCTTGGAAGAGAATGGAGCCATCTGTCATCTTGGCCTTAGCAGTTAAATGTAACAGGTTCCCCAAGGAGAAGGGGGCTACAGCTCTGGAGGCGGCAGAGGAAACAAGGCAAAAATAAAACCTTTCCTTTGGGTTAATCTGACAACTGCCCTCTCTTCTACCTCCATTCAGATGTGTCTGTGCAGCTTTCCCCTTCCTTTCTTTTGAGCAGTGTGTACTCTGAATTCAGTTTGGGATGCATCTACATGTTCCTGCCAAATTCGCTCGTGGCATCCTGTGTTGTCTCTCCTCAATTAGATTATAGGCTTCTCAAGGTGCGTGCTTCTCCACCTTTTAGTCCTATAATGCCTAAGCAGATCTGGGCAGGTGCTCAGGAAAGGCTTGCTGAAAGAAGGGCTCAAAGAATAAATCTTTCAGAGCTTTATGGCAGGGAAAAATTGGTGGTACTGTGATCTGTTTCTTGCAGGTACTGCTTGTACACAAGGCATTGGTTTCTTTGAGTGCCTGGCCAGACACAGCTACTGAGACACAGGGGTCTGCCTCCAACCAAATGCGGCTCCAATTCTAACATTTTTATATGCCATGTTACACACATCATTTTGAACCTCTCAGAAGCCCATGCATTTCTGAGCATTGGCAATCAAGCATAAAGTTCTGGGGCAAGCTGTGAAATCTCTGAAATGAAAATCAATTCCATCTCCATTTCATGGGGACTAATGTGGCATTTACAACATAAACAATCACTTCTGTTAGGGAGGAAAATTAAAAGCTGTGCTACATAAAGGCACAATGTTTAAAGTTCTGGTGGAAATGAGCACTTGGCTTTGAGATGATTACAAAAGAATTGGAAAAAGGAAAAAAAAATGAAAAGGGAGGAAAAGAAAAAGCCAGCCCCAACAATTCAGAAGTGCACAGGTTTCATAACATAAATTTGCTCTGACTGACGCCATTGGCCTCGGCTCAGACCTCTGGCACAAGAAAGAAAAACCTTGGGCATTTCCTAAGTAATGAGAAGAAGGCGTTTCAAGGGCTCATGAAAGTCACGGCCACGTCCTTTCCTGATAGTGGTAGAAGACAGAGGGATTTTCCGATGGGATAGGGCTCAAGACCCACATGATGGCAGTGAGTCCAGTGATTTTAGGGTCCTCCCAAAGTACAGGTCTCTCGAATCCTTAATCTGGTCATATTTTATTATATCAACCTTAGTTTCCCTGTTGTTACAATAGGGTCTCATGAGTTTCTTTCTGTGCGCAGAATCCTAAAGGTTCCAAGGTGAAATATAAATGAAAGGCAGGAAAAGGAGTCTGTTAGAAGCTAAAAAGCCTGGAGTTAAGCCTGGCTTTTCCACTAGCTAATCAAAGAATTCTAGGAAAGGATTCTAACCTTGGATGACTCAGTTTCCTTATCTGTAACTGAGAAGTTAGACCACGTGATCGCTAAAGAAGATTGGCTCTGAAGTTTTTATCCCTCTCTTATTTGGCATTGGACTACAACCCTTCGGTTGGCCTCATTTGCATGGATGGTGGGGAAAGATAGAAGCTGTTGCCAATCAGGAGGAGCTCGTTTGCATAATGGTTGTGATTCGCTAATTAGCCAGAAAGACTTCCAGTACAGCCACGGCAGGGAGGCACCAGGGTTCCTGCTGTGACATTCTTTAACCCTGCTCCTGGTTTTGGCTATTAAGACTCTGAAAGTGCTAGCCAGTAAGGAACTGACTTTTCTATAAAGCTGCCCAGACAATTAAGAACATTAGCATAAAGGAATCTTTCTCAATTAGTTATTATTAGAGTGGGCTGAAAATGCCGTCTTGCAGTCTTTTAAAGATTTTTATCACAGTACTATGTTTGTTGTATTACCAGTGTCACATGTACATTCTCATTCTATTTTTGTTCTGCATCGAATAGTTCGTAGTAATACTATTTTGAGGGGTAGTTATTTCCGTACTGTTTGAAGAGAAGTCAGATGAATTTCAGATACAGGCAGACTTCGTTAATTCTATGGTGAGCACAGGACAACCCAGGGAATGGCTCGTGTGCATATGGCAGCCAATCATCCCCTCAGACAGCTTGATTTGCCTGAATCAAAGAAGCAACTTGTTAGACATTCCTTGCCCTCACCCCAAAGCGCTAATCACCTTTTCAAGGTAGAAGATAGATGGAAAACACAGCACAAATTGCATGCCGTAACCCCAAAATGCTAATCAATTTCCAACATCTAAATTATGACTTGAGACCTTGCATGATAAGGTAAGAAAACAGTGTCTGTGCATACAGAACTATTATTTACCAGTGTCAAAAATAGCTATCATATTTGCATAACTGTGGGGCTAGATGACAATTTCTCCCTCAAAACTGCTTCTGTGGCAGAAAAAGCTTTGACCAATATGAAGTGTGTCATGGCGTTATTTTTTTTAACCCTTACAAGATGGAATGGGACCTCTTGGAATGAGATATGAGTGTTAATTTGGAAAACAGAAATTACCTGAGAAAACAATTTACAGCGCTTCTTTATATTTACTTCAAGTGCATTGGGTGCCATCTCATGTGAACCGGCGGCCTCCAAAGTGGGTCATGGGCACCCCAGGAAGTCATTTAACCCTTTGGGGTGCAAGGAGAAAGAATTTTCTCTCTTCTGTATTGTCTATTTGGCAGATATGGGTTTTCATTTCATGCATCTAATGCATTAGAACTGGAGTACACCCATAGAATTTACATAGAAAAGCATATATTCTGGGTATATGCTAATTTTTTTTTTTTTTTTTTTACTGTTGGAGGTTAATGATAAAAGTAAAACCTTTGGCAATCATTTGTAGACAACACATATTGTGGTACTGACCAAGAGGATAGCCTGCTTTTAAGGAGAATTTTCTAGAAAGAAAAGCTCATTAGCTGTATCTACAAACATACTGTTAGGGACGGTGCTTCTGACATAAAGAAACCCCACTGTAAGCATTGCACATAAATATATTTAACATTTTATATACCTTTCTATTCAGACAGTAAAGAAATATGTGTTTCTAAAGAATGACCATTATCAATATAGTCTCTCAAAGTGAAGAATGATAGATTCAGTTCTCTTTCAGGTAGGGGAATCCATCTGGTGTAAGACAGGATAAAGTGTTTTCAGAGAAGAATGGCCACAATGGAGAAGTAGTAGGAAATATTCCAGCTAAGCCAGCCTGAAGATAGGCCTAGAGTCCTTATACACCCTATGCCAACCCCACCCCTACCCCAGGACTCCCTGCATAGACAGAAAGACCTGCTCAGATTTCCCACGCAACAGGTTTCTGTGTAGCATGTTTCTCTTTATCCTCAATAGCTTCTGCTCTTGTTCCTCATTCATTCAATTGCAAATATTTACCAGGTATTTAAGGTGTGCTAGACATAATTCTGACAATCCTGAGATTCTCGTTTCCTCTGTACTCCTGCCTGGGGGTCACCTGTGGGTCTCCATGCTGGAATTTTGAGAGGCTACCGACTCACGGCTCCTAGTTATTGTTCATTGATCCCCTATTGAGAAATCTGGATTATTAAATATGTTTCAAACAGAGCTCGAATAGCAGGACGAGAGATGAAGACTCTCAGAGAGAGCAGGAGCTTTCCTTGCCCAGCCTGTCTACGCTGTCTTCACTTCTTCCTGGCAGCCGGATGCTTCAGAGTGTGACATCCTAGTGTGTTCTTACGGTTTGCATTTCTGAGGACCATCAATAACTATTCTATCCAGAATAGAACTGAATAGAACAAGAAGGAGGTTCTATTTTTGAGAACCTCCTTCTTGTTCAATCTTGAATTTGATGCAAGAGTGATCCAAAGAGACATCTAAGTAAGAGTCAGTACCTATTCTCAGCCATAGTTGGAGGAATTAGTGCCACACAGGGGCACAAGCACATGGCAGCACATGGGGAAGTGCTAGGGCTGTGTTCAGGATCTGCTAGAAATCAGGAGGCCATTTAGATACATTAGAAAAGCCTAGGACTTGAAGTCAGACCATCATGAGTCTAGCCTTAGCTCCATCATCAACTAGCTGTGTGGCCTTGGGCAAACTACTTCCACCTTTGAATATCAGGTTCTTCATCAATAAAATAAGAATGATAATATCTACTGTTAGGATTGTCTTGAGGAGTAAATGAGTATGCAAATGCCTTGTAAACTAGAAAGTGCTGTACACACTTTAGCAAGTACTATTAATAGAGGGTGATTACTCTGGTTTGGGGTGGTTAGAGAAGGCTTTATTCTGTTGATACCCTTTAGGACCAATATTTTAAAATGTAAATGGAAGTGAGAAGCTGAAGCTCACATCCTCCACGTATTCCTTGTTGCTGGACTGTGGGATGTGGCCCACTTTCTCCAACTTACTCCTTCTTCTGTAGAGTCTGCTAGAGTTTGGAATCCCTGTCCTGACCAGTTGGAGACGAATAGAATCTGGGCAGAAATGGGGTTGACCGGGGCTCAGGGCCATGCAAAGCCTAAAGGAAGAGGGATGGTAAGCAGCTTGTCAGAGTCCCACACTCTGTCCAGGCAAAGGTTACTGACAGATCTCCCAGGAGGCTCACTGGAGGGGACTGTGGTGTGTTGGCCTTTCAGGAGAGTTTCTTATCTAGTGAGGCCTGTGGTGTATGGTGACTTGCCTGCTGGTCGCCAGCAGAGAGCAGTGTCTAGAGTCTGTTCCTCCTGTCTCCTCTTGGGAGCAAGACAACCTCAGTCCCTCCCCTTTCTCCTTTCTCCTTCAATGCGGGTTCACAGTTGACAGTTCAATGTAAGTATTAAGATTCGTAAACGGGAAGAGGATTTAGAGAGTAAACACAAACCTAACTCACAGAACACATTATATGGGTATACTGTTATTACTTTAGGACATGGTTACTCTTAACCTTAACTCATCTTGTAGAAATGTAATTACTGTGTAGTTTCTGTATATCAGCAGATCTTATGACCAGAGGGCACCCCACTCAGCACCTGGGGGCTGGAGCAGAGTTGTGGTCTGTGCTATTTCTTTTTGGTTTTATCTTCTTTCCTATAAAATCTCTTGGGGAGCCTCCCCAAGAGGCAGCTCCCCGCTTTCAATCTCATTTTCTGATATTGAGTTATGAGTTTCCCATAATTGAATTTAGCCTGGGTCTCCTGGTTATTCATCTTGGCTTGCTCACTGTTCATCCTCTGGATGCCCTGGAGAGTACTGTGTCCTGCGGCAGGACCCCTTGGCTGGGGACTGGGTTGTGTTGAGTTGCTAAAGCATGTGCAATGTTCATAAGAAACAGTGTTCATGAGACAAAAAATTACTAGCTGTCCTTTAATATCCATTCTCTACTCTTTAGCTGCTACTAAAGGACACCCTAGATATTAGTGGAAAATGGCTGCCCAGAATAAGCCACACATTCCTCAGCCTCCCTGACAGCTATGTGATCCAGTACTGGCTAGCAGGATGTGAGCAGAAGGGATGCTCACAACTGCTGGGCTGGACTCTTAAAAGAAAGAGACAAGTGTTTCCCATTGACTGCAATCTGGATTCAATGGTGGGAGCTGGAGCAACCACGGTGGACCAGAGATGGGAGTCATGCTCTCTATTGCCCATTTCCTGAATGGTTGTGACAGAGAAATGAACTCTTTTTTTTTTTTTTGGTTGAGAACAGTGTGAAGTTGAGCCTTGGTCACATGGCCTTAAATGGAGACCTTTGCTCTGGAGATCTTCAGTGGGGACTCTACAGTGGGGACTCCTGCCATGGGCACCTTCATTAATCTGCTGGGCTGGCTCTCCATGGCTAAAAGCTAAGAATGAGCTGGGACAAAACTCCACTGGGTTTGGGGCCATCTTTGCAACGGTCCCCTCCAACCCATTCTTGGCCCTGAATTCCTTCTTTTTTCCATTGTTTCCCCTTTGGCTGTGGCTGACAGCTCTAGAGACATACTCTCAGAGCCACACACACACTCAGGGCTCATGGGATTCAAATTTGAAAGCATGACAAAGCAGGAGAAGAGGGGCAGGAGCCCAGGAGGATTATCCCAACTTTCAAACACATTCCTCTGGCAGAGAGGAAATAGTGCTAGGCCAGGTTTGAGACCTGATTCTGGCTCGACCATTAACCAGCTATGTGATCTTGAACAATTCTCCTCCTCCTGTAGCCAAAGGAGGGAGCTAGGCCAGAGGATTTCTAGAATTCCTTCCAACTTGAGCATTCTATGATGTGATAATTCTATGACCATCCTTGTGGCTGCAGTGTCATCTTCAATACATGAAACAAATGACCTCAGGAAGGTCTACGTCTGTGCCTCACTCACTTCTCATCATTGCTCAGCACTGAGCAGTGGTTGCTGTGGGGGAGAGGAGAAGGCAGGAGGGAGAGGGGTGAGAAGAATTACAGAGGCGACAGACCATGGTGGTCTTTCTCTTGAGGACTCTAATCTCTCCGAAACAACATAACACAACACACTCAGAATCTGTGAGTTATTCAGGAAATGGGCCCTTGCTGGGGTCCTGAGCACAGGTGGGTTTTCAGGGAAAGTGAGCAGTGGTGCCAGCAGCACAGGTCTGAAACCAGCTCGCCCCTTGCTGTATGACCTTAAATGAGTTTCCAAGCTTTTGAGCTTCAGTTTCTTCACTTGAAAAATCAGGATGATAGAACCCCCCCCTTTCATATGTGCAAGGTGGGGAGAGAGTGTTTCTGAAACCCACAGCATATGGTAGGTGCTGAGTGAATTCTAGGTGCCCACCCTCTTCTCCTCACTCCTTCCTCTTCTGAAAACGGACTGATTTAAGTATCTGCTTAGTTTCCAGCTGATAGTCCAACTCTCTTGCCTTCTGCCCCCTGAATCTTTTCTCTTTATTTCCTTGTCTTTCTTCCCTACAACTCTGTACCCACCCTCCCCCAGCAAAGTTCTTCCATCATTTTTCTTTGCAGAGGGCACGGAAAGGTGGGGTTATCCAGATGCCCAGTGATATTTCAGAAGCTCTAATTAAGGGGAAAATTATGCATGCCATTTGAGTTTTAAAAGAGATTCAGATCAGAATGAATAAAATGCTAACTTTTCCCCTGTCTAACCCACTCACCCACATTCCCTGGGGCAAAATGAAACATAACTCAGTTTCTCCACGAAAGGCATCAGACAGCAGGTCAGTCTGGTCAACGGGCCGACAGCAAGCGGCAGTGCCAATGGTCTCGGCAAATATCCATTCTGTTGTGAGTCCTCTCACCACCTCTTTCTTAGCTAGATATAGAAAGAGAAAATGACAGTGACGTGTGCTTCATTCTGCCTTAAATAGAAAGCATAGATGTCTGTCCTAGAGATAGGTGGCAGTGTGGATTCAGGTGGTGTGGTCCCCCCAATTTTCTCTCTGCAGATGCACCTTTTCCAGAGGTGTTGAGGACCTTCTTTTATATCCATCAGAAGCCCACCTCCTTCATTGTGGCACCCCCTCTGCTTCAGAGGTTCCTGTCAGCCACCTGTGAGCCAATGGCAACTGGATGTCAATCCCTAAAACATTTCTCACTCAGTCTATGAGTCTTAGTTTATGTGATCTTCTGCTAGCGTTTCTTGCCCCCATCTCTCTGTCTCTGGAAATGTAGGCCCTGAATGCTGGTTTTTGTTATTTCACACATGAATAGGACATATGACTTAGCTACTTTGAGCTTGTTCCATGAGTCTCCGGGGCCCCATAAACGTGGTTATTTCCATGGTCCTACCTCAGGACTGAAAGGAGTCTTCCCGCTTTAGACTGGGACTTAGACCAAGAACCCCACCCTCCTGGCCTGGATCCTCATCAATGAACCATCTAAGTGTCACTCCCATCAATACCTCAGTTCTTTTTTTGTCAAGTACAAGAGTTCCCTGCTGTAGCTTGAAGACTTCTGGGATGCCACCAAATAGTATACAGGTGATAAAAGGTATCACACGAGGGGATAATCATGGCATTTCTGGGTAGAAGGAAACCACTCATTAAGATCAGAGGTTAATAAAAAGTATCTAGACTCTTTAAGCCTTCTGTGGCCAGAGGTAGGTAACAGAGGAGCCCCTGAGAATCACCAAGTACCCTGACCCAACCATATTCCATGGTTCAACAAACTCTTTTTACTGATGAGATACCAGTTTTTCGACCTGTAAAATGGAGACCATGAAGATGGACAACCTTCTAAAGCTGAAATTTTGATACAATTGTTCTCAAGTTCATCTACAGATTTATCTTTTTTCTAAAATCCCACAGAGTTAAGCCCCTGTGTCTCCTTTCCAGGGTAGCTCCTAAGAGTAGACAGTATGGGACAAAGATAAAGCCTGCGCCAAGGCGTCGACATGACCCAAGTTCCCCCTGAGGACCAAGAAGGGTGTCTTAAAGCCAGAAAGCCCATTGTTTTGACTGCTAACTAGCTCTCGGAGCCACGTCTTGTGATCTTTCTCATCATAAGTGTTTGTAAGGCTTATCTCAACAGGTTTGTTGCTCCAGCATTTAGCTGTGAAATAAACAATGTTTTGATAATTGCCAACTCATCATTATTTACTTATACAGTTATTTTTATTTAAGAAAGCCCTTTTCCTTTGGGCTCCAAGAAGAGGCCACTACTACAATTTTCTTCACTGTCTTTTTTTAATGAGGTCAAAGGTCAGGCAAAGGGAGTCAGGCAGTTTTAGAAAGAGCAAGACAGCAACAAAGTTGACCTCTGCCAGGAGAGTTAAATGTAACTCTCTCCTCTAGGCAATGCATCATTCCTGGCTCTGCAGCCTGGTTGAGAGGTGAGGAAGTGATGAGCCAAGAAATCCAGCTAGGTTCAAGTTCATCATTTCTTTTTCTAGTTAATTTTTTAAAAATCCACCATCTTCATAAAGAAGCATCCTCCCACCAAGCCCCATAATGCAGCGAGGTATATTTTCCATTGCAACTTTCTGTTACAGAATCCATCAATCTGAGCTTGGCCACACTGGAAGGATACTCTCAGCAGAGTAAATTCACCTTGTTGTTTTGTCGTTTGCTTCCAACTCCCATAACCCATTGCATTTGCCAGCCCTCCGGGGGTGGCATCTAGTATCATTTCATCTCTAACGCTGGGAGTTGGTTAAAACAATCACCTCTTAAGATGCCTCAACGAACTGGAGTCTCTCTCCCTGCACCGCCTCCCCTCTCTTCCTTTCTGTCTTCCTGGCCCTCGGTTGGCTGAGAACAGTAGGAGCCTGTAACAGACAGCATGTCATCCATTCCTGACAGCCTCGGTGCTATAATATGGGCCTGCCAAACCCATTACAGTAATGACAGCACTGCAGAATTAGAACACTCACTCCTACATATAGAAAAAAAATTAGGGAAAGAGGGGGCAGGGTTAAAATCTGCTATTTTGCTTTCTTTCTCTTTTCTCCTCTTAAGATGTGGCGTGATTCCTCTTTCGTTTTCTTTTATTCCATTAAAAAGATAGATAAACAAGCACAAAACCATATATCCTTAACCTGGCAAACAAGTTTTCAGGGAAAGGGATGGAATCACTTGGGTCTTGGGGAACCATCCAAAAGAGATTATTGTGCCTTATGGTGGAGCTAGCAGCATCATTCCATTATCATTTCCCCAAATGGGGCATGTTCACGGATGCTCTTTGCAGGGGTTTCATAATCTCTACAGGCACTTACAGAATTAACTTTCTGCCTTGGGCAGGGGGAGGCGGGTATTGCAGAACTTAATGATCATCTTTCTGACTGGAGATCATAAAGTGCTGTTGATAATTACGATAATTAAAGTGATTTGCTAACAGTAATTAGTCCCTAGGACTCCCTTGTGGAGGTAAGAGAAAGAGATTGTTCCACCTGGCCTCTGGGCAAACTGAGGCACAGAGATCTGGGGTACAGGACAGAACACTAATCCCGTTTGGCCACAAGAGACTGGTCCAGGCATATAGATTGAGGGCTTTGCATAGAGGAGGGGGTATAGGGGTGGCTGCTTAATGAATAAGGGCCACCTTCAAAAAGAGATATACAGACTGGTTTAATGCAACAAAAGGATGTGTCTCCAGAGCCCCTGCTAAGTATGGACGTTTAGGAAGAAGGCTTGAAGCATACCAGTGGAAGTGGTGGGTTTTCTGGGGAGTGTCAGGTTCTAGCAGGGAGGCAGAGTGATCAGTAGTACACACTAGGGCACAGGAGGAGACAGCAAGCCTCAAATCAGCCTCCGTCTCCTTGCTTTTTCTACCAGGCACCCAGCCCCAAAGTCAAAGGACCCCTTCGAAAGGCTGAGGGCATTTTTAACCAAATCTGACAGAAGGGGGCTGTGGCATCTTCGGAGCAAGAGGCAGAGCCCATGTCATTAGTGATCAGGCTCCGGGGACCTCAGGGAGCCCTGCTGAGCTCTGGATTCAGTTGTAGCCACTGAGCCTTCTTCCGGGAAAGACACTTGCAGGGACTACTAAGGCCAGGAATGTGGTTGGCAACTGATCGCAGGGCAGCATGAGACCCCAGAAGGAGTCCTGAGCCTGAGGTTTGAATCCTGGCTCTGCCGCCTGTCAGCTGTAAGACCTCGCACAGACTGCCTATTCTTTCTCTGCCCTCGTTTGCCCAGGAATGGGGATAATAACACATACTCCACAGGGCAGCTATGGGGACGGAATATGTGAGGTACCTCACCCAGCGCCCAGACATTGTAGTGCAGGATACATGTGTCCTTTTATTTTTTTAAACCCAATTACCTAATTTAAAAAATCGACATGTAACGTTACATTAGTTTCAGAGTACCACATAATGATTCAAGATTCATATATATTGCAAAACGATCACCACAGTAAGTCCAGTTAACATCCAGCACCACACTTTGTCACATTTTTTTTCTTATGATGAGAAATTTTAAGATCTACTCTCTTAGCAACTTTAAAATATGCAAGGCAGTATTATTAACTACAGTCACTGTGTTGTGTATCGCATGTCTTAGTTATTTTAAAACTGGAAGTTGCTATCTTTTGACCACTTTCACCCATTTTGCCCTACCCTCGCTCCTGCCTCTGGCAACCACCAATGTATTCTGTGTATCTATGGTTTTCTTTTTTTTTTTCATTTAACAAATAAATCAGATCATATGGTATGTCTTTCTTTGACTTATTTTGCTTAGCACAATGCCCTCAATGTCCATCCATGTTGTTATGAATGGCAAGATTTTTTTCTTTTTTTATGGCTGAATAATATTCCATCGTATATATACATTTTCTTTATCCATTCATCCTCTTAGGTTGTTTCCATGTCTTAGCTATTGTAAATAATAGCGAATGAATGTGGAAGTGCAGATATTTTATTCAAGTTAGTGTTTTTGTTTTCTACAGATAAATACCCAGAAATAGAATTGCTGGATCATATGGTGGTTCTATTTTTAATCTTTTGGGGAATCTTCATACTGTTTTCCATAGTGGCTGTACCAATTCGCATTCTTACCAACAATGCATAAGGGCTGTTCTCTTTTCTCCATATCCTTGACAATGCTTGCCATTCAGTTTTAGTTTCCTTCTTTTTACCCTTTCAAAGGACTGCATCAGACATTTATTTAATCAATCAAAAGATATTTATGGAGAACCTACGAATTGTTTGACCCTGTACTAAAGAGGTTTAAGAGAGGAAATTTGTCCATATGATCCCAGGAAAATATTGGGTGTTGAAAGACTGTGTAGAATTCTCTGCAAAACTTGTCTAATGCTATGTGGCTGGCTATTTAATTGGTGGGTAAGGTTCAGGCATAGGAAACTCTCAGAAGCCAATGCAAGGCAAGAGATAAATGCTACATTGTCTGATGAGAATGATAATTTCCTAGTGTCCCCATCAGCTCTAGGATGAAGTCTAAATAATCTGCATGATATCCAAAGCTCCCTGAACATCTCTTTCTCCTTAAAACTTTATGGTTTCTCATATTAGCCTTGTCCAGTAACTATTACTCATTCATTTATTTCATTTACTTATTTCGTCTATGCATCCATCCATTTATCCATCCATCCAGTTATTCCACAGATACTGAGTGCCTATTATGTGCAGACACTATGTGTCTCAAGTTTCTGGGAATGCATATGAATCAGTCAGGTAGGCTGAGGATCTCATGAACTTATAGTTTAGTACATGTATGAGACAGACAACATAAAGAAATAAAGATGATAGATTCAAATAAAGAAAAATGCAAAGGAGAAAGTAAAACAGGGTAATGAGTGACTGGAGGTAGGTTGGAAGACTACTTTGTCTGGAATAGTCAGAACGGGACTCTCGAGAGATGTGACGTTTGAGCCGGGACCTGAATATGAGAGACCTTTTCTCAAATTGGTGGTGGGCAAGGGCTATGGATCTGCGGAATGAGAGTTCTGGGTGGATGGAATAGCAAGTACCAAGGTCCTGAGGTGAGAATGAGCTGGGAGACCTTCAGGAATAGAAGGAAGGCTGCTGTCACTGGAGTTTGATGAGCCTGGGGGAAAGGTGTCACGGCATGATGCCTGAGCAGGTGAGACCAGAGCATGGAGGGCCATGCCAGCCTTGGCAAGGCATCAGCATTGCTTTCTATGTTTGTGGGAACCGCTAAAGTGTGTTAAGCAGAGAAATAATGTGATCTGCTTTGTGTTTCAAAATCTTTTAAAATGATCAGTACTTGTAGTTTCTAAAATACACATTTCCACATCTCTACATACCCCATCCCCAGGACTTCCTTTCTGCATCGTGCTTACCTGTCAGTCACCTACGACATCTTTGAGATCTGAGTCTGGTATCTCTTCCTCTGTGAAGCCTTCCCTGACCTTTCTGCAGGCCCTGCCTCCTGTCAATCACTCTTTTATTCTTGCTCCTATGCCTCACATTTCATATACATGTCTAATACTGCACAAAGCCTCATACATTGCCATTATGTGCTTACATGTATTTCCCCCAGTGAAGGGCCCAGAGCATGGTAGAGGCTTAATAGATTTGATAAGGGCCAGTAGTCAGGGTAGACTTCACAGAAGCAAATCTTGAAGGATGGATAGGAATTTGATAGATGATAAAGAGAGGCCAGAGTGACACAAATCCTGCAATATCTGTTCAAGTCAACATGAGACATGATTGGAAAGATATTGTTATCAAGAAGGGTCACTTACCCCAGTAAACACCATGCGACCCTTTCCTCTCTCCAGTCGAACGCCAACATAGGGAGTTAATGAGAATGATAGATGTTTGACTTGCATGTGATTTTCATGCATTTTGCATATTTCCATTTAACATTGACATGCATGGACAGACTTCTCAATCCTCTAGTTCCTTCCTTCATTTAGCAACTTTTAATTAAATGTCTCCTGAATATCCTGCTCAATGAAAGGCCCTGTGAAGGATCAGAAGTAGACATTTGTCTTTGGTGAGATCAGATGCTACAGCTCTCAGGGCAAGGGCTGGAATCAGAAAGTGTGGGTCTCAGTGTTGACTCTGATAAGTTGATCTTGGGCAACTGACTTAATCTCCTTGATCCTTGGTTCTTCCTTTATAAAATGAGGGTAATACTATATATCTAGAAAGGTTGAGTTGGCAGAGTGTTGGACACAATGCTACAGGTTTATTGTCATTTTCTCAGTTCCCTCTATGGGAAGATTTTCAGGTCCATTAAGGACTCCTGGTTAGACTGTTTAGGTGTGTCCAGTTTCCTTTCTTCCAAAATTCCAAGGTAAAGACTGAATAACTGTGGCTCACTTTGGAACAGTGACTGCGCAAGCCACCGGGAAGCCTTCAGTAGGTGAGGGCAGTGGGATGGAGGCTCCCTGCTGCATGCCCATCAAAGGTCACCTCCCTTGCATCTCCAGTTGTAAGCAGAATCTACCCATTGACTTCCTTTTTCTTCTCTTGCCTTAAATATGCCCCAGAGAGATCATAAATGGATTCCCCCATCCTCCAACCTACAGACACCCAGGAGAGTCTTCTGGTTGGCTCCCAAGACTCTGCCCCTTCCCTGCCAGTCAGTCACTTTCTCTTCCTGTCACTACAGTTGCAGCAGCATTTGGGGTCAGTGAGTGGGTTGAGAAAGCTCAGACACCATGTATGGTGTGATTCATTTGTACCAGGGGATTCTGAGTAGATAATAATTGTCTGCAAATGGCAATTAACAGAAACCTTTTAAAAAATGTCTTGATGGTTATAAAACGGAAGGCCAAGCACATCATGCCTCTTGTTACAAGTAATTACTGAGGCGGCCTGTTATGCATAGGTTTTGAACGGCCTGATATTTCCACCCAGCCATGCCAAATGAGAGAGCTTCCCTCGACTTTCATCTGCTACCCTTGGAACGCTTCCTCAAAGATGGCATTTGAGGAGGCCTCACATTGGCTTCTTCCTGAAGCTCTGGCTTTGGCTCTGCATTGCAACCCATGCAGGAAAGGGACTTGACAATCAACTCCATTTGAAGATGTAAGGGGCAGAAAGAGGAACGAACATTTACTACAAAGTGTCATATACCACATCTTGTGTGAGCTGTTTTTATTTCCTGTATCTCAGCCATCCTTAACCATCCTGGCAAGCAAAGAAGTTTTATCCCCTCGCTTTATTATTATTTTTTTAACAGGTGAGAATACTGAGGTTTAGAGAGGTTAAACAACTTGATTGAGGCCATTTAGCAGAAATGAGACTTGAACTTTGAAGTGCCTGATTAGGAAGCCCGAGCTCTTTTCCACTCTGCAATACTCTCTGCACTTCTCCCTCGCAGCATTTAAACTGTTATTCATTATCTATTTGTCTAATTATTTGTTTGCCTTTTTTTTTCTTGGCTCTGTTGTAGGCTTTTCCCGGGGCAGGGCACCACTGTCTTTCCTATTCAGCACTGTATTATTGCCAGTGCCTATCTTGATGCTTATGGGCAGTTCAAAAATATTTGCTGAATGAACATCTGGCTTCCTCTGTGTCCATGAATCATTAGAAGTGACCAATGTGAGATCATCTGGTGGTCAGTCAACATCTTTATCAAAAGACATTTTCAAGCGAAGCAATAGATTTGGTGCAGGCTAATTCTCCAGCCAGACATGGCTTTTGTACTGCAGGAATCTATCTCTGAATCAGAGGTCTGAGGCCCATGTCTCCAATTCCTTTGTGGATAGGCTGAGCATGCCATCAATGGAAAATAGAACCCTCTTGTCTTAATTATATCCTAATACCTCAAAAACAGTCCTTCTTCTCTAAGCCCCTCCTTCTCCACCTATTTCCTGTCTAAGGTGGTGAAGGGTGCACTCTCAGGAAACCACAATCTCTCCACTGCCCTGGAGAGTGAGAAGGCTCTAGCTGGCTCCCAGGGCAGACGGAACGGAACAAGCTTGGGCTCTCATCAACAGCTTAGCTTTCATCTTTTCTAGACTCCTAAATCTGCCATGGCAGTTTTGAGGAAATCTCCAAGTATTAGTTGAGAGGCAAGATGAACTACAAATTTAAGACCAAAAAAAAAAAAAAAAGTGTGGTAAGACTTTGGGTAGGGGGTGTTCAGAAAAAAGGCTAAATTCCTTCCAGGTCTATTTTTGGGAAAAGCTCCCCCTCAAGCTCGAGGCTGCTAAGGCCATTTTTCTGGGGTAGAGAACAATAGCATGTGTGCAGGTGGAACACAGAGCTCAGCAGTTCCGAACCACACAGGATTGGCTTATAATTTAAGGAAGAGATTTTTGAAGAGGAAGCTTCAAGGGCAGGGTGTGAGGGGCAAGTGAGCAGTCAGGTGGGTAGGAAAGAGCAAAGGGAAAGGCAAGTTGCTAATTGATGTTTTTTAGATGGAACCTATCTTCTCTGAACTCATCCCACCCCCTCTTCAGTAAGGGAGGCTCTGGAGTGGCTAGGCTAAGCACTTCTCAAAGTTCATCTGCAGGTGCCCGTGATGAAGTCACCTGGAGGTTCCTCAATTAAGTAGCCTTCCTTCTGCCATGGAGGTGTTTCTTCCCAGTTCTCAAGTAACTACTTGCTTGCCAGTTAGGTTTTAAGGCTCAAGCCCCCAGTGCCCATGTCACATGGAAGGAATCAGGACCTTCCCAGGTGGGCTGGGAATCTGCTTGGTTCAAAGCTACCCAGGTGATTCTCATGAACATTAGAACTGGGCCACTGAGCTAAGTTATGCCCTGAGGTTTGTCATCTGGAGTAAGCTGGGGTGGGGGGTACGCTGTAGAGAAATTTGGTGGCATCATTCATCTTGGGTAAGCTACTAAAGATATCTTGGCTCTCTAAAAGGGACTGTATGTGTCTCATTTACCAGAGCTATTGGACCCCTAAAATACTGGAAATAAAGCCCTCTTCAAAATCGCCGCTGTTCAGTCTCTTGACTTTATAGGACTGCAATAGTGAATTTCATGTGTCAACTTGGCTGGGCCACACTGTCTAGATATTTGGTCAAACATATTCTGGTTATTTCTGTAAAGGTTTTTTTTGGATGAGAGTAGCATTAAGTCGGTGGACTTAGAGTAAACAGATTGCTGTCAATGTGCTCACTTGTGTGTGGGCTTCATCCAGTCAGCTGAAGGCCTGAATAGAACAAAGACTGACTTTCCTGAGCAAGAGGGAATTCTGCCAGCAGACAGCTCTAGACTTAAACTGTAGCTCTTTCCTGGGTCTCCAGTCTGCCGGCCACTTTGCAGATTTGGGACTTGCCAGGTTCCACAATCATGTGAGCCAACTGCTCAAAATAAATCTCTCTCTCTCTTTCTCTCTAACACACACACACACACACACACACACACACACACACATCCTTTTAGTTCTGTTTCTCTGGAGAACCCTGATGAATTCAAGGCCCAACAAGGTGTGAGAACTAAGCTGGCAGATAAGTGAAGTAATGTCATTCACAGTTCTGCTTACAGGGAGTGCACTAGCTTCTGCCATAGGAAGGGTGTCAAGCTGTATGTGTGCATGTACATGCACAGATGTGTGTGTGTGTGTTTTCCTGTGAGCTCTTTGGTGCCTGGGACCCACATGTCTTATTTCATTCTGTTCCAGTCTCTAACACTGCATCTGCCAGGTAGTAAGTATTTAGTGAGTGATTGACTTTTGTGACTCAAGATTTGGATGCTTTCGGAGACTTTCCAAAACCACAGGCAGCAGGACACACTCAGTCTACTCTCTACTCCCCTCCCCGTTCCCTTCTTCTCTCTCCCGCAGCCCGAATATCTGAATATCTCGGTGGATAGGCATGAGGCCAGGAAAGAGGGTCGTAGGGCCTCAGACTGCAGGTGGAAGTGATGGGGGTCCCAAGGGTAGCAGAATAAAAACGCCACAGCCTGAAAGGAATGAAGGAGCAGAATCTCCTTATAGCGAATGCCTTCTCTGTGGCTGGCACTCTGCTAGGTACCTGTGCACAAGCTCTTGCATGTATTTTTTATGTCAATATGAAGGAGTAGCTAGTAAAGTTTAAAAAAAAATAAAGAGGGGTAGGAAGCAGAGATGGGGGTTAAGGACAAGGGTTCTAAGACCTAAGTCTAACCCAGCAGGAAAATAGGCCCTAAGAAAGAATACCTCGTGTGCAGGAGGAAGGAGAAAGAACTGAGAGTCAGTGCTAGTGGCCACGTCAGTCACCTCTGACTGGTGCCCAGAGCCTGTGCACTGGGTCCCTTGGGCAGCAGAGTGGGGCCTCCGTGGCCTTTGGAATGGGCTTTGCCTTCAGATACACAGGCAGAGGGGGTTTCAGAAGTGGTCTGGGTTGACTTCAATTATGGAATTTTGTTTTGGTTGTCAGACTCTGGGCTGCTTATACCCGGGACGCCATGTGTGCCCTCACTCAAGCCTAGTGCACTGTGTGTGTGTGCAGTGGGAAGACAGAGGGCTGAGAGAGATTTGGGCTGCACGCTCTGTACCCCAACACTGCATTTGTATGACTTGTGCCTCCCCCAGGGCGAGGCAGATGGGCTCCCGTCAAGTTCTTTCAGCTCCTGTTGGAGAAACTATCCTTTGGACAGCTATGCCCTTGGGCTGGGTTGG
This sequence comes from Pteropus medius, assembly GCF_902729225.1. Classification (NCBI taxonomy): domain Eukaryota; kingdom Metazoa; phylum Chordata; class Mammalia; order Chiroptera; family Pteropodidae; genus Pteropus; species Pteropus medius. The sequence continues at coordinate 2,655,733 of NW_024344436.1, read as the reverse complement.
TTACTCCAGGGCAGGGCTCTCTCTGAGAGGCTGACCCATCTTCTGAGCCAAGTGGATCTGCATCCTCAATGGAAACCAAGCTGACATCGGGCTCCTGCTGTGGTGCAGCTTCCTACGCTCCCAAGTTTTTATTTGTAAAGGTGCTGCCCCGCTCCTGGCTGCTCCATAACAAGTCTTGGACATTGCCTATAAGTTGCTCTGCCCCACGGCACCCCAAGAAGCAACCTGTGGTGGACCCCAGAACTCTTAAATGTGGTTTACCTTAATAAAACAATAACAGTTTTTCAATGTGCTATCGATAACCAGCTGCCCACTAGGCTTGTATGTTTCTAAGCAGTTGGGGCAAACGACAAACACCCCACCTCTCAGGTCCCAGAACATCTCCTTGTTTTTAGAAATCACTGCATTCACCCTGAGTTGTTCTGGAAAGAATATGCAAGCCACGGGAGGCCAGCAGAAGGAGCCGTCTGCCAGATGCGCTCACTTAAGGAGTCGATCAATCTAAAAATTCAGATGGATGCGTTGGAAGCTCGTTCCCGACAGCAAAATGGAATTCTCCCCAGTCCCACTGAGTTAAGCACCACGTTACATATCTTTCCCAGCAGCATGGGCACCTCCAGTACAGTAAGCTTAGTGCAGGGGATACGGACGGAGGAACTCCTTGACCAAGGTGACCATTTTCACTCCCCAGGAGATAAGCATGAGTCCTAGGACTGTGTCACTCCCCTTCTCCTCCTGTGACAGCTCAGTCAGGCCCGGCCTGGCTCTCTAGACTACCGAGGAGGCACTGAGCCTGCCGTGTTCCCTCTGAGTCTTCAGGGCCTTGTCTCATTCCTGGTGCATAGTAAGTGCTCAAGAAATATTTCCTAATAAAAAAATGTCTTTCAGGTACCAGGTACTGGAAAATATCTCATATATGTGATTTTTAAGATTTTATTTTTAAACCGTGGAGGGGAAAATGCTATAATTTGCATTTTATAGAAGAAGGAGCCTAACTGGGGTTTGAATTCACTTCTTCTCAAGTTCTCACACATCGTACTGGCAATATTGCTGTGTTTATTTATTTATTTATTTTCCTAACCTGAAGAACTCAGAGAAAGAGGCTGCCTTAAGACTCCTGACTTCTGTGAATTGAGGGAGGTGGATGCCCGAGATTGATGGACAACATCCCTTCTTGGGGTTCGGAGCCAGACTTCTGAGGCTGTGTGGGGGAGCCTGGGGCAGCTCCCCCAGAGGACAGTCAGGCCTGGCTCAGGGGCTGGTGGGGTCCTTCACTTCAGGGGCTCTCTGAGTCTCTGACAACTCTGCCGGGGCCCCACCTCTAGAGGCTGATCCAGTCTTATGTACAGGAGATTTCTTTCCTACGCCCACTGCAGGGGCAGCGCTAGTTTCTCCGAGGCTCAGCTCATGCTTCATGCAGAGACGTGTGAAGGGCACTGGGAAGGGAGTGCATGACTCAGATGAAATTTCCCGAGGTGCCATACAGTGAGCATGGAGAGCATCAAAGAACTGGGTTTCAGGTCCTGGCTCTGGGCTTCTTCAGCAAGTCATGAAGCCTCGCAGAGCCACAGTTTCCCATTGGTTATTGAATAAAGAAAGTCACTAACACCTACTTTTCAGGGTGCTTGTTAGAATCAATCAAATAATACTAGTGCTATAAACATGTATCTTAGCAGAGTCATGGTGTTGCAGGGCACTGGCTGCAAGACTCCATCAACCTTGGGTTTCAATACCAGGTGAACAAATGCTCTGGTTATCCAGGTCCCCTGAGGGATCCTGACTGGGGTCCTTCTCTAGTGATAGGCCCTCGTTCCACACAGTGCAGGACGTTGTTCCTAAGCTTGGGGAAAACACTCGCTTTGGTTGAACACGTTTCTGGGATAAACCAGGATTTTGGAATCACACAAGTCGGCTGTTAAAATTTCATGGTTATTCGAAGAGAACAGACGGTTTGCTTTCTGAAATATCCTTTCTCCTTTCACCGAGTCATCTGCCTGCTGCTCTTCCCCAAAGGAGGCATTTTCAGACGCGCCCGGGTGATGGGGGTATGCCCTCAGCCAGCAGTGCCCCAGCCTTCATGGCGCTGCTTGGAGCAGTCCACCTGAAGCCCTGGAGAGCATGTCCATGCGAGGCCTCTGTGAGGTCTGAGAAATTTGGATTTGCATCCATAGATGCTCCACGTGGCTTCTCGAAAGATGTCAACACTGATATCTGTGAACAGAGCTGAACTTCAAATGTCAAGAGAGAAACTGTCTCCTTTCCACAGGGCCCTGGCACAGCTTAACCAGCTGGACGGCTGTGTAGGAACACTCAGTGCCTCAGATCCGGACACAGCATGCTGTGTGTTAATTTTTTGATATGTATAGGTTTTGCTTCCCCAGGACTTGAGAGAGCAGGAACAGGGGTTATTTTGGTGCCCCTTCACCCATACCCGACTGTTGAGCATATGGGAGGATTTAGTAAATACAACTGAATTGCCACCATCACACTCTCAGAGATGTTAGTGCTCATCTATTTCTACATCTCAACTTTCTGGATGAGGACTTGGGTCCAGAGATGGTAAGTGGCCTTTCTGAGGTTACAGTGGATCTTGACTAAGGGTGGTTTTATCCCCGAGTGACATTTGACAGTGTTAGGAGACATTTTTGACTGTCACGACTGGAAGGTGCTAGTGAGTGAAGCACAGGGATGCTGCAAGCATCCTCCAACACACCAGCACAGCACATCCCCACGGCCAAGAATTACCTGGCCCCAAATGTCAATATTGCCGAGAAGGAGAAACCTTGAGTTACCGGTAAAGAGAACAATATGTTTAAAGTCATTGAGTTGTTCAAGGGTCTAGAAGGTGTAGAGGAGGTGATAGTTCAAGTGTGAAGCAGGAATGTGGGGTTCACGAAGGCAATAGCAGGAGGCGAGGCTGGAAATGTAGGTTGGAACCAGAGACAGGGCTTCTATACCAAACAACAAAGTTTTGCTCCACAGACAACAAAGTTTTTTTGGGTAAGTTGAGGGCAAAGCTGGAGCTCAGTCTCAGCACAGTGCTCCTTCTACCCTACCATGCTGCCTCTTTCTCAGCTACTCTGTTAGACAAGAATAGATTCACGGAGAACAGAACTATAGTAAACTAATGCAAGTCACTTTTTATCACCTACAGGATAAAATCAACTCATTTGTGAGGCCATAAAACCATGTAAATATTTCCATCACTGCTTTACCTGCAACACCATGTTATAACTATTTGTCTATGAATCAATTTTCCTATAAGGACAGGAACCATGTTTAATTATCTCTATATCCCTGGTACCTTCCATGATGCCTAGAAATAATAGGTACATCAAATATGATGGCTGAATAAATTAAAGAAAAGGAGAGGGTAGATCAAACCATGGCACAGTGGTAAGAATGGCAATGGATTTCCTTCCTCCGTCCTCCTTTTTCTTTTTTTTAAATATAAGAAATACATGCTCACTATATAGAAAAAAAACTAGAGACAATCCAAAAGAATAAAATAAAAACTACTCAATTCCTATGATTCCCACTCATGATACATACATTTAACATTTCAATAGATGTCCTGCTACTCTTTCTAAGGCTAGATATTCATGAAATTTGCATGCGCATATTTTTTCTTTTCAATTAAAATAGGATCATATTATATATGTTTTTCTGTTTCTTGCTTCTCCACTTGAAAATATGTTGGAAACTGGTGTAAGGGAGGCCAGAGAATATGTCTTAAGCTGTGTTTGCTTAGCAATCACCCACTTTTATTTAGACTGTTTCTTTGAAAAGGGGCTACTACATCGATGTGAACATGTTTCCATGCCCATGAATATACTCACATCATGGCGCGTAATTGCTGCAAACTATGCGACTGTGTAGTTGGGCTATAATGTATTAAACCAGTCCTCGATTGTTGCAATTCATATTGCTTTGATATTTTTACTATGACAGCAATGCTGCGATAAATATCCTTTTAGCGAAATCTCTGCATATGTCCCTAATTTTTCTTTGGTTTGAGTTTCTAGAACAGAAATTGCTGGAACAAAGTTGCATATTTTAAAGTGTTTGAAAAGTATCACCGTGCTATCCTCCAGAAAGGTTGTAGCAACATGTAGTCCCACTAGCAGTATATGGAGAGTGCCGTGTTAGCTTTTTCTGAAGAAAAGCTATCAAATAGTCTATGTAAATACCAAGACAAGCTATTTCAAATCCATTCATGGACCTGTGTATATCATTTCAGCGTAGAAGAACTGTCATTCTCAGTATTTTATAGTCTACCAGATGTGCGTACTTAGTTTTGGTATGATGGGCTATGCAGTTGTTTATATGCTTCTGAACTCACAGGAGGTGATATATATAAAAGCTCCTGGCCCAGTGCCTCGTACACAGCAGAAACTCAACAAATGCTCCTGCCACCTACGCCATCTCTGCTGCTCTGGGTAGCACCTTTACCATCTCTGATCTGGGTGGCTGTCTCCAGCCACCTATCTTGGAAACCTATAACCCAACCTACACAACTGCCACAGTGATTTATCAAAAAAAGCAAGATGGACCACAGTATTCCCTTGCTTGAATGTCTTTAGCTGCTCCCCACTGTCCATACACTAAAGTCTGGACTCCTTGGTAAGGTTTGTAAGGCTCATGACCTGGCCTTGAGCCCCTGCAGCTTCATCTCCCATGGTCTCCCACACTTGCCCACAGCCCAGCCATGCTCTACTCATGGGTCTCTTATCAGGGTTCGGCCCTTCATTCCTCTGCAACTGGGAATAGGGCTATTCTCTCTCTTGGAAATATATCTGTTTCCTTGTCTACCTTTTTTTGTGTACAGAATTGTCTCCTGGGAAACCTGTGTTAATGGCCTTTTCTGCTTGCGCCACCCAAACAATGCTATCTTCTCCTTCTACAGTCCCAGAAAATCTTATACCATGTCCGCCACTGTATTATAATGATTGTTTTCATGCGTATGTCACCAACTAGACTGTTCAGAATCAGAACCTTGCTTTACTTTATGTCTATAGTCTCAACATCTGACACCAAGCTTAACAAACAGTAGGTGCTTAATACACACTTCTTGAATAAATGTATGAATGAAATAGTAATGTCCTTCCATCCTTTCTTCTTTCTTTTCTTCCATCTAGCCATCCACAGGGCTCCATCTGTAATAGTCACTGTGGTAGCAAACTAGAGTCATCATAATATTTTCTCTTATTTAGACGGTGTTGCTGGTTTCATGAACTAATGACAAGCCATACTATTCCTTCTTAGCATCAAGCAGAATCCAATGAGCACCAAGTGCTCTGCCACTATCTGTACCTTTAGGAGGAGACACAGAGCTGGCAGAGATGGAGGAAACAAGTTCTAGGTCAGTCACTCAAGGGGAGGGGGTGCTGGACTGAGCCTAGCTTCCTGGCATCAACAAAAAGTCCCATGTTGTGTACGGAAGGGTGGACGACTGTAGTTCTGAGACTGGAAACAGGAGTCACAGTGAAGGGAGGGGACAGAAAGGGATTAAGAGAGGGAAGATGGGCAGGAAGCACAGAGAGAGAGAGAGAGCGAGCCCGAGAGAGAGAATCAGTCACAGGAAAACAAGGAGAGATTACAGACAAGAAGAAAAGAAATGAAGAAGCAACAGGAACCCAAGCTCGCATGGGTGTGTGTACTGTGGTTGTGTAAGAATAGCATCTTCTGCTGAAAGAACTTGAGAAGTGTTGTGCAGGAGCGAGCCTTAGCTCTTTACTCAGTGTAATTAATTACTTTGTGGCTTTAAATAAAAACCAGCTATTCGTGGGGAAGCCTGACAAGGTTTCTTTTAACTTAATGTTTGCTGAACCATCCCTTCTATCTCACTTACCTGATGTGGAACATATGCCGGGATCAGAGTGACAGAGAATAAATCACCAGATTTGCTTGGCTTCTTTGAAAAATGAATTTGAGGGCTGAGATTTCTCATCAGTATATATCTTCCCCGAGCAGCCTCATGACAGGGCATCAAGCTTGGGGGATGTCCTATGCAAAGGTAAACAGGTACCAAGAAGTGCCCAAATGCCCTCATCTGGCAACATATCTATCACCTCAGGATGCGGGCCTGGCCACCTGTGCTGGGCTATCAGGTGTTTTCAGTGTGAGGTATGAGAGCCTGCTGAAATCTCAGGCATAGGATATAATTGCAGTCTTCACGCGAATTCAACAAGTATATATGGAGCTTTTAATATGCATCTGAAATATGATACAGCAGGGAGGCTTAGTCCAATGGTGCTCAGGTGAGGGCCTTTGGCCAAAAAGCCTAGGGCGAATCTGCCTCCCAGCTCCGTCACTTTTGACCATGAGTGTGCCTCCGTCTCCTTATCTATAAAATGGGGATGAAGCAGCCTTATGGCTTAGTTTGCTATGAGTTCAAATGTTACTCATCCTCTCCCCACTCTCCCTTTCCCATTCTCACTGTTGCTTTAAGTGAGTTATAAAGTTCCAGCACAATGCTGGCCTACCTCAGATGCTAAATAAAAGTTCCTTTTCCATCTCTGGAGATTGCAAAGGTCCCAGGCCTCTGGGCTGAAACCGACGAAGGGTCTGAGAATCATTTTTAACTTGGGATATTTTGGATCGACGGGAAAAGCCGGGGGTGTGTGGATATGGGTGTGGTGTGGGTGTAAGTGGGGTTGTGATGTTTTCCCAGGGCTTAGCCTACATCTGTCATACCCTAACTGGAGCTGTAGAGAAGAACACACTCTGTGCTAGCACTTGGGTTCTTGACTTTTCCATTTAATATCTATGATGTTGAACAAATCGTTTAATCTCTCTGGGCACTGCTTGTCTCATCTCTACAATGAAGAAGTGAGTCGGATTGGATAACTTAAATTTTTTTTCTTACCATTCTTGTTCAGATTTTAAATACTCCGTAATGCATACTCATTATGGAAAGCTTAGAAAATACATCAAAGTACAAACAAGATAATTAAAAACACCCATTATTCCACCAGTCAGAGAAAACCATTGTCAATATTTTGGTATATTCCATTTTCTCTGAACATAGTGTATTACAGAGTAAAATCATACTGCGTATACAATTTTGTATCATACTTTTTCTTCCCATTAATGTTAAATTATCATAGGTGTTCTCTCTGTGTCATTAAAAATTATTTAGACATCATTTTTAAGGTTCTTTCTGACACTAAAATTCTATGAAGAACAGGGCTCATCTCCTTTCCTAATAAAAACATTTGTTCTCCTACAGTAGCATCGTATGGAGGAAGGTGCCCTTGCACGGCACCTTTCAATTCCTTTGGCCCAGCCATCATACAAAGACACTAAAGGGTTCCACGGACCATCTGACCTACCCATTGCCATTTGCTACCTTAGCTCTAGAGAATAAAAGGGAATTGTGGAGCTGCTTTGAATGCGTCATCTACGAGTGATAAAGCCTTTTAAAAAATGCAAAGAAGATGTGGTTCATATACATATAATGGAATACTACTCAACCATAAGAATACTACTCAACCATAAAATACTGCCACTTGTGACAACATGAATGGATCTTGACAGCATTATGCTAAGTGAAATAAGTCGGACGGAGAAGGACAAGAACCATATGATTTCACTCGTATGTGGGATATAAAACAGAAAGAAACAAATGAACAAACAAAACAAAACAAAAAAACCTCATAAACACAGACAACAGAATAGTGGTTACCAGAGGGGAAGGGAGTGGGAGGAGGTAGAAGAGAGTAAAGGGGGTCAAATATTTAGTGATGGAAGGACACTGGATTTTGGATGGTGAATACACAATGCAATATACAGATGATGTATTTTAGAATCGTACACTTAAAATTTATATAATCTTGTTAATGAATGTCACCCCAACAAATTTAATTGAAAAATTAAATATCATCAATAAGTTTGACCTTATGTATTGGTAGAAAAGGGGCTACCTATATGATAGATTTTCAGGGGAGGGGCTAAAAAATTTCCTAAACCACCTTTTATCCCTGGTTACAAAAAATCACAATTCCTTTCTCATGAAATATGACCCTTTGTTAAGACAAAATGAAAATAAAACTACTTTTGGGGAAATTAACACATTGACCAAAGTTCACATAAAGATCAATGCAGAGATAATGCTACATGCTTAGCACATGGTTTCCTTTTCCTGGGCTCACGGGGCTGTTGCCCAGTCTTCCTAAAATTATCTTTAGGCCATGAAACAGTTCTGGATGTTGACAAGCGGGTAGAAGAAATATGAGTGACTATCAGGCCTGAGACCTTAAAAAATCCTGCATGATCTTTCAGGTCTCTCTTGTCCCTACTTTGGGGGCCACAAGTTCAAAATGATAAAGCTAAAGGTGGAGGAGGGCTGCCCAAGCTGCATCAGAATCTGATGAGAATAAGAAATAAAACTTTGTTGTGCTAAGTGAAGCTGAGATTTTTATGTTCATTTGTTCCCACAGCTTAGCCTAGCTTATTCTGCCCAATATGAAGATATAAATAACTGATAACGAATTCTTTTGAAAGACTAGGTTTGGAATTAGAGAAGATAAGGAAGAAAGTACAGAAGTAAAAAAGGTGTCTCCAATTTAACAATTCCGATATGCTCTACAAGTACATTGGAGTTGAGCAAGTAAGTAATAAGATGGTGGATGGTGGGAACCAGGTTTCTCACTGACAGTTATAGATAAGCAAAAGGAGGCAGGTAGAATGTGGTAATAGATCCAGGTAGTAATGGATTAGAGCTGTAGATAGTAGTATAAATGCATGTCTAGCTTATTATAGATGGAGATGGTTACATATGGAAATAAGTATAGATATGTGTATATGAGAGGGTTAGTGTACTTATGTATATTTCCTTGCTCTGTCTTCTGAGAGGACATGGAACAGCAACAGTTCAGTAGCAACAAGCACATCTGGCATTCAGATTTTGGCTTCTAATTCCATGCTCTAATAAGAGGAACCAAGGCTCCTTGAAGAAATGGCTGATTATAGGACTGGGACAGGTGACATACAAGATGAGCCTAGAGCGTCTTGTAGTGCCAGGAAATAAGTAGTGCTCTGTGTTAGTTTCCTAGGGCTGCCACAACAAATGATTACAAATTGGGTGGCTTAAAACGATAGGAATTTATTCTCTCCCAGTTCTTCAGGGCAGAAGTCTAAAATTGGGGTGTCAGCAGGTACATACTTCCTCTGAAACCTATAAGGGGGAATCTTTCCCGGCCTCCTCCTAGTTTCTGGCATTTACAAGCAATTTTTGGTGCTTCTTGGCTTGTAGATACATCACTCCAATGTCTGTATGTGTTATCATATGGCTATCTTCTCCCTAAGTGTCTCTCTTCTCTTCTTATAAGAACACTAGTCACATTGGATTAATGGGCTACCCTATTCCATTTGCTTCATCTTAACTAGTTACATCTGCAACAACCTTATTTCCAACAAAGGTCTCATTCTGAGATATTGGGGGTTAGGACTTCAACATATTTTGTTTGGGGAACACAATTCAACGTAGTCCATAAAAAAAGTCCACAATGATCTAAATACCAAAGGGACAGACAAAAGGATGTAAAGGGACCAAAGACAAATTCTAAAGGGACAGAAGCCAATTGGAAAAACTCCCAGTGTCCAATGATGGAACGATCTGAGCAACAAAATAAATAAAGTAGTGTTGGATTATAACCCAAAGTATACAATAAGTACCCATGAGTCCACACTGAAATGTACATACAGTATGGACTCATATTGTAAATAAATGATTGAATGAATGAATAAATAAGGAAGTAAATAAATAAACAACCAAGTAAGTGAAAAAAAAAAGAAGAGAATAGACAAATCTCCAGTGCAAAAGAATTTTAAATAATTGATGTAGATTCTTTATCTTTGAGGAGGTGGAGCACAACTCCCCGCTCCTGTATGTAATGAGGTCTTTCTAAAACAATATGAAAAGTGGGACAAAGAGTGGCTTTAGAGTAGAGAAATCTGACAAACATGACTTCAGCCAGGTAATCAAGGTTAACCTCAGTACTGACAAGTCATGTTGATAGAATGTACTTTCGATAAGACATAATGAAAATAGCACTTCATCTTTGTGGTTTTCCCCCAAAACTCATGACCTCAGCCTAATCATGAGAAAACAGCAGACAAACCCCAACTGAGGAACATTCTGCAAGAGATCTGACCAGTACTTCTCAAAGCTGCCAAGGTCATCAGAAACAAAACTCGAGAATCTGTCACAGTCAAGAAGAGCCCAAGGAGACAAGACTACTAAACATAATTATCCTGGATGGGATCCTGGGACAAAGAAAAGAAATTAGGTGAAAATAAGAAAGTCTAAATGAAGTATGGACTTCAGTTAATAATAACTATTATTGATTCATTAATTGTAAGAAATGTACTATACAAATCTAAGATAGTAATGATAGAATAAATTGAGTGTGGGGTTTATGGGAGGGAATGCTCTGTATTGTTTTGTAACTTCTATAATTTAAAACAGTTCTCAAATAAAAATTCATCTTTTAGAAAAGATATTTGCACACTGATGTTCATGGCAGCATCATTCACGGTGGCCAGGACATGCAAGCAACAGAAGTGCCCTACGATAGATGACTGGATAAAGAAGCTGTGGTACATATATACAGTGGAATATTACTCAGCCAAAAGAAGAGACGAAATACCGCCATTTGCGACAACATGGATAGACCTCGAGATAATCATGCTAAGTGAAATAAGCCAGACAGAAAAAGTTGAAAACCACATGATATCACTTATATATGGGATATAAACCTAAAAGCAACAAACGAACAGAATAGAGACTCATGGACATGGACTATACACTGTTGGTTATCAGAGGGTGGGTGGAAAGGGAGGAGTTAGATAGAATAAAAGGAGTTGAATATGTGGTGACAAAAAGAAATCTAACTCTCGGTGGTGAACACACAATGCAATATATATATATATATATATATATATATGTATATAATATATATATGTGTGTGTATACACACACACACACACACACACACACACACACACACACATATATATGCCTCACTGTTGATTGTATACTTGAAACTTACTGGATTTCGATAACCAATGTCATCATAAAAAAAAAAAATGGTAGTCCTAGAATAATAGTAATAAGTGGAGACAGCCTCATGCTAGGGTACATGAATTAGATAGTGGCTAGTGGGCTGGGTATCAATCTCGATTTACCCTGTACTCACCCCAACCCCCACCAGCCAGGTCCTCTCGTGCAGTGAGCAACCTGCAGAACTCTGAATGGCAGTCCTAAAGTCAGTTACTCTCTGTCACCATTCTGCCTTGAGCTTGTCCTACATCTGAAGATAGTACTAATTTATACTGGAAATAATGGGATAGTCAATTAAATGGGTATACTACAGAAGATCACTTAAGGGTTTCCAGGAGAAAGCTCATGAGCTACCAATGGTCATGGAATCTTCAAGAAAGTACTGCCTTCCAAGCCTGGAGGATCACAGCTCTGCTTTTCCACCTGTTTGGAGGTAGAAGAGCCCAGTGTGTCAAGGGAGATGATGTTCTCATGGAGAAGCCATTCTAAAATTACTTCTTGCCCGCAAAGATAAAATAAGGGGAGAATCCTACACCAAACTCTACCAAACCCCTTGGAGGCAAAGAAGTGTGGAAGGCAAGGGGGCAAGGGTGGTAGAAAGTCAGGGAATCCATCCAGAGCTTTGCCCTCAGACATTTGTTTTTCACTATTTACATGTGGCCCCGTGACAGCTAGCCAACTTTCTCTCTGTAAGAAAGTCTCTTATTGCAGCAGAAACAAGCATTTTGAGTTATGCATGACAAATCTGACATTAATTTTCTGCTTTTCAGCCCAACAAAGAAATGCACTGATCTGTTTCTTCCCAAGGCTGCCTCCACCTACAGCATGGCCAGGGATTCGTTTGTTCCCTCCTTGTCCATCAAGTGCCCTGTGGTGGGATGTGCTCCAGGGAAGTGGAGTGGGACTTCCAGAGGGCCTTGTTTCTAAGGGACAAGATATCTCAGACTGTCACCATATCAATGCAATGCAGGGAGGCATATGCCTCCCAAAACATAAAAAACAACTGCTGACTAAATAGCCTATGGAATATGGTGAGACTGAAACACAGATTAGAAAGCAATTTGGCAATCGAATCAGAAGTTAAAAAAAGTTCAAACCCTTTGACTCAGTTCCCTGCTTTTGCAAATCTGTTCTAAGAAAATAATTCTAAACGCTAAAGAATCTGTAAGAGTAATAGCACAAATAGCCTAAATATTCAACAGTTGCAAAATGGTTAAATAAATTATGGTTCATAGACTTGATGGAATATTAAGGAACTCTTAAAATGATTGTTTATGAGAATTATATAATAAGAAATTGCACAGAACTATGCTAAGTAAAAAAAGGGAAGATAAAAAATATAAGTAAAGATAATTACTACTATGTTAAAATATGCATAAGAAAAAGACTCAAAGGAAATTCACCCAAAGGCTAACAGTGTTTGTATTAGACTGGTGGGATTTGAGTTCATTCTTTTTTCTTTTCTCTAGTTTCTACATTTTCTATGATGTGGTAATATTACATCCTTATGGAAGAAATTATTTAAAAAATATGTCAAGTCCTATCCCAAATGCATAGGGATAGTAGAAAGGGGTTCCACTGTATTTGTAGAAAACATAATAATGGTCATCAATAATAAAAGAACCTTAATAAAAATTAATAACATAAAAAGAAACAGCCTGGATGAGAATGGTGTAATGATTTCCCAACCCAGACACAATGACTTTCTCCAGGATCAGTTTTGGGGCTCTATTTCTTAACAAAGTGTTTGGAGTTTTGTCATGCTAGGCTGACCCGGCGAAGCTGGCCAACTCCAGGCTTTCGTGCTGTTCACAGCTGGGCAGCCAATGCTCCCTAACACTGTGCCAACGCTCCCTGCCCTAGGCTTGCTCAGGCTGAAGGATGCAGCACTAGTTGGGCTATGGCTTGCAGGGCACCTTGGATGAAGCCCTTGCTTGATTTCCTAACTGGAATGGAGTTTCTGGATAGTAGTGGCCATTACTAAGGGAGGACAAGAATGGAGCTGGTCTTTCCGAATGAGCAATCAGTAACAGCTGTTCCTGCAAGTGGGGTCTGAAGGGAAAGGCAGTGGCTCTCTGTGTACCCCCTTATTGTAGCTGGAAGAAATCTTGGCTGATGGAGCATGGTGGGCTTTAGGTTTTTGCCCAAATAATAGCAAGGAAAGGGCTCACGGGGGGCCAGTTACTTTATCAGTAGGAGGATGAGCTACAGCTAATTTTAGCTGAGCCAGGGGGCCACTTCCAGGAGAGAAGGGCTGACATAATGAATGAGAGAATGATGAAATGATGGCACCAGTCCATCTCCAGCTATATGGGTTTGTCATTCCCAGTTGTACCTGTTCTCAGATCTTCTTTGATTTGCAGTGTGTGGACCACAAAGAAACAGACTGCTTTGTGCGTGAGGAGTTTTCACAATTAATATCAACAGGGCCCGCAGCCTCACAGTATCTGTTATTCACATAATGTAAATCTTTGCCAAATGTTAAGAATGATAAACTTAAACCAGCCCCATCCAAATCAACAGAAACCCAAACACAAGAGAACTTTCACCACACTCTTTTTCCTCTCAAAGAAGGGAGACCTAACTTTTCATGCCGACTTCTAGCATCTTCTTTTCATGTTTTTTTACTAAAGGAAAAGAAGACTGCTTCTTTTTCCTGGAAAGATAAATTTTTAATGAATGTAAATGTTCTTTCAGCTCCTTCATTTGGCGGATGGGATGGTACAGCTTGGACAGCTAGTCTCGGGAATACAATTGACTTGCTTCTTGTTATTTCTTTTCCCTTTCGCCGCCCAGTGAAGCACATATGCTCTCTGCCTGGGCCTTTGTTCCCGAGCCTGTACCCTCAGCCAGCAGAGACAGCTCGCCTTGGAAGGAAACACTCCTGATGAATTGGCCTTCTTGGTTTGTCTTCTAACAATGGGAGCAGTTCTGCCCAGACACATCTACTCTTCGCCCTGATTCCTCTCGGCTTTCATCCAGTTTTCATTTATTAAATATCTACCATGTGCCAAGAACTATTCTATTTCATCCTTTTAACAACCCTATAATACAGTATTACCATCATCATCATCCCCACTTTACAGATGGGGAGACTGAAGCACTGAGGGGTCCAAACTTGCCATAGCTAATGTGACAAACATGTTATAATCTCAGCGATGACAATATTCTGCCTCCGCTAAGACCTAACATCTGCTAGGCACTGTGGGTGTGGTGGTTTGGGGGGTGAAGATGGGGTCAGGACAGAGATGAGAAATGCACAGTTACCACCCTCACAATTCTGGAAGGAAATTGTTTCTAAACATTTCTACGTCCTTCCTACAGGACTGCTCTGCGAGTCCCGGTCCTTTTGCATTCCTCTTGGTCTCATAGGGCTCCCATTTCCACTGGCTGAGACATCGTTGTTCTCGCTGCAAGCATACAAATGCATTCTAAATTTTTGCAGGGTCTGCAAGCCTTGGCTTTGAGACTGAAGCAGGGCCAGTCTCCTTTTCTTGCCTCTCTCCCCAGTCTATAACCTAAGAGTAACTTGCCAGAGTGCAAACAATCCTGTCAAGAGGTCCAAGCGAACAGCATGGCCACTTCTTGGGGTACGGGGCTGGAGGGGAACATCTGCTCTTCAGCTCACCTCAGAGAGGTCTGCTTTAAGGCTGTAGGGAGGACCTATGTTCTGTCAGGCCAACTTGTAATTCCTATAATGCTTGAGTTAAGAGCCAGCCTTCGCCTCACCTGACCCATCGTCCATTGTCACCAGTTCTCCACATTATTGACCACAAGGCCTGACAATCACTATAAAAGAAACTGATTGTTTTGATCTGGAGCAGCCATAATTCAACCTGGAGTCATCCAGGCAGCTGCACATTATATTATCAGTGTGTTACAGGAAAAGGGAGAGAAATTAATGAGCTGTTTGTAGATTTCAGTTCTCAAATCAAGACCTCCATTTGTAGAAAACTGGAATTCTAAATAGTCATTATCATCAAAGCACCTATTAGTGTGTGAGGTTGGGCACCCTGTCCAGCAAACCCAAGCCACGATGACCAGCTGGGTTGTGGCCCCTTTTGCACTCCATGCCCTATGAATAACTCTATGATGTGAAGAGGAGGCATCTGTCTCCCCCATGTGGATGATGGACTCTTTAGGGGCAAAGGCTACCCTTCATCCCTTTTGCAATCCCAGTGCTTAGCAGCCCAGGCACATAGTAGGCACTTAATATCAGTTTTGTTAAAATTTCATGTTTCTCACACTTTACAAAGAAACTAAATATTTCCACCATCAATTCTATAAATCTACCACACCTACATTCATCTTTTCCTTCTTCCATCCTGTTATATATATATCTATATATCTATATATATATTACATATATATATATTACATATATCAAAGCCAATCCTTCACCATGTGCTCTGCTGTCCATCTCCTCTTGTCCTCCCAAAGACTCCTTCTGTTAGCTCTTCTCTTTCTCTCTTTCCTGGATCATTCCCATTAGGCGAAAAGCAAGCAAACCCATATTCAATTATCTCCCGGTCTTGAAGTCTCCCCTAGACCCCACACTTTATCTTATTCTGGCTATGATCCCATTTCTCTGCATCCTTCTCAAGCAAACTTCTGGAAAATCTGTCTGTACACATTAGCTTTACTTTGTCTCCTGCCATTCACTCTTGAGCCTCCTTTTTCTGGTTTATACCTGACAATTACAAAAACTCGTTTTTCTTCAGGCCATAGTCAACCTTTGAGTTGCCAGATCTGGGGCTCCATCTGCCTCCTTTCTCATTACTCGAGCTACAGGAAACATTCCATAGCGTAGCCTACTCCCAGTTCCTCCACGCACATTTCTCTTCAGCTTCAGTGACAGGGCACTTTGTGGTTTGCCTCTCACACATCTCTTTCAGCTTCTCAATCTGGGTTCCTACTCCCTAAACATAGGACCTTGACCTTTCTTTTTCTATGTTGTACTCTTTTAAATAATCTCATCGATTCCATCATATATGATTGATAATGCCCATATTTATATCTCCAGCTCAAACTTTTCCATGATCTCTAACTGTCTACTGGACACTCTCCCTTGGATGCGTCATCTTGAATTCTCCTCACTCACTCTGCCTGAGTGGTCCTCTCATCAACCTCAATTTGTTCATTTGTTTCCTCATCTTTGGTATGTTTGGTGCCTTTGGTCATGGAACTTAATTTCACTATGATTCAGTTTCTTCTTCTATAAAATGATACTAACAACACCTAACTCACAGGGTTATTGTCAGGATTCAATAGCAAACCACTAAGCACATAGTTAGTGCTCAATTCATGCATAATTTAAAATAGCCTGTAATATAAACAACCCAACCATTTGATCAATTATTTTTTCTTACTGTTTTGGCATGTTACACCCAGCCTGAGGTACACTTAAAGAGCCTATGAATGAATGAATAAATAATGAGCACACCTCATCGCCAGCGAGTCAGAGGCAAGAGTGATTTCAGCTCTGATCCCGGATGAGCTGAGAACGATGCCAGCTTAGATGTAAGTCAGGGGCTTGTCTGTTGTCCCAGCTCCTGTCTCCACCTCTGGCCCAGGCTCTGCCACTGTCTCCTGTTCCTGCTCCAGCTCCCAGAGGGGAAAGTGATGGATGGAAACGTCATAAACAAGAACAATGCCTATTGTGCTCTACTTAGAAATGGCCTGTGTTCTTTCTTAAAATTATGAATAAAATAATATACTGACTACATCAGGTGGTATGGAAGATTTGCAATTGAGGATGCAAATGAAAAAGAGGTCACTTGTTAGGTTTGGGAGGGGACAAATGGTCCTGGAATGGCCTTTTTCTACTGCTAGAATGGTTAAGAGGAAAACCATCTGTGAACAAAGGGTCATAAATTGCCTCCAAGCACTGTCTGTCCGCTGTAGAAGAAAGGTCTGTGTTTGGGGAACCTCGCGCTGAGGAAAGAGTACACATTTGGGATGCCTGTGCTGACGATTTGGTTGTTATTTGTTAACTTGACGAGATGGGTAATAGTTGAAGTATGAAATCCTAAAGGGAGTGCAGAAAATGTTATAATAAAAACCCCAGCTCATCATCCCTGGCCCAGACCTAATGCAGTCAGCTACTAGCTCGCCAGGCTTTTGCTCACAGGAGTTTCATCTGGGCCTTATCTCATGAGAAATGCAAGCCAGCCACTCCTAATGTTTATGGGATTTACATATCATGCAGATCTACTTTCTTTTCTTTCAAAAGAAATGAGTTCTTGGGGCACTTATGAAAATGCATGACTGAAGAGAGGAAGCTAGAGCCAAGCCTTTTGGAGACAAAAGGATTTGAGAGCAGTTTCTGAGCCAGGTGAACAAGCTGTGGTTCTGGACCAGCCAACCCCACTCCTCCTTGGCCCTGCCACCAGACCCTAGGTCAGGCTGAGGGAGGGCTGACTTTGCCTTTTCAAATCTCCATTAGTTCTCTTAGATATGAATGCTGAGTCAGGGTCTGTGAAGTTAGCTGGAGGGTGAAGGAGAGAGAGAGAAGGAGACATAGATCTCAATGAGGAAGACCAGCCCGGATGTCAGCAGGGGCTTGGCAGAAGGCTCACAGTGACACTAGGTGGACACCACCGCTCACCTACAGTGAACCCACAGAGGAATCAGTGCAAAGCCAGGGTGAATCCTTTCTAAGAGGATTGGTTGAGAAGAGTTTCAGGGGAAGGGTGTAACTTGAGAGACTGAACAATTTCATCCAGATACTGAGAATTAACTAAGGGAAATGTGTAAATTATTATATTGGACCGAATGTACTGGAGTGAACCAAATACCTGCTCGTGAGAGGTTCAGATAAGGAACAGGTAGATGAGTAATTGTAGCGCCTCTGCATATCTGAGCTCTACTGTGAATAAATCTGCAAGCCAAACACACATGTTGCTTCTTTTCACTCTTAGCCAGTACTTGGATTTTATAGGTAGCTATTGAACATCTGGAAAGTTATACAAAGGTCTAAAAACATGCATTTTTAATAGTTGAATTTCTAGTACTGGTGATAGGCTGAGAGACATCTTGAATAGTGAGAGACCATGGCAAGATTGAAACCTTTAAGGGATGCTAAGCACTGAAAATATTATAATGTGCCTTTCTGTGTTTTTGGAAATAAAAATATTTCTAACACATAAAATTATAGTAAGGAAGCCCAACGATGTTCTGATGTTACTCAGGATGGCTAGAGTTAAGTTTTATAAACACTAAATGTCAAATTTTATTCAAAAGATGGTTTAGGTTTCCTCAGGACATGTTTAGTCTATCTCCTGGGTAAGTGAGCCCTAGCAGAGCCTGGCGGCCTGGTCGGGGCCCATAGCTCCCTCCTGGGTTCCGTCTCCTCGGCTGGTTCAATGGGACAAAAGGACATGGACTTTGTGCTCAGAAGATGGGTTCCGGTCCCTGCACTTGTCCCTTAGTGTGTGACCTTGGAAATTCATATAATCCTTTTGAATCAGTTTCTTCATCTTTAAAATGGGGGTAATAAAACCTTCCTCACAGGATGATAACAAAGATCAAATGAGAGAATATGTGTGAAAATGTCACATAATGTTGGTTTGTATGGTTACAAAAATATTCTATCAGTAAATTATCACCAAACGCCAGAGAGGATGTGGAGCAACAGGAACGCTCATTCATTGAGGGGAATGCACACTGATGCGGCCTCTTTGGAAGACATTTTGGTGGTTTCTTACAAAGCTAAATATACGTGTCCCATACAATTCAGCAGTTATACTAGGTATTTACTAAAGGGAGTTGAAAAATTATGTTCACACCAAATCCTGCACACTAATGTTTATAGCAGCTATTTTTGTCATAATTTCCAAACTCTGGAATCAACTAAGATGTCCTTCCATAGCAGCCAAGATGGATAAACAAACTTCTGTACATCTAGACAATGGAGTATTATTCAGCACTAAAAAGAAATGGACTATCAAGTCATGAGAAAACATGGAGGAGCCTTAAATGCATGTTACTAAGTGAAAGAAGCCAGTCTTTAAAGGTTACATACTGTATGATTTCGACTATATGACATTCTAGAAAAGGCAAAACTATGGAGACAGTAAAAAGATAAGTGGTTGCCAGGGGTTGGGAGTTTGGAGAGAAGGAAGAATAGGTTGAGCACAGTGATTTTTAGAGCAATGCAAGTATTCTATATGATACGGTAATGACACTGTGCATCTGTTAAAACTCATAGAACTGTATAACAGAGGGTGAACACTAATGTAAGCTAGGACTTTAATTAATAACAATGTATCAATATTGCATTATCATTGGTAACAAATATACCACATGACTATAAGATGTTAATAATGGTGGAAATGGAGTGAGGGAGGGTATACAAATATGTGTACTTTCTGTTCAATTTTCCCGCAAAATTGTAAATAAGCCTAAAACTGCTCTAATAAATAAATCTATTAATTAAAAAACATAATTACAGAGCTGCTCGAACCACTGGCTCTTCTTCACGACCCCAAGAGAATCAACTCTTCGGAGGCAGTATGTAAGGTATTCTGTGCCAGCCCACCCTGTGTAAAGGCTCACACAGACATTAGGGAAAGCATGAATCAAAAATGACAGCACATTCTTCACGCTAAACTGTTACCTTGTCTGGTTATTTTGCCATTCATACGGACAATAATAAGCTACTCTGCGATCACGTATTCATTTAATTTGTTATTTAGTCTAACCTTTCACTTTTGTATCCATGGGGGACACAGGTTTTATTTTATTTTTGCAAATGTAATAAAGTTGGAATCTTGAAGATACTGTTCAGTCTCTAGAGGTGATTGGGGAGCAACGGGGGTAAGGAAAGAAAGAGGCAATACACAACATAAGACCTGACTAATTATACATTAAAATGGAAAAGAAAAAACCAAAGACTTGGCTAATGGGATAAAAAGGGAGGGGGCTCGATCCCAGTCAGCTCCTTGGCTTCTGGGTCCCAGCCCGGGGCTGGCCAGGGCATGGGGTCGAACTGTCTCTCGGATGGAGGGATTGCCTTCTGCTGGTGGGGCCTGTGCTTCTGCTGCAGTCGGTGTGGGCCCTGCTGATCTAGAAGGAGGGAGGGAGCATGTGGAAGTCCATTTCCGAATGAAGGCTGAAGGATGGGACTTCACAACCATGGGAACAGAGCTGGCCTGCACCTGAATCAGAGCAGGTTGCCTAAGTGGTGTGGTTTGAAAAGCCCCACTGTCTCTGCCACTGAGATCGAAATTCTCCTTCTTTCTGTGTGGAGCATGTAGCAGCGCCCTACGTATTGGTACTTGGTCCCTCTTGTGTTAAGAATTGGCCTCTTCCCTGTTCTTTTCAAATGCTGGTTCTCTCAAAGCAGAGCTGCAGCTTAGAGTGCATGAGTGTCACAGAGCCCTGGGACTCAGAAGAAGGCCTGCCTGATAGTGGGGGTGAACTAGTGCAGAGAAGGTGTGGAGCATATACCAAAGACGATGTTTCTGGGGTGGGGGAGGGTCATCTCAGGTCTGGGGCCAGAAAAGTGACACTGTGCACAAGTTCTGCCAACTGTTTGGAGGGGAGGGAACTCCCTGCAGGGGAGGGAAAGAGAAAGCATCATCCAGAGTCTCCGACACCCACATTCAGAACCACCTGCAGCCAGCACACCAGAACTCTGGGGGGCGTCCTGGTGGTTTTCTGAACCTCGAGTGCTGAATTTGGGGGGTGTGGCGTTGTACAGGGACTGTGAGCCTGGGCTCTGACTGTCTCGCAGATTCGGATTTATTTGGATTTAACTCCGTCTCTGCTACTTATTTAACCTCTCTGAGACTCAGTTTCTCATACATAAAATAGAGTCATAATAATCTTATTTCATAAAGCTGTGGTGAGTATAAAACATGTCAAGTTCTTAGCACAATATCTGGCACAGAGAAGTACTCAATACTGAAGTTTTGATGGCATGGCTGCTATTGGCAGGAAGAATCTGTTGGTCAGTGTCCAGTGCCCTTCAATGCCTGTGTGCAGAGCTGCCTGTCTGTCTGTTACCTGGGAGTAGGCTTAGCCACATCCTCCTCCACGCTGGTCCCCAGAAGCAGGTGCTGATGGGCACTCCACTTTGATTACTGGCTTACTGTGGAGCTTGGTCCTAATCTACCTGGTGGCCTGGGGCAGCTGGGGCTGTGTGAGGGGCTGCTGATGGGGCCCTGGCAGCCTGAGTCTCAGCCTCCAAACACAGTCAGCACTGGGCTGATGTATATGAGGAAAGCACAGAATCATATGGTTGAAAAGAACTATAATTGTAATGGAAATTCAAATCACTCCACTAAACCTGTTTTCTGCATTCACGTTTTGTTGTAAATCAGAAGCACTGGGAGCAATTTATTTCTAAACATCAACAATTTGGAATGGGAAGGGGAATGAAATAATTGCATTCTGACTCGCTTGAAACAATTCATCTGTGTGTACGTGCACATCCGGAGGGCCTGTGGACACTGCAAAGTAATGTACACCTTCGCTTCTGTTTTTCATCTCTCACATGTGCCTGGAAAGAGGAGGAAGCCAGGTGGCTTTCTACTCCTCCCTGTGCGAATCCGATGGCTGTGGAAGCAATGGCTCATTGCACCTGCCGCAGCCAGGTGGAGAGGGAAGATTTCTCTGGGCAGCCCCCTTCTGCTTTCCTAATTCATCAGTTCCAAGGGTGGCCTGGAGAGACTCCCAGTGGGCCTACTCTGACACCCCAGGAGCACAGCTCCTTCCTCTCTTAAGAAAGCCAATTCTTCCTTTTCTGTCCCATCTTGCTTTGCCAGAACCCTAGCTTCTTCCCTCCTAGGTTTCCTAACCAGCTGACCAGTGTCCAGGGAACCTCCTCCGAGCCCTGCAGGGGGCTCAGGGTCTGGTGGGCTGCAGAGACAGATGCTTTGGGTTCTGGAGAAGCGGGGGTAACTAATGAATCAGGAAAACTTTTTTGGGGAAAGAATTTAGTATTTGATATTTCATTAAAAAAAGTGAAGGGATCATCATTAAGAAAAGCAGAGCACTATGGGGTTTCTTTTCACTGACTTTGTGGATTAGTATTATTTATAAGCCCATATTGGCCTGGGGCTCTAGAGCAAGTGTATGGGGACTCATGTAGTCTTTTTAACACGTAGAGCCTCTAAACATCTCACTCTGGTCCTGCCCCTCCTGGTTCTTATGAGTCCTTTTGGTTTCTATGGTTCTAATTGTATGTGTGGACATGTCTTCGGGGTTGCCACACAGGATCTCTTTAGAGAAATGGTGTGGAGCAGCATTAGCCCAAGAAACACTTTATGACTGAGGAGGCAAATGCTTTAAGAGGAAAGAGCATGGGTCTGGGATCTAAAGCTGGGTTCGAATTCTCAGTGACTGTGATTGTAATCATGCCATGCCTCAGTTTCTCCAGAGGAGCCCCTGTAGGGATTTGTATGAAAGTGCTCTATGAACTGCAAAGATGTGTGTGTGTGTGTGTGTGTGTGATGAAGAGGAAGAAACATATTATATAAACATCTGCACTCAGGATTTCTCTTGGTATGTAGTTTTGTTGGAAAAGCAAGATGATAAGTGTCTGGGAAAAATGAGACTCCCAGGAACACAAGCTTAGGTTGGGATTAACTGTTCAGCAGAAAACTGGGGGAGAGAGGGCGGGGGGAGAATCTGGTGTTGTTCTTGAGAGAAAAAGAGCCAGGAGGAAGGAAAGGGGTTGTGTAGGAGGAGCTAGGAGAGCCAGCGAGATGGCAGGAATTTCTTCATCCTGGAAGCCCTTGTACCCCCAATATTGATGAACAATGGGAGGCTTGCTGTAAGTCAATACCCAAAGGAGCTGAGCCTGCCTCCAGGGGGGCTACAGGGCAGACAGTGCCTTGGAATCTGGAAGCAGACATGAGAAAGCAAGCTACTGGGTCTTGGAGAAGGCTTTGGACTGGGGATTCCCACTCTGCTCTTCTTCAGACTCATATGAGGAGTTGAAACAAATAACGATCCAGGCCCCATCCCAAACAATTCGTCAGAATCTGTGTGGGTGGGGCTCCAAGCTCCAGAGTTACTTTGAAACTCCTATGACTCGAATGTGAGCCAGGATTGAGGCCCATTCTCTACATTGTCCCTCCGTTACCTGTGACCATAACTCAAGGGCCTGGGGCACATGGGTTTGGCATCATTAAGAATTTCCTGGGAGATCTCAGGGAAGTGTCCTACACCACCTGAAAATGAATTAAGTTGAGCCATTTAGAATTTGACCTAGTGGAACGGAGAGCCTCCATCTCTGTCTACCGGAACTTTGGCCCATCCCTGTGTCCTCATCTGAGCACTCAGTGTCTGCTCCACCTTCTAGTCTGGAGACAGGCGGATTTTCACAGTAAAGCAGGGGCTTGAGCTATGATAACCTGGGTGAGAGGAGCTCAGAGACCCAGAGGGGAAAAAAAATCTTACCAGAGTATTAGAGAAACTGCCACGAATGGCAGGTACGCAGGTCTCCAGGGACAGATTTCTCCCTTGACTGAGATTCAACCGTAGTGAAATATCAGAAACCTGACATGTCTTGCATGTGCAAAAAAAAGTGTCAGGATTCTCAAATATCTCTAATACGCTTCTCTTGCTTTTTTTTTGCGTGCGAACAGCATTGGTGGGACTGTGACCTTCAAGATTACCTCAAGAATAATGAGCCCCAGGCATCTTTTCAGCTTCATTAGTGACTAAGATGCAACATGTTGTCCCAGCATACAAACAGGCCTCCTCTGAGGGTCAGATGTGAACTCCAGGCTCTCCAACTGAAGAGAACTATTCAACCTCTGGACAACGAGGGAGCAAATGGGAAGCCAGGTATCATTATATAGGGATGTGGCTGTGACAGTGGTTAATGGGATGGTAGAGCAGAGTGGCTGGTTTCTGAGCCGCAGCTTTAGGAAGCTCCAGTTAATAGGATGTCTGCTGGCTGTTGGGGTTGATGAGAGACAGGGAGTGAGGACACTGCTGGCTGTTGGGGTTGATGAGAGACAGGGAGTGAGGGCATACTGTTTCAGCGCCTGATATCTCTAGTGCATCCATGCCCACAGATGTGGCATTGCAAAACTTCAATCTCATTGGGTGTTCTGATTTTTAGTAAAATTTTTATTAACTTGAATGCTTGAAAAAGATGTGGATTTATGGTTAGCTAAGTTTATTTTGCATAACTGAGAATTACTAGAAACTCCATTCTTCTAAATTTCAATTTTATAGACAATCTTTTTTTTAAAAAAAATGTACTTGCTTTCTTTTCTAGGTTAAGAATTAAAGTATAGTTAACTTAATTGACAATTTCAGAGTCTTTTGGAGCAGGGGTCTTCAATCCCTGGGCTGCAGACCCAGTACCTATCTGTGGCCTGTTAAGACCCGAGCTACACAGTAAGAGGTGAGTGGCAGGCAAGAGAGGGAAGCTTCATCTGTATTTGCAGCTGCTCCTCAGCACTAGCATCACCGTCTCAGCTCCATCTCAGATCATAAGGCATTAGGTTCTCATTAGAGCACCAGTCCCCGGTGCCAGAAAGGTTGGGGACCGCTGTTTGGGGGGCATGAGATGCTACATTATTTTTCACTGATTCATATATGCAAATGTTTCTCGAGTTTCTGCTTTAAGTGAAACATCGTGTAATGTGCTGGAATATTGCTACCATAGGTTGCTGTGGGTGAGGGTGATGTCGTACCTGAGTACCTAACCACGGAGTCTGGGATATCCATCCCCAAACCTCTAATCTGTGGGAGTCAAATGAGAAAACAATTCTCCCCAAATACAAGCCATGTTAGCCCTGGGATGCAGTACAAAGAGGGTAAGGTTCTGAGTCAGAGGCCCTGGGTTCAAGTCCTAACTCTGCCACTCACCAGCTGTGGGACCTTGGATGGGCACTTTGTCCCCTGACCTGTTCTCATTTGTAAGATGGAATCATCACACCTACCCTACAGTGTGGGACAAGAACAAGTAAGAAACACACATGTGCCTAGGGTAGCACCTGCCATGGTATACATTCTTAGTTAATATTTGTTTAACATAAAAAGTTGTCTCATTCTGAAATTTAAGAGAAGCCACATGAAATAAGATTTCACTACGCTGCTATCAGACATTCCAAACCGGTTGGTTACGACCTAAAGAATCACTATTCCATAGGCAAATGAGCTGCCCATCACTTGTTTGTGGCCATGATGGAGAAGAACAGTAAAAACAGTAGACATTCAGAAACTCAGTTTCAGCGTCACACTTACTGCTTCCCCTTACTTGCTGCCTTGACCTTCTGCTTGTGGTCTCTCTTGGTTTCTTTGCCCTGATGCTGCCTCAGTTGGAGAGGTTAACCAATGAGGAGTTAAATATCTTCCACATGGAATGGGTATGGTTAAGGTGGGTGGGAGCAGAAAGGAAGAAGACCAGCCTAGGAGATAGCACTTAGTGCTAGAGCTCATCGTTTAGATGGCATGGAGAAATAGGTTCTATGAGGAAGGGAGGTGTGCTCCCTGTGAGCTTCCTAAGTGAGGATTACAGAGTTACCTAATTGATCCCATCCTTCATCAGTTCAGAAAGACTGAGTACCTGAAAACAAAGTGCCAGCCTAGGCAGGATGCCAGGTGCTAGGAGGAGCAGAGATGCGTCTGAGGGCACACCTGGCCCCCTGAAACATTCAGGCTGAGGAGTCTAGGTCTAACTGATTAAATGTAACACATGCTCCACTTATGCTCCCACAGTGGCATGTGCGTTGTGCAGTGGGGCTTTACATAAGAAAGTGTAATACATCGTTCTGTTTAGAAGAATGTGTAAAGGATCCACAGAGATGAGCATAACTGAGATGGGCCCTGAAAATGAGGAACAAAGACCACCAAGCACAGAATTGAAGGAATAGCTTTATGAATAGGGGGAACAGCTTATGCAAAATGAGGAAGTATGAAAGCTCCTGATTCTCTCAAGGAGATGTAGCTAGTCTCATGAGCATCAACAGAATATTAAGGTTAGGAAACTTTTACCTTTTCTTAAATCATTGGAAGAATATATATTATATATTAATTATTAGTGGGATTTACAATACTGAAACATTGTAATACGTGGCCACTATGAAATTCTCCCGTAAATTACTAAGTCCCCAGGTTAAGATAAGCTGGAGCAAATGGAGGCCTTCCATCTCAATATGCTTGGAGCTAACTCTCCATACAAA
Organism: Pteropus medius; assembly: GCF_902729225.1. Classification (NCBI taxonomy): domain Eukaryota; kingdom Metazoa; phylum Chordata; class Mammalia; order Chiroptera; family Pteropodidae; genus Pteropus; species Pteropus medius. The sequence continues at coordinate 2,629,519 of NW_024344436.1, read as the reverse complement.
CTCTTGGCAGTTGCTCGCTGTCACCTGTCTCCTCCCCAGGACAGTACATGGGGCCTTCGCCTCTTTTCTAACCTGTTTATTTATGTGCACTTTGTCTCAGCTATCAACTAGATACACTCTAGGGTAAGAGCTCCAGAGGGACCAGGGATCATACTGCCACACAGACAACATCGATATCTGTTGTCAAGGTAATGGCTAATGACATCAAACTGCTATAGGGACCCTTCCGGTAGGACATAGTTGAGTGGTACATCAAAGAGTTATCCAAACTGAAAAGAATGGAAACAAGTGGCGTGTGTGTCTGCTTGAGCGTATGCATGTATGTGTTAGTTTGTAAGTATGTGTATATGTATGTACGTTTGCTTGGGAATATGTATGTATATCTGTGCATGATTGAGTGTTTCAGATTCTCTGGCTATATTTTGATAAGGGCACATGAGGTATGATTTACATCCCAGTCAACAGCTAGCAATATTCTAGGAAATAAACCTGCTGAAACCAAAAACATATGACCACTGAGGTCTTAATCCATGAAGGAAATTTAGGAGCATGTGATTTCTCTACTTGCTGTCAAGAATCTGAGTTCTGTGGAGTGCAAAAGTCTGAGGATGACCTTTTCCTGGCAGAAGCAAAAGTGAAAAAGCCTATTATGGCGCATAAGCCAATTTACTCTATACAAATAAGTGGCAATTTTGTTCCTTAAATACATAAGTATGGAAGGAAAATGTCTATAAACTGAAAGATGATTTCCTATGGCAAATCTCTTCTTGTTTGTGGGAAAACAGAAGATAGCAGCCCATTTAGGGGTTTATGGGCAGATGTCAAAGGAAGAACATCTGAGTCCTCTGGTGAACTTCACCTGGAAAAATAGGTCTGAAACTGGTCTCTGGTTGGGTAGAAGTAGGAGGTGATATATGAGTAAATACCTTTTGACAGAAGCATTTTAAAGGAGACGTGAAGGAGAAAGTGAAATATACCTCCTGCTTTAATTTATCACCTCTTTTTATTTAAAAAATACATGGCATTTGTAGGCTGAACAAAATTAAAAGTCATAGACAGATCACATTTACTACAGCATTTACTAACAGAAATTGGAAAGTCATTGGTATAGAACAACCTCTGCTTGAAACAGGGGTCCCTAACCTGAGGATGCTCCGAGCTCTGAGTGAATGAACAACCTGAAACCAACTGCAAATGATGGATATGTTTTTCTAGGGAGCAGGTTCCAGGATTTAATTAGGTTTTCAAAGGCATCTCTGATACAAAAAAAAAAAAGGTTGAAGATCATGTATTAGTGACTGGTGGACTTTTCTTGCCTGGAGGATGAGATCAGAGGGTGGATGAGGCTGGTTGGATGTTTGGTTGTGGGAGGGGTTATAAAGGGATTAAGATTAGAAAAGCTGTTTTATCATTTAAGGAGCACAGTTCATAAAGCCTGAGGAGTTTTAGTGGATGAAAGACTTATTATATAAGTGTGCATGTATACATATATACATTAATGTACTAAAACAACATCTTTGTATTCAGATTAATTCCTTTATAGATGGATATATAAAACAATGCAACAATGACAAATGTTCCCAAACCCATAAAAGACTTGTTTATACACTTAGGTCTCATAGTGAAAGTCAGGGGAAGGGCTATTTCTCATTGATAAACAGACCTGGAGGGGGAAAGGAGACAAATCTTGTAGAAACTATAAAGGATGGAGGGACTCTAACTACTCACACGTTTTGCTCATCTTCCTCAAAGTTCCCAGGGCACTATTTGGACCCCTTCCCCGACTAGCCTCACCCCACCTCATCTGGCTTTGCTCTGAACTTTGATGTTTAGTCAGGTGTGGTGTCCTTTTGAAAGAAAACAAACCTTGATCTGATTACAGACTGTCGTCTCTAAGTTGTCAGTCATTAATTAATGAATAAATTAAACAATACTTGCCCACCTGTCATCCTATCACCTGAAGAACAATTATTTTCAGAGCTATTGCTAATCTCCACAGTACAAGGTATATAATTGCCATTAAATATTTATTTACTATGTAAATGAAAAAAAAAAAAGACAGAGTAGGAAGGGAGATGAAGAGAGAGAAGCAAGAAAGAAAAAAGGAGGGAAACAACCTCCCACCCCACACCACAGGACCAGAGGCTCAAACCCAACCCCTGGGGAGTGGTGGGGTGGGGTTGGTGGGTTGCATGTCCTAGTGCCACCAACTCCTTGGCTGTCCTCTTAATGTGCCTGTGTCCCCAACTCCTTCCTTCAACTATTTCGACACATTTTAAAAATCCACACCGAAACTGTCACATGCCAAATTAAACGGCTGAACAGTCACCAGCCCAGCAGTTGTACAAACATCCAGACTTTGAATCCCAATTTGAGTTCATATGGCAAGAAGACAAAAAGAGAGGCTGGGGAATGAAAAAGATGAAAACCAAGCTAAGGTCTTCAGGGAAAGTTATTGTCTTGATTCTTTAGCCCTGATGAGCCTCGTGGAGATAATAAAAACATGAAGAATATTCTCCCTCATGTACGCACAACAACGTGAGCACTAATAGTGATGATAATAAAAAAAGAATATATTGCCTTCAAATACAATCCCTTGCCTAGCCTTGGTCCACGTATCCTTGGGGTCCTGGGCTAGCAGTCACTCATTCCTGCAGATCTCCACCTGTAAACTGGGGATTTGGCAGAAGAGTAAGTCCTTTCCAGTCCTAAGATTGCAGAATTCCATGATGGGGAGCTCCAATAGTGTTAGTAATGATAGAAGACTTTTATTCAGCCAGAGATGGAGCTCCACATAGCACCCCCTTTTCCTAAGCTTTGGAGTGTCGCTCCCTGAGTTAAACTCCTAGTTCTATGGCACACGTGCTGTGCACAAATTCAGGCGAGTTATACAACCTTTCCTATGCCTCAAACTCCTTACCTATAAATTAGGGATAATAATAGCATTATTGGGTAAGGATCAGGTATTGACCACAATGTTTTCTGCACTGAGAGCCTGAGAAAGCAATGCCTTTTCCAGTACACAGGCAGGTATGAGTAGGATGTGGTATGGGAAGATGGAAGGGCTGACGGCCCAGACCCCATCCCCTACCAGAGTTTCAGTTCTTCTGACGACACTGACACCCACTGATAAAACTCTACACTTTTCATCTAATAAAGGAACTTTTCTTTTTCTCTTTCTTTCTTTCTTTCTTTCTTTTCCTTCCTTCTTCCTTCCTTCTTCCTTCCTTCCTTCATCCTTCCTTCCTTCTTCTTCCTTCCTTCCTTCCTTCCTTCCTTCCTTCGCCTGCCTTCCCCTTCCTTCCTTTCTTTCTTTCTTTCTTTCTTTCTTTTTCTTTCTTTCTTTCTCTTTCTTTCTTTTTTTTTTAAGTGAGGCAACCCTTGCAAGGACCTTGTCAGCTTACGATCCCTTATTTTTTATTTTTTATGCCTACAGCACCTGGTCTTCTTAGGTAGTCTCTCATCCAAGTCCTAACCAGGCCTGACCCTGCTTAAGCTTCCGAGGTCAGACGGGATTGGGCTTGTTCAGGGTGGCGTGGCTATAGACATAAAGGAACTTTTCAAACCGAAATTTAGAATGCAGCCCAGAAAACCATCAGATTGCTAAGGAGATTTATGGTTGCATTTCCATGCAGTGGGAAAGATGTTAGGAGAAAAGATAGTCCTGGTGAGATGCCCAGCCCTGATTCCTCCATCTCTGCAGTGTACAGATGTTCTAACCGGCAGGCAGCCCTCAGACTTACCCTCAGCCCCTAGTACCTGAGACCTCGTTAGCTATGTTTATCCATTCAAATACATATGGAACTATTACAATTTTAAATGTGTTTCAATTACAAAGTTTAAGGAGTTACCTGGAACCCCCCTTGTGACATGTGCGCATCACAACAGGGAGCACAAGGTTTGCCCCATTCCCAGTCACATAGAACCACTTGCAGGTTCCCAGTGATGCTGTGCTCTTTCTTATCTTTATGGCTTTGAACTTGTTCCTTCTGCCTAGAATGTCTTTTCCCCTCACTCATCACCTGGATTTTGCAAAAACAGTCTTTTACACTGTTTGTAGAAGGCTTCTGAGATTATTCCACACATCTCCTCTGTGATATGGGTCGGGACTCCTTTTATGAAGTCCCATGATTCTTTACTCGTACAGATATGGCTACCATTTATTTAGTGCTTGCTAAATGCCAGGTGCTCTATTAGATGGTTTGCATGTATTGTCTCAAATACTGCACATCATGGCTCTCTAGGGAAGATGATGAAAGGAAACTCAAGTTAGGTACCTGCATAACTCGCCCCAGGACACAGAGCCTCTATGTGTCAGAGTCAGAATTGAACTCATTTTTGATTCCAAAGTTTCGCTTTACAGATTCTCGCTTAGTGTTGTAAGTACCTGTTTAGGTGCCTGCCTCCCCCACTAGACCTTCAGGGCATGGAGTGTGTCCTCTTTGTCTGTGTCCCTCAGTGCCTGGCATGGGGCTTGGCTCATAGTCGACACTGGATGCATGTGGAATTAATGAATGTCTGCGCCAGTGTGGATCGGGAAGAAGGTGCCAAGCGCAGGTGCCCTCCACTCCTGCAAGCAGCGGGCATGCGAGTCTGCCCTGGGGCTGATGAACAATTGCCCGTAGTTCTGAGAATGGAGCTCCCTCTTGAGGCTGGGAGGGTAAAGGAATAGGGCATCAGTGTAGTAAGATGGCCCTTTGGGGGAACTGTTAGCAAAAGAGAATACAATACTCCCCCGTTATCCTTGGGGAATACGTTCCAAGACCCCCAGTGGATGCCTGAAACCACAGATAGTACCAAACCCTGGGTGTGTGTATATATATATATTTTCCTACTTACAAACCTATGATAAAGTTTAATTTATAAATTAGGCACAATAAGAGATTAACAACTAATAACAAAATAGAACAATCATAACAAAGTAGAACAATTATAACAATAAGAATTATGTGAATGGCTTTGGGGTCATTATTACATAAAACAAGGGTGACTTGGACACAAACATTGCGGTAACTCGACAGTTGATCAGATCACTGAGAGGGCTACTAACAGGCAGGGAGCGTGTACAATGCGGAAACGCTGGCCAAAGCGATGATTCATGCCCTGGGCGGGATGGAACGGGATGGCACGAGATTTCATTATACTACTCAGAACAGCGCTCAATAATACTTAGGAAATGTTTACTTCTGGAATTTTCCATTTAATATTTTCAGACCTTGTTTGACTGCGGGTAATTGAAACCGTGGAAAGTGAAACTGTGAATGACGGGGAGAATACTGTACTTATGTAAAAGTTAAATGTCCTAAATTCTTTTTCATGATTTGCTTTTGGCAAACTGTGATCAGGAGCAGCTTCCAAGGGGTGACTCTAGCAGCTTTGCTTTGTCCTTGCCACGGGGCAGACTGGCACCAGCTCATGCTATGGGGAGGTGGTGTGTGCGTGTGTGTGTTGGGGCAGGGGGGGCTCTGCCAAGTTGGAACAGAGTTTTTAAGGCCTTAAAATACAGTTTTTTCTTTTCTTTTTTCCCCAGTGACCTTCTGATGCAGCAGGCTCCCCAAGTTCAGTGCTGTCCTACCCAAGGAAGTACTTTATGTCCTCAGCGTTATAAATCCATTTTAATTGTAACAACAGAAACAGCAGCAACAAAATGGAGCCAAGCAAACTGGGGCCTTTTCTGCACTCTCTAACTAGCTCAAATTAAATGCTGAATTGTATTTTGGGGGTCTGAGTTTTGTCATGCAAACGAAGAAAAACAACTTGCTTTCCAATTTCTACATGCAAATATAGAGCGAATTGTGGAGACAGAGAATATATTTTGCCATCTCAGTGGTTCTAGAAAAGATAAGGGGCTCTTGCAAAAAGTTACACAATTTGTCAGCTGTCAGCTTATTAAATACCCAAAACAAATGTTTATACAGCATTAGAGGGACACTGTCAAGGTCGGGAGGTTCTAAAATGGACCAATTTGGTTTTTTTCATAACTGTTTACAAAATTTCTTGTCCTTTTCCTCCCTCAAAACAAATTCAATGATTCTGTTTTCAGCTGCTTTGGGAAAAAAACAGGCAAGGAGCCAGCCCTGCGTACAGGCCTCTAATAATAAACGCAAATGCATGGCTAGTTGCTCAGCAGTCATGAGCAACACTACAATAACCACAGAGCCCTTGGCTGCTGCAGAACCTTCATTAAGGGGTAGTGGAGAAGAAGAGGTTCACCTGATTTTGCAAACAAACCCTGACTCCCATGCCCTAGGAGCAAATAAAATTAGGCAGGAGGCTGAAGGGAAATGCGATCTCCTTTGTGCTCAAGAAAGGGCATTAGAAAGTCATGGACCTTATTATCAGGTGGGACCCTCATTCAATCCAATAACCATTTATTTAGGTGCATAGTAAGGGCAGTGTATGTTGGATGAGGCAGAAGACAACAAAGAAGGCACTGACCATGTCTCAAAAGGATTTTATAGTCCAGTGGGCACATAGGGGAGACAGACACCTTGGCAACTGCAATGCTGAGTGGAATAATCAGGGTGTGATTCAGAGGCAAAGGGAGAGGCAGGAGTAAGAAATTAAATCCACCCCATCCTTTGTCTTTAAATTGACAATCTATTGGTAACCTTATTTGAGATTTGTTCATTAACTCATTAATTAACTCAATCTCTCTAAGCTAACTGGAGAGGTTAGGGGATTCAGAGGTCTCCAGCTGCTTAGCGGTCAAGGACAGACTGTGTTGGGTCCTGCCCTGTACAAAGCTTGGCAATTAAGGTGGCTTCTAGGAAATAGCTGTGGCCTGCAAGGTGGAAGAGAAAAAAAATCCCTGAAATTCCCTCCCATTTCACTGCATATCCCTCCCTCCTTTCCCTACCCGACTTCGAAATTCTTTCTCACATCCAGTTAACTCGAGATACTCTCAATTTTGGCAAAGAAGGTTCTCCTGTGGCTCTGGGGGCCTAGGTGTGAAAAAGTTCCTTTTTTTGCGATGACACGTCAGTCGCCTCAGCTTGCTTCATGGCTAGAAATAGATTTGTCATTCTTAATAATGGCCCCATTGGGTTTGGGAAGGGCAGCGTGTTGAGTCGCTGATCATACAGAGCTCTGAGTGGCAAAGGGAAGGATGACGGGCAAGGGGGAAAACTGTCAGCCCCTCGCTCACGCTGGACTAAAAGCATGTAATTCACAACTTCTGTAAGCCTGGGAACTTATCATTTGAAAGTTGTTGCTCTAGAGTGCCTTGACAGTCTAACAATACAAAATAAATCTTCTATTCACGCCTCTCCGGCAAGCAAGGATTCCAGAATATGCAGCCACAGCAGAAAACAGCGATAAGTTCCTTGTTATGTTGTTGAAACTTACAGCCACTCACACTGGCCTGATTACCATATATTAGCTTTCTGCACACATGTGAAGAGTTTCCCAAGGCCTTATTTCTGGACAGCGTTTTAAAAAATTTTTTGTGTTAATCCTGTAGGGTCCCTCCAGATTGTCTGATTTCCGTGTTTCTAAGTTGTAACATGTTTTCTCTCCTTGGGTTAAGTAGCGTGCAAACATCCCATAAATGGGATGCATGGAACCACAGGAAAAACAATAAGCCCAGAGATCTCTGTGCTCAGTCTTACACCTGGGCATCGCTAGCATTTTGGAGGCTGGTTGAAATCAGAAGCATTACTATGGAGGAGAGGAAATTGGCTCTCAAGGAGAGGCTCAGGAATGGCTCATAAAACGAACATCTGTCAGAGGAGTAACTGCAAGAGATGAAGACCTCATGGGCTACTGAGTCTGAAACACCAAATTAATCAAGGAGACTGAGCAAGAGAGAGTGATTTCCATCATTTGTGGCGGTCTGGGCTGCAACCCGGAGAATGCTATGGTTGTTCTGGAAATTGCCTTAAGCCCCCAAGCCGTACGCTCTTTCCCTGACAGCTGTGGTGTTTGAGTGCATGTAGGTGTGTGTGCACAGCAATGAGCCCGTCTAACAAACCCCATCTGCTCCATTCTACTGGCTACCCAGACTCTTTGCCTGTACCCCGAGCACATGCCAGCCCCTGCGGAGGGCTGAACCTGGCATGTTTAAATTCCCAATTCTTAGCTCCTGCTGTGGCCAGGCTCTGAGAAGCCAAGCACGCAACTCAGTGCCTGGGGTACCACCAGGATCCATTCAGTACCTGGGAGTTTATAATTACCTCTTTTGTCCTGTTCTGAGAAATCCGTTCTTCTCCGGGAGGAGCTCCTTAGCACTCTGCCTCCTTCCTTTCCATAACCTGCTTTCTCCAGGGAGAACTTTAAACCAGAAACTAAATGACTTTCTCATGGAGCCAGGTGATCCCTATCTTAATTTTCCGTGTGGTTGTCATCTTGTAAGCTCCCAAAGGGTAGTAGGACTGTGTCCAGATTGTTGCTGTGTCCCTAGAACCTTGCAAAGTTCCTGGCATAGAGCAAACTCTCAATAAATAGTTGTTGACTGATTGGATGGATAGATGGACAAATGAATGAGTTAGTGAATAGGAACCAGTGTGCTTTGGACAAGAACAGTGCCAGCCACAGCTAAGCCTTCTTTTATAGGACTTAACATTAGCAATGAACTTTTTTAATCCTGGAAGCAATCAGACCAAGCACTCAACACATTCACTTACAGTCAAGAGACTGTTTCTGAATCCAGCCCTCCCACTAACTCCAGCACTGATATTGACACATTATAGACCTTTTATTGTCACTGGTAAACATGAGAGGGTGAAGGCACTTTCTAGATTGGAGAATTTTCACTCGATTTCCATGAGAACCATTTATCCTGATGACCAGGTATAATAGAGTTTACTTATTAAGCAAACAATTTACCATTTTCTGTTATTTCCAGTGGCCCCCAACCTTTTTGGCACCAGGGACTGGTGCTCCTCTGAGAATCTAATGCCTGATGATCTGAGGTGGAGCTGAGGCAGAGATGCTAGCACTGGGGAGCGGCTGCAAATACAGATGAAGCTTTGCTCACTTGCCTGCCACTCACCTCCTGCTGGGCAGCTCGGTTCTTAACAGGCCATGGACCAGTACCAGTCCGTGGCCCAGGGTTTGGGGACCCCTGATTTAACCTATTCTTTATATTGTGATCATAAAAAATAGAAGGCCAAAGTTCTTTACTCTCCCTACTTTGAAACTTTGGGGCATTTATGATAGAGCTGTGTATGTAGCAGGATCTCATTAATATTAATTTGAAGATGCAGCTGATGTCGATAGTGGCAAGGAGTTGAGAGAGCAGAAAGGTATGCTCCCCAGGCTACCACTTCTGGTCTAGGTAGTAGAGCTCCTTTCAGAATTTATTCACACTTTGTGACAATACTTCTTGATGCACTCTGACAGCATTCCACAATGAATGCTGTCCAGTAAACAGAATGATGCTAAGTATACTTCCTGCTAAAAAGGTAAGGCAACACAACCACAGGAGTCAATTCTGTATTTCCGGTACCCAGCATGGTCTCTGGCATATCAAAGACACTTCATAAATTCTAGTAACTATTGATGACTGGATTCCAACTTGTGCAATTGCAGATGTGAGGTAATGATTAGTAATTGGGCTTCTTGGTTTGCTCTGACTTTGAGTCTTTGGCTGGAAATTCAGGCTTTTTGTTAGGATGAGCAGCTATGTCACTGTTTCACTGAGACCTAAGCTCACGTAATTAGCCAGTGCATTTCAATCAACCTCCACTATAATCCAAATTCTGGGGTGGATGCTGTGTCTCAGATCCCGTGTGAACAATCTCCATTCACTTGCTCAAGAGGACTGCTCTGTCCCGAAGGAAGAGGGCCGTGGTAGCCAGCTCACCTTGACTCTGACGAGAAGCTGAGGCTCTCATTGGAGTCCACAGCCAGGTGGGACCACACTGCCGAATATAATAAACAGATCGAGGCAATAATGCCTGTTTTCTCCATTCCACAGCTCACTCTGTGTCAAGTCTTGTTTTCCCCAGTTCAGACTCATAAACCGACTTCCATCATTGAAGCAGGACTTGTCTCTCCTTATAGTAACGGCAAGACTTTGGGGAGGCAGAAGAAATTTAGCAAATATAATTCAGCAATGGGTTTGAGCTGAAAATAACTTCACTCAAGGACTGTGCCAGGACTCACAGAGATGAAGGCATTGGTAGCCTGTGTTTCTCTTTGTGGCTGGAGCATTAGAAGGCTCTGAGATTCTCATTAAAACCATTAAAACATGTTCATTAGTCCAAAGACCCTCTCACCACCTGTGCGTGAAGTAAATAAATAAATAAATAAATAAATGGACAAATAAATAAATAAATAAATCATGGCGGACCCTCTGATTCCTGTCGCTGCTGCTCCTTGAGCAGTCTCTCCTTTATCTCCTTATCTCACGTTCACACTGCCAATATGACATTTTTGGTTAAAAAGTTACAAATATTTTAGACCAAAAGATGTCTTTGAGATTTTGCCCACCTGACTTCCAATGCCATGAGTGGGAATTCTGCCCAAAGAACAATGGAAGAGCCAATTTCTTTGCTCATTTAGAGCTTAATATCTTCACAACCATCTTGATTCTCACCAACCCTTTTGCCACTAAAACCCTTTTGCCATTAGGATCCATGAACATAAACAATTGGTACTGAGGTTTACAAACCCAATGAGTTTCAGGCAAAGGTGTCTCCATTATGAGTAAGAGAATAGGGTCCTTAACTCAAAGCTTCTTATTCAGAATCTATGAACTGGTAAAACAAAGCCAAGACAAAACAAAGAGTGGGTTCTTTCAGGTTACCTTTCTGCAATCATACCCTAAATTTAGGGGGTTAATTACTGATACAGAAACACTTAAACCTGTTGATCCAGTCTTTTGACTCCAAAGCTTTAAGAAAAAAGAAGTCCACTTGATGGTGTTGGCTCACTGGACACGAAAATCTCTGGTTTATATTTTGTCATTCTTCTCTAGGACCAGAAGGAGCAAGTAGCCCTCGTGGATTCATTCCCACAACAACTCCAAGCACACTATACTTCCCAGCTGAGTCAAATCTGAGACACGAAGCTTTCAGCTCAGCCACTGAAATGATTTGAGTCTACTCTTGATTCCAGGTGGAAGAGACAGGCCGTGAAACAAGACAGCCCCTGCTTCTGTTCTTGGCTCTCACTGCTCGCACTCAGTGACCTCAGGCATTTTGCTAACTTCTCTGAACCCTCAATTTTCTTCTCTGTAACATGGCGGGTGGGGGAATAGTTCCCATTTTGTATACGTGTTGAGGGAATAAAGAGGATTTTTGAAATCACACAATACCTGACACACAATAAATGATCTACTATTTTTATGACAAGATGCATTTCTTGTACCATTTTCCTTTTGATATGGCTCTTAACAACTCTCAATAAACAAAAGCCGCATGATAATAGTGTTTTTAACTGGCTTATGTAAAATTCTCACAAAATCCAAAGCTGAGCTCATCCACCACAGGAGAGGAGGAATTAGTGCGTGTTTTGAATATTAATGACTAGATGACCTCCTTCCTTATTATGTATCTGTATTCAAAATGCCACATCTAGTTCTAGTGATAATTATTGAATTTTCAGCAATTTATAGAAAAACAGCATATACAGTGTGGAGATAATTGCCCCATTGGATTCTTAAGAAAGAGTCAGTTTTCTACAAACACAGAATTTTGTAATTATCACTAGTGCTACGTGTTAAAATGAGAAAGTAGGTAAATAACAAAAAAGAACAGTATTTATTCATCGTCTTTCAAATGTATGTCAGCTCAATTATCCTAAAATTGCACAGACAATATAGGAAAAGTGTTTTTCTCTTTCGAGGGGAAGACTTCTTTTTGAATTTGTTCTCTGAGGTCCAGTGAGTCCATTGTTTGACAAGCCAACACAGAATAAATGATCAACTAGTATTATAATGGCCATTGTCTTCAGGAGTGGGCTGATGGCAGGTTTCATCTCTCTCTCAGTGCTTTGGATTTTTTGCCTCAATTCTGAATTAAGTGTGGTAGAAATGCTTAGAATTATAAAGTTAAGAGATCCACAGTGGAAAAAGAAGGTCCTGGCTATGATTTTATTTATAATCCCCAATGCTAGATTTTAAGGTCAGACCTGAGTATAAACCTGCAAATCAGGGATCTCCCAAGTGCTCACAAGGTTTCAGGCATGCTTATCAATCTTCTCTCACCCAGCCTCCTGCACCCCAGCAGGGAGGTCAGCGGCCACATGAAACCAAACCTAAGTTTATTCTGTGTTCCAAGGCCTGCTTTCCATGTTGTTACAAACGGAAGTACTCAGGGAGCTCTGGGAAGCTCTCTGCAATCAATAATTGTCCAGGAAACAAACTCAGAGAAGAGAACTCAGTGATTTATTGAAAAGGCACCCGGAAATGGCAGAAGCACAGCATTCCTTCTAATCATAAGCTCAGCATCTAAGAGGAGCCACTGAGAAGAGCCATCTTAAACAAACGTAGATATACGGGGCACAATCAAGAGCAGTTACAGGGAACATGCTACCTGATGAAAGGGAGAACATGCTGCATCAGAAATAGGGCTAAGGTAAAGAGTACTTAATTGGAGAAGTGCAGGGAACAAAGACCAAACAGAAAAAAGCCAACACTGCTAAAATTAATAGGAAAGAGAAAACACACACACACACACACAAAACAGCTGGACCATTTGATACATAGCAAAAAAGCCAAGTGTATAAAAACAGTTCATCTAAGACCAGAGAAGGCAGAGAAGATAAATAGCTCACAGTGTGCTGAAGATGTTTACTTTTGCATCTGTCAACCGAAAAGGAAGGAAATGAGAATTTGCCTGAGTTAGAATGGGTTTCCAAGGAGGGAAAGAAGAAGCATGCTGAGAGCCGTGGCAATGGCAGAACCAATTAGCAAAAGCTGACGGTGACTTAGATGACATTGTTCGCCATGGGTTGCAGGTGACCAAGGGCTTCTGCCTCCTGGCTCCCAGAGGCAGAAGACGATGGGGTAGCAGTGCTACTTGCTGGTCCACTTAAAAGAAAGGCCAGAGGGAGTGATGGGCTAATTCTGCCCACTCCTCTGACCGTCAGGGATCCGTATCACCAAGCCTCTGATGTCCTTTCATAGGGACCCTCCCATCAGTTACCACCCAACCCCCCTCCACAACCAGGAGGAGACACTGCTTTCTCATCCTTCTAGTCTGAGGGATAGCAAAATAACACTCATGAAATGACAGGTAGAAAGGCAATCAGACCCAATGCCAGGTCTCAAAGGGATCGAGAAGTTTCACTGAGCTCCATGTTCTGAGCTCCCCAAACTCGTTCCTGTCCTGACACATGTAGAAAATAACAACATTTTAATAGAATAAATAGATGATGGGCTCATATGTGGATTTGACTCTCTGCCCTAGTCCCACCCTGATCTGAGGGTTGATGGGTCATGATGTTGACCCACCAGTCACCTATGGGGAGAAGCTCTGACTTGCTCACCCATCACGGTCCAAGGGAGCAGACTCTGGATCTCAGCCTCTTTTCTGCTTGGCTCTGAGGTGGTTCTCTCCACAAACACTTCTGGTGAGCCAGTCAGCTCTCTAATCAGTGGCTTCACCAGGAAGAGACCCTCAAAAGAGCACAAGCTGATTAGCGCAGTCACTGTGCTTTACAGAAGTGTGGGTAAATCTCGAGGAGAGTACTGGCACCTTTTAAGGATGCCGCAACTCAGCAGACAACTGGCACAGCAGTCTTCAGGTGGGCAAGGATATCTGCCAAAGATTAGCTTGTGAAGGGAATCTAAATATCTAGGGCCAGGAACACTGCGCAGCCAAGGGAGCAGTCAGCCATGTGCCAGAGAAATGTTTCCTTAGCTGGGGACGTGGGGAGGGCCTCCAGTAGGAAAGAAAGGCACAGATTACGGATCAGCTCTTTGTAATGGCTTCTGGTTCATCAAAAAGGCAAATAATGACTTAGGAAGTGTACACGATGGAGAAAGGAAGTGTTTTTAGGGAAGCAGTATGGCAGAGTATGTAAAGCTCAAATGGCTTCGTCGTAAGGCAGAAGGCACTAGAATCTTTCCTCTGCCACTTACTAACTGTGTGGCTTTGGGCAAGTAACCTAACCTCTCTGAAGCTTAGTTTTCTTACTGAATTATAATGACATCTTTCTCACAGAGTTGTTTGCATATATTAAATAAAACCATGTATACAAAGAACCTAGAATGCCAGAGTTTCAATAAAACGTTAACTACTCCACTTCACTATATGAATTGTTTAAACTAGAAACTGGTTTGAAGCGTGTGTGCATGTGTGAGTGAGCTTAGGAAATACTACAGAGAACTACATCTTTATTGATTGACAGGATTCCCCTCATTGTATGGACTTACAAAGTTACTGTAATTGTTGACTCCTGGTCTGCCTCAACCTAGACTCCATTTCTTGGTGTGTGGCTTCCGAATTCTGCAGGGATTGTCATAGCCATTCGACGTCCTTAGATATGAGCCATTTATTAGACTATGAGCCACCCCCTCCCACCCCCACACCAGTGTCAGGGAATGAATCTCATAATCCCTGCCTAGGCCCCCTTCTGGTCCATGGGGAACACTCAATACCTTTTGTTAAACTGAACCTGGAGAAGGAAGATGCAGAGTGCCTGGTGAGGACATGTGAGCAACTTTTGTCATCTAGACCTCTACAAACCCTGTGGAAAGAGGAGAAAAGGGGGAGAGAGGTGGAGCCCCAAGCAGATAAAATCAATAGAAAGGTGGCAAGAAAATCCGGGATCCCAAGCACGCCAGGCAGCCTGGGGTGATGGGCCGGTCTGCTAGGGTCAGGCCTGCCCATGAGGGCTCCTTTCAGTGTGCACCGTTCTCTCCCATGCTGAAGACACTCAATTCCCCCTTCTGAATAGAGGTCCACTCTCTGTGCTGTTCAGGGCAGCATCAAGAAAAAGGACAAGGAAACAGGGAGCAACTACCTCACATTACTCCACCCTGCTTGTCGCAGCGAAACAATAGGAACGTGAATTTCTCAGGCATAATGAAGTGGACACGCAGGGGTGAGCAGGCCCATTGTGTGGGAGGCTGCTCTTTCCTGCTGTTTGTCTCTGGCAGAATTGATAGATGGGCTTCCAGGCAGCCTCCCATTTAGACACATGTAACCACCCCAATTAAGAGCCCTTTTGCAGGTCTCCTCTTGCAGGTACAATAGCACGGGATCAGTGGGCGGGGCTTAATCAGACTTTGGAAAATGACTGGAAGGTGCAGTCCTCCACCCACCTCTCTGAGCGAAGAGAGAATAGGTCATTTAGGCCAACCCCTCGGCTTGTCAAAAGATTTCCACCTGCAGACAATTTATCAATGTAAACTAGAGCCTTCAGCCAGATTCAGAATCAAAAACTAATAATTCTATAAAGCAGCGATTCTTATACTTTGTTATATCAGAATTATCCAGGAAGGGTGTTAAGATTATCATTATCTAGACCTCACTCCAAACATCCAGACCTGGACTCTGAACTTGATTAGGGTCTAGAACATCTGGGTCTCATTTGATCCAGGCTGAATTAGTCATTTAATTCATAGCTAATTAAGGTACGCAACTGAAATTCGTATTCAAAATCTTTTTAATAGTTTTCATTCATTCATGCAATATTAACATGTAGAGCTGACTATATAGTACAGTAGTAGGTACTGTTCTCGGTGCTGGAGGTATGCCAATGGGTGAGAGGTAAAAATTCCTCCTCCCATTTTACTCATGTGGTAATTTTCTTTAAGACAAGGATTACAGCTAGCCCATAGGGTAGACAAAGTGCTGAGTCAGGATACCTGAGTTTTAGATTTAACCCAGCGATGAACTGGCTGTGGATGCTAGATGGGCTCCTTAGTTTTCCGAATGAAACTTTATAGTAAGCTTCTTCAACTAAGAACCAAGCAGATATGAAGGTAAAGTAAGTCAATCTGCAGATCAAGACATACCTATCAAACACCTGTGCAGCTGATCATTTGAGGTTCCATGATAATCCTAGATTCTGTCCCAGACAAGTTCACAAGCTATCCTGGGAAAATGGATAAAACTGAGGGATAGAGATGAATAAGACAGGTTACTATACTGTAAGAGGTGAAGGATTTCAGTGAAAGGAGGAAGCAGACAAAGATGGAGCAGCCACGACAAGTTTTGCGATGGCGGGCGGGGGAGTGGGGCATGGATGGGCCAGGAGGTTCTGCTAGATGAGAGATATGGTGAGACACCTCTGGGAGGACAAGTATTCAGCAGCAGCTAAGCAGGCAGGTGATGAAGAGAGCACCACGTGGCCAGGACATGGGGAGGAGCCAAACAGGCCTGGGTTCGAATCCTACCTTTGTCACTTATTGGCTATCAACAGCTTACTTATCCCCATTTTCTCAGCGGAAACTAAGGTTACAAGAGGTTAAGATCTACCTAGTGGGCTTTTTGTGAGGAGTGAAGGTCATACATCTCAGGTGTCTGGCTCGCTGCTCGGGCTCAGTGAATGGCTACTTCAGGTGAGCAAGCAGAGCAGTGGGGCTGGCCAGAGTGAGGCCCTGCACTTCAAGAGGACTGGGGCAGTGCCCTGCAGGATACGTTTAGAGCTTTCGAGGTCTGAGACACCGCGGGCATACGTAGTGTTTTTAAAGAGCTCCAAAAACATTCCTTCTTTATCTCTCTTGGGACCGAAAGGGTTGATGCACTAGAACGATTTGTGACTTCACTATGAATGGAGTCCCGTTATCATAGAGTTCATTATCAGAAGGCTTTACTGGATATGAGAATAGTTGTTTCTTCAATTCTCAGGGACAGATAAGCGAGCAATCTCAGAGGGGTTCTCCTAGACAAGGTCTCTCTCTTTCGTTAGGGCTGCAGAAGCTGGCAGGGGGAACCCCAGTAATGCTTCTCCCCACTATAAAGATGGCAGGAAATTGTATTTCCATAGGTTGGTGAAAAGGCATAATGGTTGTTCAAGTTTACTTCCAAACAACACCTCTGCCTTTGGGAAGGGCTTATCTGGCTATTTTCCAAATACTTCTGATTTTTAGTCTGAAATTCTAAGTTTTTAGGTGAAGTGGCATTTGGTGGGTGTGACCTTTGAAAAATTATTTAACTACCATGATCCTCAGCTCCTTCATTTATAAAAGTAGAAACATAATCATTCCCATTTCATCGGGTGTGGTAAGCAGAATAATGCCCCCTATCTCCCCAAAAAGATGTCCATGTCTTAATTCTTGGAACATGTGAATGTGTTATGTTCATTATCAGAAGGCTTTACTGGATATGGGAATAGTTGTTTCTTCAATTCTCAGGGACAGATAAGCGAGCAATCTCAGAGGGGAGCATTAAGTTTGTTAATTAGCTCACCTTGAGCTGGGGAGATATCCTGTGTCATCCATGTGGCCCAATGTCATCACAAGTGTCCTTATAAAGGAAAGAGGGAGGCAGGGCATTCATGCAAGAATGGTGCAATGTGAGAAAGACTCAGCTTATCAACTTGGCTTTGGAGATAAAGTTAGGGAGCCATGAGCCAAGGAAGTTGGAAAAGGCAAAGACACAAATTCTCCCTCAGAGCTTCCAGAAGGAACACAACTCAACTGACAGCTTGAATTCAGCCCAGTGAGACCCATTTTAGGCTTCTGTCCTCCAGAACTGTAAGATAATGAATTTGTGTTGTTTTAAGCCACGAAGTTTCTGATAATATGTTACGGCAACGATAGGAAACTAATACATAGGGTTAATGGGAGAATTAAATATTAAAATGTACCTTTATATTTGTAACTTTGGACAAAACTCTTAAATTCTCTGTTCCTCAGTTTTCTCAAGTGTAAAATAGGGATGAGAACAGTAGTTCCTTTGTGGGATTGCTGTCAGAATAAAGGACTAACACGTGCGAAGTATTAGAATGCTGCCTGATACATGGCGAGTGCCACATCAGTGTTGGCTGATGGTATTACTATTATATAAGGAACACGATCTCACCATGCAGTATATTCTCAAACATAACAATGATGATCCTTGTTACATGGGAAGGAGAAAGGAGAAAGGACCGTGGCTACTGCTCTAGGACCTCCCATCCCCTTGCAGCAGCTCCAATTACAATCCACGCACATATTACCAAGTCCAGGAGGTCCTGCACTTCTATACTTTGCCCAATTCCTGTTAATTTTAATATATACATATTTTTATTTATTATTATTTTTTCCTTAGGAAAGGTGGTTTGACCCTAGAAACTTTTTGTAATTCATACAGTGTTGAGGTTTTTATTATTGTACCACCAACTACCCCAAAACGTAGTGACTTAAAATAACCATTACTTTATTGTAGCTCATGATTCATGGGTCAGGAATTCAGACAGGGCTTGGTTGAGTGTCTCTTCTCCTCTACATGATATCAGACTTATTCAGCTGGTTTAGAGCGGAGGGTCCAAGCCAGCTTCACTCATGTGCCCAGTACTGGGTAGGGCTGGTTGGGAGAGCTGGAGGTCGGCCAGCATCGTTCTTCTTTCCTGGATGCTCCAGGTGGCTAGCTTGGGAGCAGGGCTTACAGAAAATATGTTTGTAGAGATAAGCCTCTTATAAGCTGGGCCAGGGAACACACATCACTATACCCACCATTCCCAAAGTAATCAGAGGTCTCACCTAGATTCTGTGGGATCCAATGACTCACCTCTCAATGGCAAGAATATCAAGGACTCTGTGGCCCTCGCTACTCCACTACACATCTCTAGCATTCACTAGAGATAACCCAGAAAAAGAGAAGTGGAGGGAAGGTATAAGAGACTAAACTGCCCATCTTGGGCAGTACAATAATAAGCAGTACAATAAGTTGGCCTGCATTACTCTAAATGTTCTGGATTCGACTAACATTTACTGGGGATCTACTATTTGAAATGCATTATGCTAGGTGCTTTCATATTCATGATTTCTTTTGCTTCTTCAAAAGGAAAGCGTTATGCTTCAGCTAAGGTACAAACCAAAGCTTGGAGGACTTGGACGCCAACTGAAAGTCGCTCATCTAATCTCCAGGGCATTTGCTTTTTATTACAGGCTTATCTAACTTGGGCTTTGTGTCTCCATTTCTCTGACTCTAGGCAGACAGAATGGCCTCAGCAGGAATGCATGCTGTCTTAGACATCTATGTGCTGGGAGGATCCTGGGGCACTTTGAATCCAGGTCAGAATGGACCCCAAATGAGCTCATGTTTCTAAAGTGCTTTGAGCTCCTCAGAGAATAGAAGCTGTTTAAATCCAGAGCCTGGCTGGTCTCACTAGTGGGTCCCTGCAATGGGAAGCACGCTTTGTCACTGCTAGCACCAAGCTGGTGCCTTGGATAAATTGGGAGAAATCAGTCTCCAGGGTTCTCCGTCTGCTTTCTTTTCAGCCACAATAAATTAATTTTCAGAAAAAAAGGACTTAACAAAAGAAGAGAGAGAAGGAAAAAAACCAACAAAACTGACAAGCCTGAAAAGGAAAACAGAATTTCTGCTTCCTCTAGCTGTCCCTGGCTGAAGTAAAGAGGTGAAGGCTGATGACTGGGTCTAGAACAGCAGTCCAGGCACCCTGGCGCCAAGCAGCCTTCAGAAGGGCAGGGAGGAATAGGAAAGGACCAGGTAGAGAGCAAGGGAGCTACCTGTAGATATTCTGGATTCATTAGTATCTCTCAAAATATGGTCAACTTGATTGATGCTGATTAAAGCTGAAAAATCCCGCAAGCCCAGCATGCTGAATGTCTGACTCTAGGGCCCTCAAACAAATTGTTTTCCCTTTTCATGCCAATCCTTGTGAACTCTTCAGCTCAGCATGGTTTGCCCATGGGGACAGGACTGGAAAATGAAGCACAGGTTTCCTCTTGGCACCGAGCTGTCAGAGCCATTCCTGAGCATCCCAGCAGCCTCCAGTCCCAGCAGGTGGAAGACAGAAAAGCATTCTCTTCCCACAAGGTGATGTCTGCATATGCAAATGGACTGAGGACGCCACAGCTTTGATCAGATTCACACAATGTTTATGGAGGGCTTACCTGTGGCAGGTGCTTTCACATAGATCATCTCATTTCGTACTCATGACAACCCTGGAAGGCAGGTATTACATGACTTAAGGTTTGTTATGAGGACTATTTGTTTAGAGAGGGTAATAACTTGCCCAAAGCCATGCATCTTGCCCTGGAAAGTTTCTAGGTATAAATATGGGCCTTCTGACTTTTAGTTTAGTATGCTTTCCACCATCCAGTAGTTACATATACTGTGGCTCTCGGTAGACTAATAAAAATGGGGCTCTCGGGTACTCAAATTATGCTTAGAGCCTGAACCCTTGACTAGAACAGAAATTCTTAAACTTTGGCAGTCTAGTGACACTATGGACCTCTTCTCAGAATAATGCTTTCAAACATAAAACAAAATATATAAGATTACAAAAGAAAACAATTACATTACAATTATAAAAATATTAAAAAACAAATTTGTGGTATAGTAAAGTATGAACTTCTTTATCAATACAATGAATACCGAGATGAAGCAAAGGTCTACTAACCACTATAATTTCAAGTAGTGATGAGCATAAATAATATTTTGAGATTTCTGCAAAAACATCGATATGATATGGAAACATCTGAGATTTTCACTGGTGACAAAGTCGTAGGTAACTGTCATTACCACTGCAACTGTTATCTATATTTATAATGAAAGGGGCTGCTAAATCCCTGTTAGAAGTTAGTGAAAATAAAATGTGATTTTATCCCCCCATCCAAGTTCATTGGTCTTCTTGGGTTCCCCCAGGCTAAGCATTCTACATATATTTACACATTTAATCCCGACAAAAACTCAGTGAGGTAGGTGCTTTTCCTATCTTTATCTTACAGATGAAAAGCACTGAGCCACAGAGTAAACCCAAGGTCACAAAAAGTCCTTATAATTGATGTGGGTCATCAGTTTCTCTTCCTCTCTCCAAGTGGGGACTCTGCAGCCCTCTAGGAAAATACTCTTTGAAGAAGAATCTTCCTTTTGGATTTACCCCAGTTGGGCTCATTCCGACAGCTGAATTTCAGGGTCTGAGCCTGCTAGTCCTCTTCTGCCCAGTTCACCAGGGCAGGGGCCCATGAAGAGAATGGCAGGGTGGACACTGATGGTCCCTCCTCTAGGCGCAACTATCACCTGCTCTTTCTCTCTCCTGAGGTCTTTTCCATTCATCGTCTTTACCAGCCACTTCCCTTCTGCAGCGTTTTTGAGTGCCCTTCCTTCCTCTAGGCTAGTTAACTCCTGGGCATCCTTCAGATTCCCTTCTTCAGGGACTTCCCCTGAATAGACACCCACACATTACATTCGTCCCTCGCTCGAAGGCCTCTTCCTCTCAGTGCTTAACATCATGGCGCAGAAACGTCGGTGGGGATGATCATTAAGTTAACATCTATTTGTCTTGCTAGATAGTGAGTGCCATGAGGTGGAGAATCTGCCCAGTTTGGATCACTTTTGTATCCCAACCCCTAACCCGAGTGCCTGGCACAATGATGCTCAATACCTGTTTGCAGAATTAATGAATGGCAAATGAGTGAATCAATAGTCCCAGAGACCTCACTTGTTTCCTCACTGTGATTGGTGACTTACCTGACCCCGACCCCTGCATTACCATGTGACCATAGATTCCTTGCATTAAATGAGTCCCTTTTTCTCCCTGGCCTTTGTGTCCTTATTCTTTCTTTTCTCCGAATTTCTTCCAAATTTTGTAAACATTATGTCTGCTTTGAACTTTCCAGGACTCAAATGTTCTGGGAAATATCTGTTTGAGGTGTTAGGAGACATCATTCAATACAGGTACTGGCTTTCTTCCACAGCTGTGTGTTCTGGTCTGCGAAAGGTGGGAGCCTGTGGAGTTTCAACCTGAAGCCACCATGTCTACTCATCTCTAGAAATGTAGCTGTGAGACAGGAAAAGCATGAATGGCTATCTATCATGATGCCTAAAGTACTTCTGCAAACAACATGTTTTCATAAGGACATTTAATTTCTGACCCTGGAGTGTTGCCCCCTGCGGAGCACAGACTTTCTGCCACAGCTTCTTTATTATTATGTTGAAAAGAAGCAGCTGGAGCAAGGATCACCCTCTCTTCTAAGTCTGTTAGGATATGGTGGGGAGAGAGGCTTTCCTTTGTCTGTTTTTGGAATGCTTCTCATCCAAGCTACCTTTAGTTTCTTCTGTATTTTCCTGTTTTACTACTTGGCATTTAGATAAATAATAGAGAAGAACCAAATGTCACCCACTCTTTTGTGCCCGTGAATATGAGGGAACAGTCAATCCAGAGTCTTCCCAGATTCAGATGCTTCATTAAATTCCTTGACTTGGACGATCTGGATTATTTGAAAGGGTGAGAGTACTGCCTCTGGGGGTGAGGGAAATGTACTTTAGAGGATATTCATTTTTTGAATCACTGTTGATAGTAATGCTTAAGGATTTCTAAAACTGTGTAAGCGTATAGCTGCACCATTATATAGGAGGGTGTATCCCAAAGCGACGGCTTTAAAAAAGATCTATACATTTTTATATGTGTCATCTTTGACTTGCACCTGAAGTTAAAGGGGTACCAAGTGTGGGAGGGAGACCCTCAAGTCACAGGTCATAAGAGGAACAAATTTCTTCCTATCTTTACCTGAACTACTCCAAAAGAGGGGCTGGCACCACCTTGTCATATGGTCTCCACTGGATAAAATTCCAATGAATTATACAATGTTAAGAGCACTGGGCTTTAGAGTGTGACTGACTTGGGTTCATTCTTAGCTGACTTGTGACCTTGGGGGTGGTGATACTTATCCTCTCTGACTTCGTTTCTCATCTGTACAATGTAGATAATATCGCTTTTTTTTTTTTCAAGAGGACGTTTAATTTCTGGGCATTGGATGAAATGAAGTATGCAAAGCATTTAGTACAGTGTATGACACATGGTAAACATTCATTAAAAAGCAGCGATTTTTAAAATGAGTAATTCATCCAATGCTTCACGTATGTTGGTTTACTACTTAGAGTTTACTGAGTGCTTTACCATACAGGATCCCAGTTTATCCCTATATCCACCCTGCAGAGCGGACATGATTTTCCCCATCTGGAGTTGAGAATAGTGAGATGACACGACTTATTTGAGGTTGCACAGTCAGTGGCAGTGGCGGGGGGCGGGGAAGGGCAATCGTAGAAGGCGGTTCTCCTGGCCTCAGTGGGGCACCTATCCCCACAGTTGTCCTTGTTTTCTCCTATGAAGGAATCTTGAAAGTCATTGAACAAGAGGTCTGGATTTCTTAGAATGTGACAATTTCAAATAAAATCAGAATCGAAAACTAGGAGTGGTTGTCCAATGTGCTTTGTAAACAGCAGAGCCAACATGAGGGGGAGGCATGAGAAGCACCCAAGGAGAGCACCCCTCGTCTCCCTCTGCACTTACGTTCGACATCCTAGGTGCCTCATCGCCACACCCTCGCCCGTCCTATAGAGAGGTCCTGCAGGCACTCTCAGGAATGCTTAGGCCAATGGCAGCTTGTGACGTGAGTGTACAGCCTTCACAGGTGGTGATTTTCAAAGGTATCTTCATGTGGTTGTCTACATTTGGGGACTTTTAATTAATTTATATATTTATATCACTGTTTTAAAGATCCGAGCTGAGGCAGACTGAGAAGTTTGGTTCCCCTGAAAGTAGAGCCTGGCATCAGGGCTTGAGTGTGAGTGGTTTATCGGGAGGGAATTCCAAGAAGCAGGTATGAAGGAGTGGGGACAGTGGGATGGGGAAAAAGCAAAGCCAGCATGGGAAAGCGTCATTGAAGTCACTCCTATGAGCGCTGCTCTGTGTCTTTCTAGGAAGTATACAGAATGCTTCCCAGATTTGTCCCCAAAGAATAGGCATCTGGAGGGTTTATCCACCTACTCTTGGCCACCCCCCATTGGCTGAGGGTGCCCCCTGGAGTAGTAACTTCCTGACAGTTCCAGGCACGCTTGCATGCAGGCGGAGGAGACTCTACTGGAATTGGTGATGGCTCTGGGGCCACTTCTGTTCTGAACAGCCATCTAGTAGGATGGAAGCAAGAGGAGAGTCTGAGCACTATGGGACTGTCAGACCAGTTTGGCCTAAAATCAGAGGTAGACTGACGGGGTGTGTCACAGGGCATTGACAGCAAATTAAGAAAATTTTCTTCACCCCAGAAAGGCAAAGAGTAAAAGTCACAAGATGAGCAATCAGATGCAAATATAAATCAATTCGTAAGTCGCTCACGAATTAACAGACTTTGCTAATTACTCCTCGATGATTAAGAAGATCTTGGTCAATATTTTTGATCTAGCGTCATCCATTAGATTTCACAGGCATTAAGAATCCAGGTAAGAGGTAGGGTAAGCAATTTGCCTTCCAGGTGTGATTTCAAGGGCTTCAAGCTTCAATTTCAAGGGCTTCGAGATTCAAACTACTTTCTTACCTATCCCGGAATTACTTAAACTCCTTGCCTCGTAAGTCGGCTCCTGGCCTTGGGAAGGATACTAGGTCACGCGCTCGTGCACACAGTTATTTATTTAAGAAATAGTTCATGAGAACTGTTAGGTGCCAGGGACTGAGTATGGGGGCTTTGATGGGGTCAAGCTGGGGAAAAGAGGTAAAAAAATGGATAACCTTTAAGAACTTACAGTATATGTAGGAAGATAAGAAATGCACAGTAAAAGTCTTTACCAAAAAAGGACAAAATACAATTAAATGCTAAATGAGTGCAACGGAGCCAGATGAGTGCAGTGGGGACTTGGGAGGAAGGGTTCCAGAAGGCCGACGCTGCCAAAATGGCTGCGAGAAGAAGTGAGTTTTGACTGGAGCCTTGAAAGATGTGCCTGGTCTTTCCAACTCATTTTCCTAAACATGCGGACTCTTTTTTTTTTTTTCCCTTCCAGACTAAACCTCTCAAGGTACAAAAAGAAAGCCAAGAGCTTTCTTGATGGCCATGTTATGAGCTTAAACTCCTGGTTGCCTTGCAGAGGAAAAAACACATCTTGTTACTGGTGGCAATCAAATTGCTGGTTTGCTTGTAAGTCATTCATGAACTAACAACCCTTGCTAATCACTCCTAGTTGAAATTTATCATAAGTACGTTTTACAAGATGAATTCTGTCATCGATGCTGGCAGCTACTCACCAAGTCCCACCAGCAGCTGCAAATATTCATTAATAATACTTTGTTTTGGTTCCCACTTGCCATTTTCCATCCTCCTGTTTCATAACTAGGAACAACATCATTACCAAGTGGCACCCACAGAATGGAACACAAAGGCGACTTGGAAATTTTAAATGAAAGCAGATGTTGAAAAATGCCATTATCCCATGCATACTGCAATAAATAGCATTAACATTTCTAAGCGAAGGCCCTCTGAATTGGACTGCAAGGAGCTCACATTTACAATTAAATGAGAGCCTTATCCTTTTGCATCCCTGGATTCTACAGGTGGCTTGGTGACAGTCATTTTAGTATTTGGATTTTAGGTGCAGCTGTTAAGAGCCAGCTAAGCAGGGATTGGACAGGCAGGCATTTAGAAAGGTGTTGGTGCCAGATGCATTCATTGTCTAACTGCCTGGATGCAAAACTAGCTTAGCATAGCAGCTGAAGTATGAGAGCTCTTGAAATGATTTCTTCCCAGACAGTGCACCTCCTTGTGCCAAAGAGTGGCATTATTGTCTATGTTACTACTGACGGGATACTGGGGCCTCCACGCATTTTATCATCCTAGTCCTTCATCAAAGCCGCCAGAAAAAAAGATCACATTATAGTTACTGGAATGTTGCTTTATGGACAAAGAGTACATGCATATATGTTTTCACGTATGTGAATAATACCACCGTAGGTATTATCACACCCAGACTTTATAGATGTTAAACTCAGCATGGTGATGAAGAGCATGGATCGTGGATTATACAAAATTGGGGATGAATTCTGGCACTGCCACTCGCTAGCTCTGGTCTTAAGTAAATTGTTCATTCTGTATGGGTCTCACTGTCTGTACCTGTAAAACTGGGACAGTGATATTTACTTTAGGGTATTGGGTATCAAATACCTGGCATGACACTTACTGATAGCTCCTGGCTTAAGTTCAATTTTGAGATCACAATTTTCCCATCTATTCACTGGTGCAAGATTACCTTCACTAAGCTGTTTTAGGAGCAGAGTGATGACTAGAGAAATGTTTGGCTCAATAAATTAAGTCAGGGCACAGCTTTCTTGGAGGGTATGCTCATTATTTATTAAATCTTTCTCTCTCTCTCTCTCCTTCCGTCTCTCTCTTCATCCATCCATCCATCCATCCATCCATCCATCCATCCATCCATCCATCCTATTCTATTCTGACTAGTTGTCTAGGCCATCAAGTAACCTCCATATAGCCCGAAAACATTTTCTTGAACCCCTTTTTCAAATAAATGGGTACATATAACTTTAAAAAAACAAATAGGTACGTATAAGGGTTCACTTCACCTTAGAAACAACCGCTGAATGTGAACCTCAATAATTTTTACCCTAAACTTATAAGTTGGGTTTACATATAACAGAAAACATGTATTTTCTGTTTTTTTTTTTTTTTTTTTTTTAATGCATATGGGCCTGGAATATTTCCTAAGGGAATCCTAATACCTTCCTACTAAAGTGACGATCTCAGGCTGTAAGTTTATAGAAACAGTTGGAGGTGATGGTTAGACACAGTAGATGGTTAAAGGACTAATGACAAGTTCATACTATTGCTTGAACATTTGAAATGCCTTATTATTTGTAAAACATTATTTAGAAATTACCTCCATAGCATATAACTGGTTGACATGAAGGTATTAATCTATCTATCTATCTATCTATCTATCTATCTATCTATCTATCTATCTACCTACCTACCTACCTATCTATCTATAACCGTACAAATAATATACTCCTTAAGTCTTTATAGTGAATTGGTTTTATCCTATTTAAACCTCGGAAAGTCTGAAAAAATCAAGTTATTTCTTCATCAAATATTTCTGCGTTTTCTTTTAAAATAAGGAAAATGAGCCACATGCCTCAGATTCCACAGCAAGTCCAAATGGAGCAATAGAGTCACGTTATTCACATGCTTGATGGCATGTTCTGAATCATCGTAGGTCTGTCCACTGTGTGGATAGATGCTTTTCCTCTGGCTCAGTGCCACATTAAATGAGAGTAAACAGCACCTGCTAATTTAAGGTGCAGGGATCAGTGCATGTCTGTATTTAAAGTGAAGTTCACGTAATGATTATATGCTCAGAAAATGAATGTGATGGAGAAAATAAATACACGAACATGTGGAAATTATAATTGCCTTAAAATAAACCCAATTCTATAAGGAGATTCCTGGAAGAGCATGTACATAATGGCCACCCCCCTCCCTCTCCCAGTAGCTGACATTCTCCTAAGGAAAGCTTGAGGCGGGAGCATATTTCAAGACAGCAGTGTCCTTGCACATTCATAACTACTCAGGGTTCAAGTGCATAGCTCATTAGGGTAGAACCAGATCGACAGATAAACTTGTGGTGCTATGATATTACTCTTGAATATATATGCTCCTAAGGGATCTCCCAGGAGGTACTGGCTTGCATGCTGGGAATGTCTTAATGTCTGAGAGGGTCAGCGTGGCTCAGGATGCAGCAACTAAGGAAAAAGAAAATCTGTCCCTTTTCAGTCTGGACTCTTTCCCCGCACTCTTACTCATAAAGGACTTAACAGTGCTTGTTTTTGTGTTTCTGTTTGGTGCACAGATGGCACATTCTTTTTAACACGGATTTGTTCAAGTAGACTTGACTGTGGTGCACAGATCAAGCTATGTTAAAATGATGTTAAAGGTCTGCATTGAGGCAATCCAAAGCAAAGAATTTCAAGATTCAGGCTGCCACACCGCCTTTAAATCATTGGAATGTGCAGATGTACGGCTGTCCGTAGACTCTTCTCACTGCTGTTATCCTTATAATAGGATCATTTGGGTTTTCTTATCTAGTCTCCTAGATGCTCGGCTCCAACTATTTCAAACAGAAGTGATTTGTCACATAGCACCACCCTTCCTGCTGCAAACAACACAGGCTAGGGTAAGCTTGCTTTAATGCGGGACCCAATCTTCCTTTTTCTTACTTATTTTACTTACAGAGGTAATGAGCCCTTAAAAGCAGGAAATAAGAACACCCACATATTACAAAAAGGCACACATAAGTGCAGGTCAAAATAAGTTATGGCAAACCGGATTCTTGGGTGGTCCCATGGGAAATCGGTTTGCCCACTGCTAGTTCACACAGTCATTTTTCTGTTTACAGAGAAATGCATTTGATTTGCTCTACCTTCACAGCATTTGCTGTATTAGCTAAATTTTGTCTCATCTACTTATCTGTGGGTCCCACTTAAAAACCACCCGTTTTGGTACCAGCAGCATTCCATTTGGAGAGCTGTAAAATGTGTCACAAAAGTGTCTCCTTACATTGAAATATGGAAATTGAAATTCCTTTGTGAAGACAGTTGGTGACATGCCACTGTGTATGAAGAATGTATGCCCTCACACCTTTAGCTCCTAAGCATGGCATGTCTCCAGGGAGACGAACAGCCTGCTGACACATGGAGCTCTCTGCCGTGTTCGACAAATCCTGATTTGATATCATACACACATCACCCCATCTTCCTGAGCTTCACATTTCTCTCAGCTTGTTGTTTTTACAGGTCCGATTAGGTCTTATACTCTTGAAAATGATGTTCAGCCTACATCGGACTCCAGACTGGTGAAGAAGAATCTACGTTCTCTGCTTCCTAGGCTTTTATTCCCTTGGAAGTCGGCATTTCTGTGCAGCCTTCAGGGCCCACCACATCTTCCCTTTCAACTTCTAGTGCCCTCAGTGTCTGCTCCCTAAATGCATCTACCCAAATGTACAAGTGTTTGGGAGAGAGTTTGTCTTCTGTCTATTTAATATATTTTTTACGTTATAATTTTGTACTAGGGGTGGCTGAAATGCAACCATTAAATCAATGGCAATCAGTCTTTTATCTATCTATCTATCTATCTATCTATCTATCTATCTATCTATCTATCTAATCTGTCTGTCTACCTATAATTTCAAACTGTGGTTTGAAGTTGGATCACCTATGATTCCTGCAGCCACTCTATAGGGCCTCCTGATCCCATCTAGGAACCTCAGCTGGATGCCAAGGCTGCCATGGTTAATATGCCCTGGCATTTGGGTGAGAATTGCTTTATTTCAAGAGTTTATCTTCCAGATGACTGTAATAACCACCAGAGCAAGTGAAAGCTAGGGTGAAACTATTCATTAGTATAATGGTTAATGCCCTATCCAGTTTGGGACTAAGAGAAAAGACCAAGTCATAGATACAGTGTGGAAGTTCTCTTCTTTTGGAAGCCCCAAAGAATCTCCTCTATCAGACTCTGGCTTTTGGCAGGAGAGAGGACAAATAGATGACACTGTAGATTAGCTCGGTGGCTCACTATTGAGGAAAAATTAGAAATTAGATCACTCAAGGGCAATTTGAATGCCATTACTGAATATTGTTTTGAGATGCTGTTGGCTTGAAATTTTGCCATCTAAGAATCTTGCCCTATCCCAATTTGTAAAAAAAGGAATTCTCATGACAGAAGTCTTGGAAACCTGACTTGCAGCCCTTCCTCACTAATGCACACTGTGGCAGGCTGCACGGTGTGGTGCTGCTAACGACATGCTCACGTGCACAGCTGGCAGAGTAGCCCCAAGTCTGTGCCATCATTCTGGACACATTAGGAACACTCCACAGCTGGCACATAATTAGAATCTCACTGCAAGCAAACCATTGCTTGTATGTGTGTGTATGTGCATGCTTACGTAGTCCTCCTACTGATCATGCTCAGAGAATAGCAGCTACACCCACATGACAACAAATATATGACAACAAACAGATATCAGGGAAAAAATAAACAGGTGCATCCAGTTGTGCATTTCTCAGTGGCTTCCCTACCGCTTCTCAACTTTTACATTTTGTTTGAAATATTCTGTTTCTACCATAGCAGAATTTTCTAACCAAAGTCCTGCGATTGATTCTTTGCAGGTTGAATCCTCTTGCAGACTTATCTTTAATAATGTCACCACATGAGAAATAATACAAAACAAGGAATAGCTGCTTTTGACTCTATTCTTTCATGGTTTTGGAAATAATGTTCTCCTATAAATATCATCAACATGACCAGGAAGGTATACAGTACTTGCTCACGCTTAAGAAAGTTCGCTGGCCATTAGTAGAAGCTGAGATGTGGAGGTGAATTTTACAAGCTAGTAAAAACTTCAAAAATGTGTGATGTCCTGCCCTTGGATGTGAGGGAAGAATTAAGTAAATGTCAGCCAGAAAGCAAAAGAAAAGCAGCAAATCAGATCCAAACACCTTACAGATTCAAACGAAGATGGATTTCATGGAATAGAAATAATTCAAATAGAGAAATTCAATCCAAGTAAAATTTATTAAACACTTACTATGTGCTTGACCCTACAGGTGCTAAGTGGTAGAAGCAGAATGAGTATTTAGACATGGTCCCCAAGGAATTTATAGGAGGTCCTTGAATAAAGCCCCAAGGAATTTATAGGAGTCCTTGAATAATGCCTTTTCATTATAAGAGTGGGGGAAAAAAGAAAAAAAAAAAAAAGGTTCCTGGCCAGGGCCACTGTCTAAGTGGAGTTTGTAGGTTCTCCTCCATGCTTGAGTGAGTTTCCTCCAGGGACTCTGATTTCTTCCGACATTCCAAAGATGTATACGTGGGATAAATGGGCATGTCTCAATTGTACCAGTCTGAGTGAGTATGTGTGACTGTAAGTGTGCCCAGTGATGGAATGGCATCCTGTCCAGGGTGGGTACCACCTTGTGCCTTTGGTTGCCGGGAGAGGCTTTAGCCTTCCATGATCCTGAACTAGAATAAGTGGTTTAGAAAAGAATGATCTGACTTATTTTTATTCATCTTTCTTAAATGTCTACATAGTTCATACCTATTTCAATGTTTAACTTTACAAGCATTTTGTGTTTTTATTTAGAAGTTTGGAGATTTTTTATGAGCAGGTATATACCATAGGAACTTAACTCTTGTTTATATCAATTAGCTTATTGATATAAAATTTGTTTCATTATACGTCATTTCACTTAAAGTTGCTGTTTCCAAGAAACCTATTGACAACGTTAAGTGAAGACTTTACTGGTACAGTACAATCAATGCAAACAGTGGCATGGGCAAAGTGCTATGGGAGTCTAGAGCTACGTGGAAGGAGTGCACCAGTGAGCAGAGGACTGAAGGATGGTGTCGTTAAGAATTCAAACTTGCCCCAAAAGAGGATTGGCCTTGGTCAGTGTCTTTATTTGCCTGGATGCTTCGTTTCACACTGGATAGTCTAATGGTGTGATTTAGGATAGAGGATTTGAATTGCATGGTATCAATGGACCTGGAGACTGAGATCAATCACGTGAGCCATCAATTAATCAATCATGTCTGTGTAATGGTGCCCCTACTTGAAGTTTTATTAAACTCTGAACACTGAGGCTCAGGTGAGCTTCCTGACTGGCAACACTCTGTGTGTCTTGTTATACATCGGTACCAGGAAAGTGACACATCCTGACACCATGGGAAGAGACAGTAGGAGCTCTGCACTGATACTTCCCCAGATTTGCCCTGTGCTCTTCTTCCTGTGGCTGATTTTAATCCTTTCCCTGTAATAAACATTCATCATGAATGTAATAGCTTTAGTGAGTTCTGTAACTTCTTCTAGAAAATAATCA
This sequence comes from Pteropus medius, assembly GCF_902729225.1. Classification (NCBI taxonomy): domain Eukaryota; kingdom Metazoa; phylum Chordata; class Mammalia; order Chiroptera; family Pteropodidae; genus Pteropus; species Pteropus medius. The sequence goes on along the minus strand of NW_024344436.1, from coordinate 2,597,806 downwards.
AACCTGAGGGTGGTTTTGGGAACCCTCCTGAACTTGAAGTTGATGTCAGAAGTGAGGTGGTTTCTTGTGGGAACTGTTCTCTCTAACTGGATAGTTGGTCTAACTCACACAAGAATGAATGGAAGTTTGGTAGGCAGAGAATAAAGGTGTCACAGAATAACTATTAAATATGATATCCTGAAGGTTCTTACCTGGTATAAATGCTGACTCCAATGAAGCCTTGATAAATAGCCTGTGTTCTCCCTACCAGGATTCTAAGGTATATGATAAGGATCTGAGCCAAGAAGATATAAGTAAGATGAACAGACTGCCTGAACTTAAGTTAAACCAAACAGTTCAAAAAGTCTTTACTGTATTGACAATCTGCTTAAAGATGCTTGTCTAAGACTCCTAGTGGATAGCGTTTTTCTTTCTTTTTCTTTCTTTCTTTTTTTTTAACCTTATGAAAGAACATGGTAGCAAGGAAGTCAACTTTCTTTTTGTGTATATGATTTGTGTAGGAAAGAAAAAATATTCAGAGATGTTTTTCATTTGACCTCTTCATTGCAGAATGGGTCAATAAGCTTCCTAGTTATGAGTTATGACCTCCTAATATACAAGATGGACATTGTCCAGGGGAAGGCAGCATGCAAGTGTTTCATGGCAAGATTTGACATAGGGCTCCCTCTTCCAGGAAGCTCTCCCTGAGCTCGGTGGTCATGGAGACTGCAGATATGCTTTCAAGACACCCAGTGCACGCCTTAGCTGTAGCTCTTATAAGAGCACATTTAACTTATCTGTGTGCTGCTCTCTGACAAAACCTGAGATCCCTAATAGCAGGGTCAGTGTGTCCTTGCTTTGGTATTTTTGGCACCTCAGACATTAATGGGCCTGGCATACAGAAAATATTCAGTAAGTATTTTTGGTTAAATGAATGAGTAAACAAAACAACAGCTTTTAGAGTAGTGTGATATAGAGGAAAGAATAGAGGTTTTGGAGTGAAAAACCACTTGGGTTCAAATCTGATTTCAGTCTCAATCTTTGTCAAGTGTGTGACTTTGGGTAAATCACAACTCTGTCTAAAACCCAGTTTCTTTAACTGTGAAATGAGTTTAATCTAACCAACCTCATGAGACTGAGGGAGACTCCCTATGTGAAATGTTTGCTCAGTGTGCAGAAAAGAAAACTTTCAAATAAAGCTCAGATGACATTTCAAAAACTGTGATCCTCCACATAAGGATGCTCCTACACTTGGAGTGGGAATGAAAATCTATTGGTGGTTTGGATTCTCCCATCGCTAGGTTACTTCTATAATAATTACAAGAGAACTAGATCTCCTTTAGGACATGGGTCTTTCCCACCTTTTCCAATCTTAACGATCAAGGAATCACTCTGGCGTGAAAATATCAAAGAAACATAAAGAATAATAGTTTTACCTCTTTGAACTGAGGTACAGGTAGGCTAACTAAAAATAATTTTACAAAAGGCATCAGCAGTCTGGCAATGGTATCCCATTGACAAACCATTAAGATTAAAGGTAGTTTTGTCAAAACACAATACAATCTCTCACAGGGAAGCTTTGTTTATTTCACATGGGAAAACAACTTGTTATCCATTTCCAAAAACTTAAGCAGTCTAGGGCCAGAATTAAATCCTATCTCTCTACACTCCTGGAAGCCTGAAAGGAATGCCATTTACAGAAATGCATCTAAGATATAATCTATAGTTAAATGTGCAGTTGATTTATCGTTATCTTGGGTTATTTGGAATTCACATTATTTATGTTACTAATCCTGTCCCCAGACCTCTAAGTCATTGCCTATCATTCCCCTAACAACAACAAAAAAAATAATAAAAAATCGTACTCAACATTATATTTGGACATCATCTGTCTGAAAGGTAATAAGATACAGCAACTACAATGATTGAAATGAAGGGAAAAGATTGTTAATATAATAGAGGTTTCTACTGGGCATGCTTTAAATCAATGTGCAGAAGCAATTTAAACCCATCCTGTCATCATGTTTAAAACACATTGATTTCTCTCTTTTTCCCCCTTGTGGTTTTTATCTCTTAGGTTGTTTTTCCCCTTCCTGTGGATTTGGATAGCAAGCCGAAGGAAAAGAAACTTCAAACAAGAGGACTGGATGAAATAACCTGAATGACAGACTGCTCCTTTTAGAACATTTTTAATAAATCAGAGGAAAAATAAATCTCTGCCATAGTGCCACATTTGACAAATTGAAATTAAATTGCACCAACTCTAGGGAAGCCAAGATGACCTGTTCTGACATTTTTCCTCAAGTTAATAGTTAACAGGTAAGAGCAGATGTGTGAGGGTTATGTTTTTAAAAGAATCCCCCTGAACTCTGATCAAAAGTGATTCGAGACCAAAATCCATATTCAGTGTGGAGTTCAGGGGCTAAAAATAAATATGGATATTTTTGCATGTAGATGTATATGTATTTTTCCCCCTTTAATTCTAAAATTATTATCTCGGAGAGAGTGGTAAATGGAATTTTTTCCTAGCAGTGAATTTTCGGTGTTATCAGCTGTCAGGTTGGAAAAATGTATGGCAGTAATAAAGGGGGGAATATATGATCCATAAATAAAGAAAAATGGAACTTGTTTGGCATTATAAAGTTTTAATGCCTTGAGGTAGCAAAGACTGAAAACAAATTCCCTTCCTTTAAATCTTACTCTCTCTTCAGATCGTGTCTCTCTAGTTCCTTCTCCCAAGCCTGTATTGGAGGTTCCGGCTGGAGAGAACTGCATACTAAGGAGGAGGTGCTCCTTTGCCAGCCTGCTCTGTGTGAGAACCTGGTTTTCCTTTCCTAAAGGTCTAGGGGAAGAACTTGTCAGGCTCAGGGGCAGCGATAAGCTGTGAGAAAGTTCTCATGGAAAGTTACTTTTCACTCTGAGAGTTTCCACATGTTGCTAAAAACAATGACCAAGATCATTCACAACAGGTACGGATCCTGCAACATGCCATCAGGGTCAGGCACCGCAATACAAAGTATCTGCCTTTGGAGAGCTCATCCTCTCTTGGGAAGACGAAGAAGGTACTCTACGAGGCCACTGAAATAGTCTAGAATTGTTCTTACAGGCAACGAGTGGACAACGGATATTAGTTGAGTGAATGAGTAAATGAATGCAAATGGAAGGTTAAATGGAAATGTACACAGGGCATTAGTTAAATGGAAATGTACACAGGGCATTGACAATTTTTGTTTTGTTTCATTTGGGAGTTTAGGGGAAGAGAAGGAGTTGGTTGTATAACAGTGAAAGAAGTGATTGCTGACCAGGGAGAAGAGGAGAAAGAACAACACTGTTTCCAGAAAGCTGTTTTTCAATATCATCGTCATATTAAACACATTTTGTTTTTAATGAGAAGTTTGCCTTGGGTAAAAAAGGTAATGATGAGTCAGCCTATTATAGGCAAACAATCCCAGGCCATTGTGTTAAGGTCTTTGCTCTGCTGGAAATGCGTTATCACCCTAAAACATCCAGGCGGGTTCCACGGCTGCCACTGTAAAATTTGCATGCTTCGGCGATGTTTTATGTATTATGCTACTTATACGCTAAAATGTACATGCACGCTCCTGCAAATTTAGGTAAATTATGAATAAATTAAATCTTATCTAAATAAACAAGTGTCTTTTTGAACCAAAATGCAAGCTGCCATGAATATTTAAGTGGACAAGAATGAATCCTCTTCCTGCTGTGTGTCTTACAGAATGCTTTCATAGTCTTGATTTCAGGAAAGAAAGTGCACACAGCTAGAGCGACCTGATCAACTTCTCACTGGAGACGAGAACATGGAGAAATCCCTGGAAACATCATACATAAAAAAATAAGATCTAGTATGGGGATTAAATTATATGGGTGTCTACTGACGCTGCTAATCACTGCCTTTTCACGCCATTTTGGAGATGTAGAGTTTGAAGAGAGAGTTATTATTTTTATCCTTCCAATTAGTGGAATGAGGCAACTTATGCAAATCGCCATTTTAGAACTTATTGGAATCCAAATCAGTTTCTTCAAGTTTAGATATACTTTCTGTAGGAATCTTATGGACATGAAGACTGGTGAACCTAATCAAAATTTTCAGGAATGTTCCAGTGTCCAGGGTCAAGCCTAAGGATCTCGGTTGATGTTTTCAGTCTGCATCTCAGCAACATGGTACTTCCCATGTCTCATAGAATCCAAGAATCTGAGCTGAAAGGGCAGCTCGGGCCATTACAAAATAATAAACAAGCAAGTTTTTCAAACTTCCCCCAAAAAGCTGTTTTCCACACCTCTATATTCTTATACTTTCTGTTCTTTCTGTGTTGAGCCCTCACCCCCTTTGTCTTTTGCGGAACAACTGAAGCTCTCTTCTTCACAAAACCTTGTCTAGCTCCTCAGGCAGGGTAAAGTATGTGCATCTGAGTGTAAGCCCCCATGACAGCCAGGCCTAGATCTGCTTCTTTACCATGTATCCACAGCATCCAGCATAGTGCCAGGATAGAAGGCATTCAAAATGAATCCCACCACTGGTGTCCCGGTATATTGCATACATCTCTCCATAGCAGTGATGACATTGTTGTACTTCATTATTTACTTACATGTCCATCTGGCCTCTTAGATGGCTGGGCCCTCAAAGGCCGAATACCTACCTTATTGATCTGTATTCCCAACACCAAGCACCATAAATACTTGATAAATGTTTGTTTATCGAAGGAAAACAAATGATATCCATTACATTTCTATTAATTGCAGCAATAAACCTGAAACTTATTAGTTCGGTGTACCCTGCAGCATCATCTCTGTCCCTCAGAGCAATGCTCAGTGTATCAGCACCCTCTTTTTAATTATTGTTGATAGTGGTCTTTCTGAGGTCTTCTGCTTATGTGCACCCACCCCCAAATTGTCTTTTTTCTAGTTAAGTCCTGTGGGAAAAGATGAAGGCTGCATATATGGTCAAGGCAGGCCTTTGGGTCGAAACAAGGAGGCCTAAGAAGCAGTCCTAGAGAGTCACCCACCCCTCTTTTTTCTCCCCAGCCTTGTATCTCCATGAGTAGGCTCTGGGCCAGGGAAGGATGGGGTAAGTGCGAAGTGGATGGGCCTGAGCAGGTTCCACTGAGTTCTGCAGTGAAGAGGCGGGGCAGAGGAGAGAAGAGAGCGCCCTCGAGAGGAGACGGTGGGGAAGGGAGAGGCAGCACATCCAATCTACGATGCTGAGCCCAGTCTGCTCCTCGCCATGTGGACACTTCTGCTTCATCGTTTCTGTATAAACTTCTAAAGAACTTCCAAGAACTTGTTTTAGGACCTAACTCTCTCAATCATGAGAAAATTGCCCTTGTATCAAATGGAAATCTCTCAGGATTCTGTGACCCGAAATGTTTTCTATCTACTCTGTTCTGAGTGGAAAGAACCGACATCGGGCCCCTTCCTTCTTGTCATAAACATTTATCCACGGGAAGACCATGATTATATAAGCCTCATCCTTTTCCTTTATCAGACTGAGTCCCCTAATATCCCTTGTGATCATCTTCCCTTGGGATCTGATCCTGGGACACAGTGCTGGACTGGTGGTCCCTCCAGCTCAAGACCAAGAGCTTCACAGTCAGACCTGGCTCTTGCCTATACGCGATAGTTCATACAAGAAGGCTAAAAAACTCATTCCTACAAGAGGAGGTTCAAGAAGATGCAGCTTCAATTAAGGGACTATGAAGGCAAGTCACTGGTGATGAGGACAAATATTTATTCTCAAGTGGACTATGCACTCAGAAAGGACCCACCAAAGGGCCAATGTCCTTTTGGCCTCTGTCATAGGCAGACACTGGGCTGACCATGAGTTTGACTCAGTGTGACATCCTCTCAGTCAGACTGAGAGCCAGCCTCTCAATCAGGAGAGAATATGGGTCAAGTTCAGAAGGACCAAGCATCACAATTTTTTTTTTTCTTTCTGCAAAAGCAAGGCCTTTACTTGGTGCTATGGGGAACTTGAGAGTTGAGTTTATCTGATCTGTGGACTCCCTGACTAACTGTACACAGTCCAAAGCCAAGCAGAGGGGCTGGCCCTTATTTCTTTACAGCAGTGTGCTCATTCTCCCCTGCCCTTTAGGACAATATCCTGCATGATCAGAGCAGCAGGAGATGACACAGAATCACTCTCTGGGAGGAAGATAACAGTCTCTGAGCAAGACAAAAACAAGAAAAAACACTAATGGAAAACCCACTGATGCAGCTTAAACTGTTCCCCACCATATGAATGGCAAGCGTGTAGGCCTAGAGATAGAATTTGATCTTGTTCAGAAGTCAAAGGGAATTTGAAAGATCCCCAAGTGCAAAGGTGCTTGTGAAATGCTTTCAGGGAGAGAGATTTCATGGGAGATCCTGGAGTGGGTGAGCACATTCACTCTACTGTTTGTTACAACAGGGACCAACTCCTACCCCCAGTTTCTGCTTTCAATAGGCTCATCCAATAGTGATTTTTCATAGCCCAGTCAGTTGTGCTATGAACCTGAAGTCTGGCAAACTGATAACAAGAGTGCCGATCGCTATGAGAGAGACCACAGAGCCTTGCGAATATATGGGGATCCCCACGATAGCCTGCTCAGACAGAGTCTTCCTGGCCACCAGCCCTCCTGACAGGTGGAACACCCCAATCAGGTGAGGAAGAAGACAGGCTTGGAACCCCCAGACATGCTGTCACAAACTCTTGATGAAAGAAGGGTCTGAGGGAGCAGAACTGGCATGTGGGGGGCAGGGCAGAGAAGGGAAGAGAACAGAGGTGGAGGGGTGATGGCGGTGGGCCGTCTCAATGTCGTGCTGCGTTCTCAGTGGCTGCCTCTCTCGAACAGTGCAGGGCTGGCACACACGATCCTCCTGGCTTGGTCAGCGAGAAGGCCTATCTGTTATCAGGAGACTGACAGCACACCGGCAGCCTGTCTCAGAACTTAATAAATCAAAGCTGACAACTCCTCCCAAATTGATATACAAAGGCTCTTTAGCACCCATGACCTGCATACGTGTTATTCATTTCACTCTCTAAAATAAGAGGTGAGTAGCAATCACAAACAATCCATTTTTGTCAGGTAGCAATGGCATATTCTTCCTTAGCCACCAGTGAAAAGTGAGATCCCACAATCGGCCAGCCTGGGTTTGAGTTGTAGGGGTTGGAGTTAAACGGCTAATGACACAGTTACAACAGCTGCCACCTCCAGGGCGCTCTGGGATTTCTGAAGCGATGTCCCCCACAGTATCTCATTGTAGTCACACCACTACCGTGTTGGGTGGATTTTATTATCTCTGCTTGTCAGAGGTGCAAGTGGAGTTAGGAAGAGGGTACGGCTGGGCCGGTGCTCTGCAGCTGGGGCACCCGCTCTCCTAATAGGAACGACCCACCAGTGGAGGCTCCTTCTGGTGAGTGCAGGAGGCTGAGCTAGCCCAGGCCTGTCCCCATGGGTATTCTCAAGCCCTCCTCTGCCTAAACTGCTGCTTCCTCTTATACTTCATCGCTTTGGGGCCAGGTTCCCTGAACCTCCCATGGTGACCACGAGCTAACCTAAAAACTAATAAGGATCAAGGGTGGGAGTGAGTGGCTGCCCTGGGTACCGTTTCTGCTGCCAAGAGAGAAACGCATTAGCCAGGAACTTCACAAGACAGTGTTTCAGCCAATGTTTACTACCAAAGTCAAGGGATGAAAGTGCTCAAAAAGTACAAACCTCCAGTTGTAAGATAAGTTCATTCTAGGGATGTGATGTACAGCATGGTAAGTGAAGTTTACACTGCTGTGTGGGATATTTGAAAGTTGTTCAAAGGGTAGATTCTAAAAGTTCTCATTATAAAGAAAAAAAAACAAAACATTTTTCCTTTCTTTTTCTATGTATCTCTATGAGATGACCAAGGTTAGCTAAACTTATCGTAGGAATCATTTCACACTACATGTAAGTCAAATCATTATGCTGTATACCTTAAACTTATACAATGCTGTTTGTTAATTATATCTAAACAAAACTAGGGGAAAAAAGTAAAACAAACGGGAAAAAAAAATGAATGGAAGGACTCAAGGCTGAACCGTGAGGAAGCCGAGGCTAATAGACGGGGCCCCTGGAGGATTCTGGCAAGGAGTAAGCTTCATCTGGTTCACTAGGTGATCCTAGAGGCAGTCAGGCCAGAAAATACAATGATAAAATGGGCTCGAGCCATATAAACACAGCCATGAAAAGCCTTAACCCCAACTGCATCAAATGCAGAGCAGCACTAGCTGTTGAAAGTTCAGATAACTAATATGGCCAGCCTTCATGGGGTTCCTGGGTGCCCTCTCTGATAGGAGCTCTGAGTATTAGGAAAGAGAAAGATTCTGAACAGAGAAGACTTTGATCTCAAATCATTTTGACCATGTTCAATTACATATAGGACCAGATCGCCAGTGTGTGTGTATGTGCGTGTGTACACATGTGCAATGTTGTATTTTAAGGTGACTTATTGAATATATGGACTGTGCTTTGCATATCTGGGTGTGTGGGTCATCGGGCTGTAGTGCCCAGGTGACGTGCTGGTAGTACACTGGAAAAAGTCCTGGACCAGGGGTCAGGGCATCATTGATAAACTACTGTACCTGGAAAGGCTGCTCAAGGCATTTGGGGTGCACATGTGTTGAGTCCATGTCGGGGAGGTACCTCTCTAGATAGCTGCATGAAAGTTTCTCAGCAATATCACTTAGGTGCTACTCACAAAAAATATTTATGGTTAAATCAGGGGAAATGATTAACTGTTAGATTTTCTGAGGTGGATGCTGTGAGTCACTCCCCAGTCCTCAAGCCACATGATTTGTTTCAGCCAGAGAGAACATACTGAGCATCCTTTCCCCTGGCCCAGGAACTGTAAACACAGCCCTGCCAAGTCCCAGGTGCTTTTATTCAGGTCACCCGTCCTATCTCCCCAGTGTGGTTCTTTCTTTTCTGTCCTATAGGATGCAAATTGTGGACTCAGGCCCCAGTGAGAGCGATGAAGACATCCTGGCAGGAAGGCAAGCTCTTTATTTGCTCATTTTTGATGGGACAGCATAAAGCAGGTCGTTCCTCTGAGATTCCTCAGGGCCATCAAAGCCCACGTGGACAGGTGGCTCCAGTAAACCAGCTGAGAGACTCATAAAGCAGGCCACGGCTTCTCTGTGAGAGGAGGGTGGGCTGGTGGAGACACCTCCTGCCTGATCCCGCTGGCTTTCCATTTGCCTTTCTTCCACAAAGCATACCTTTTCAGGATCAGGAGTTTTAGGGAAAAGGGAGGGGAGAAAATGAATGAAACAACCACTGGGCTTGGCCGAATTCAGAAGATTGTGGTTCAGTCTCAGCTCTGCTATATATGAGCTATCTGGCCTGACACTAAGCACCTCATCTCCCTTAAGTCATCTATAAAATAAAATGATATGCAATTTGCATGGTAGGAAGCGGGTAAACTGACTATTCTTGAGTACCTACTATGTGCCAGATACCACACATAAATATATGTTTTCTCAGTTCTCACCACAACCAGGACACTTGTGTCTGGAAATAATAAGGCATTTGCATAAGGTCACCCAGCTTTGTGACTTCAAAGCTTGAGCTCTCTCTCCATTAATAAAATGAGTTGGCGCATCAATGACATTGTGACAGGAGAGAAAGCCCCTTATTATTCTAAATCCCTATACAAACTTAAGACATTCTATCTGAGCATAGAATGTGCATTTATTACAATATTTTTCAAAGAAGAAAATGAAGCAAGAGGGTCAAGGCACTGTGCTGAAGGTCCCTACAGCAAAGCAATGGCAGGCTCTGCAGCCTGTCTCTGTGCCCTTTGATCTTTGTCCAGTTCCAGAAGGCAGATGGACTCCCTGAGCAGAAGCAACAAATCCTTAGGCTGGACTGGAGTAAAGACGCCCACAGAGAATGTCCAGGGGACAGAGCTTTTTCCATGTCCTTTGCCAAGTGCATGTGTGGACAGAGGAGGTAACTTTTGCAGGGACGTCATTCCTCCTGAGAATGCTGTCTCCATCCTAGCATCAGTAAGAGGTCACTGCAACAAAGACGTCATGTAACTCTGGCAAGTTTTTTTGCATCGTTGCTATTTTGTTTTTGTTAATGGAAAAAAAAAAATTCTTTTTCCAAATGTTATCAATTTCAATCAAATTAAGTATGTTGCAGAACTAAAAAGGTTGCTTACATTGCTGTGTTGTGGGTTTTTGCTTTGCTTTCCCTCAATCCTTCTACTCATCTTCCTGAAGAATTAAGGTTGGGTCCTTTCAAATGTAAATTAAGCAATTTGCAAATATGTATTTTGGCAACTTGGCTTTCCAAACAAACGGGAGTTTTATTGATTTTGTGAACTGCTACCTCATGGAGTTATCTTGTGGCTGTAATTTGAGACTTTAATATGAAGAGACTGTTTTCATTTATTATAAGCAGTATATTCTGCTTTTATCTCACCCCACTCCCCGTTACTGCGTTTTAAAACAGGTAAAAAAAGTGATGTCAGTCTTAATATGCTTTTCATGTATTTAGTTTCTCAAATGTTATTTTTACCATTTGTCAATTTTATTTGTTATTAAAACAATATTTGATATCACAAAAGAAATTAAAACGCGAAAAACATCCGCCAACAGTTCCTCCAGCTCAAAACAGCTCTTAATGTTTATCCATGCTTTCCAGGCTTTTGTCACCTTGCATATGCTTCTAACGGAGTTGTAATAATGCTGTAAACATAATTTTCAGAATAATTTTTATACAAACTTAAAAAACTAAACCACTTTCTTGGCCTCCTTTCAAGATCTCTGGACCTGTTTTGCAGAAAACTTGATTCTATGTTTCAGTCTAGATATATGACAGGACTTTACATGTCAGAAGTTAAAAACGTATTTCTCAGTCTTTATACTTCAAGATATTCACAGTGGAGCAGAAAATAAATTGATCTCCAAGGTCAATTAGTTCAACCCTCTGCATCAACAACACATAGGAATTCTCACGCAGGTCTGCTCTGGAGCACTTAAGGACAGATGGCCTTCCAGTCTCACTGCTTTTTCTAGTAAGAAAGATTCCTAACATATGGCCTCAACTTCTCGTGTGGTCAAGTTTTTTTTTAATGTTCTATTTTTATCTTTAATGTTAATACTTCCATTTTTTTTTATTGTGGTCAATATACACAACATAAAATTTACCATTTTAATATTTTTTAACTGTACAGTTTAGTGGCATCGAGTACATTCACATTGTTGTGCAAACGTCATCACTATCTATATCCAGAACTTTTTCATCTTCCAAAACTGAAACTCTGTACCCATTAAGCACTAACTCCCAATTATTGACTCCCCTTACCCCTAGCACCTGGCAACCAGCAATCTACTTTCTGTGTCTATGAACTTGCTTGTTCTAGGTACCTCATATAAGTGGAATCAAACATTATTTACCCCTTTGCGTCTGGCTTATTTCTCTTAGCATAATGTCTCCAAGGTTCATCCATGATGTGGCATGTATCAGAATTTCCTTTCTTTTTAAGCCTGAATCATATTTCATTGTATAGATATATCACATTTTGCTTCTCTATCCATCTGTTGATGGACATTTGGGTTGATTCTACCTCTAGGCTATTATGAGTAATGCTATGAACATGGGTGTGCAAATATCTGTTCAAGTCCCTGCTTTCAATTCTTTTGAGTGTATACCCAGAAGTGGCATTCCTGGATCTATGTTTAATACTTTGAGGACCTTCCATACTGTTTTCCACAATGGATGGACCATTTTAGATTCTCACCAGCAACGCACAAGGGTTCCAATTTTTCCTGCAGTCATTTCAACCTCTTTTTCTCTCCACATGGAACAACTAGTCACTGCGCTCATTAAAATAATTTTTCATGGAGGTAGATACATCTTTGTTGTTAGGTAATGCCTATGTTACAGATGAGTCTGAGGCAGAGGAGTCAGCCCTGATCCAGGGACCCGAACATGGTGGCACCAGGACCCATCAAGACAGGAGCTCAGGAGCTCGGGTACATTATTATACTGGCTCTCAGAGAAATTGATCTTAGGGCAACCTTATTTTCTGAATTTGCCATTTTATGACAACCTTATTTTCTGAATTTGCAACCTTATTTTCTGAATTTGCCATTTTATGACTCAGAACTGCTTTATCAAAAGCAGCACTGTGCCCATGGTTGGTGGTTGAGCTCAGTGAGAACTGAGGCTCTGCCCACCCAGTGGGTCATGCTCTCTTTCTGGTCCTCTCACTAGCCTTTCCAGTCCTGAGGGCTCATTCCGCACAGTTTCCCTAGATGCCTTTGGGTGAGGTCTAGCATCCAGATGTGATACATCAGCCCACACCTCAGGGCGATAGCCATGCTATCTTCCGTCCCACCACCTCTGCTGGTATACCATCTCTGTGCACTCATGGCTCACCCATCAGAGCTTCTCAGCGTCTGGTCTTTCCTGAACCTGGTAAAAGCTGTGGGCAGAGCCAGGGCCTGTGGACCCAGCAAGTGCCAACATGGGGAGATTCAGAGGCACCGAAAGATGTCCTTGCCTCAGAATAATTCCTGAAAGAGCACCTGAGAGCTCCACCTTCCCTTTGCGTTAAGCCTGGTATTCCCTGGATAAAAGTCCCTCAAATAGTCCCTGAAAACAGGGCTCGAGTGCTAAGTAAGTTTGGGGAACATGTTGTAAGTTATCTATCTCCAGGAGAATCATGATGCACTTTAATACAGTGAAGGCTCTGGAAAATTCCACAGTAAAGAAATCGGTTTAAGTTTATTCAAGCCATAGTATCCACCAAGATTTCTGTTACAATGCAAATACATAACTAAGATAGGAATTAAGAATCAAAGGTAAAATCTATCTACCTCACAACTTTGCCTCAGCATCTAAATGAGGGAGTTGGGAACAAGTGAAGACAAGATGGCCTTTAAGTTTTTTCTCACGGTATTTAATTAAGCTACCTGGTCTTTCTAAGCCTTGGTGTTTTAAAGTATCTTTCTAAAAGGAAAATAACACTTGCTCATGGTAGAAAAATCAAGAAAGTATAAAGTAACGACTCATAATTCCAGTACCCAGAGATGATCACTGTTAACACATTGAGCATTTTCTAGTAATATTTTAAAGTATATACGTATGTTTTAGAGTTTTATAAAAAGGTGAGAATACCAAGGACATAGATTTATATTCTGAATTTTTTTTTCCACTTAACATTATGTCATGAGCATTCAGCTTCTTAACCGAGTGGAACTGTCAAAGGGAGGCGGGAAAACCGATAGGTGTACGGAGAAGAAGCGAGATGACACGGATGCAGGTACAGGTGTGGGATTGTTTGCATTCCAGACCGCCTTTTACTCTCATATCGACTTCATGGTAGGCCTATGGGTGTCCTCTATTTACACCAAGGGCCATGAAGCTTAGTGGGCTTGGAGGTAGAGGAGACACAGATAGTGGTCCACCGAGACCTCCTGCATTGCTTCTGCTGGTCCCATGTGCCCATCTCTACCCACCTGTGTGCTGTGCTTCTGATAGCCCACCCCTGTGACTCTTGTGCACTCCTGCCCCACTGTTGCCCCAAACTTGCAGAGAATGGGAATTGCCTGAGAGTATTTATGCCCCTTAGTACTCTTAGCCAAGGACTGGTGTGGGGACATGAGTATTTGCTTAGCGTCAGGCTCTAAGGTGTAATTGACATTCCAGAGCTTCTCTCTCTGCAGGATCAGCAGAGACTGGGGCTCTGCCTGAAATCATACTCTTGCTTGGCTTCTTCCCATCTCTATTCTGCTGTCCTTTCTTCTTCCTGTTTCTCTTGGGAGCACTTGCCCAAGAATCCTTGCACAGGGACTGCATCTGGGAATCTGACCTGAGACAGGCATTTCCTCCCTGGTCACAAATGCAGGACTTGAAGGGAGGTCTTCTAGCTCCCTAGAGTGGACACTTTCTCTATCGCAACTCCTTGCTGGATTCCAAGGAGGCAGCAGGCATGTATGGGAGGAGTCCCTGGGCAGCCCTGGTCATCTGGGCTGCAGGGGTGAGCCTGTGTCCACTTGCTCTACCTGGGACCTAAATGTAAGGACGGCAGGTGTCTGAAGGCAGTGGAAGGCTCTGAGAGGGATGCAGAGAAGCCCTGCTCCCCACACCTCCCACACCCTGTCTGGGGAAATTAAGTGCGTGTGTGCCCCAGCCCTGCTCCAGACAGCCAAAGGGCACAGAGCTTGTGCTGGAGATGAAATAAGCAATAGATATGCGATTCTAACCTCCTGGCACCCAGCCAGGGCCTCACTTACCACACAAACCGTCCCAGCCAAACAGGCTGGGAGGCTCATGTGAGAAAGCCTGAGAAATCGTACTGTGGGCTCATGCTGGGAAGCAATTTGGCCCATTTCAGCTATCATGTCATGGCAGCGAGACACACAAATATAGACCAGACTTGTCCAAAGGAGCTTTTCCCTCATTAACCTTGAAAGACAACGTACATCTCATCGAAGGCTGCCCTAGTCGGCCACTCTGAGAGGCTGCCGGGCCAGGGTCGATGAAGCAACAGGACTTATACAGCAGACGTTAGCACTGCCGAAGGCATTTTCCCTCTTAATACACTAGCGATCCATCATAAATGCTGAGAAAGGGGTATGGGAGGGGGAGAAAGGCTGGGACGATGTGGCAAGGTACATACTGCTGCTACTGGGTGATGCTTATCCTCAGCAAAAGAGATGAATATCTCAGTTCTGACCTTCTAAGAGGTTAGCACCCTCCCCCAACACAGAGGCCGCAAGTATGAATCTTCATCTATCATTCACAAGGCAGACTCATATTTTGGCTTTGACTCCTAGGAGGTCAGGTTAGCCATAGTGAGTATATGTGTGAGTGTGTGTGCCTCTGTGTGCATGTGCGTGCGTGTGTGTTTTCTCTTTGGACTCTGGGAAGGAAGAGGAGCAGAATTGGCTGTGTTGGAGGATGTGCAAACAGGCTTGCGTACTGACAGCTAATCTGCACAGTCGTCTGCAAAGCGAGGCTGAGGGAAAGACTGTCTTTAAAAGTAGCTCAGTCATAGTTCTATTTATGGCTGGAGAGGCAGGACGTTCTCCAGTTAGATGTCAGGCTGCTAGAAGAGACTGTGGTTTCTCCTGGGAAAAGAACTTAGTGGGGAAGCATGGTTTCAACAGAGCTGCCACGCTGTTCCTGGCAGGGGCTCTTGGAGTGGGCTGGCAGGCCGCAGCGTCTTAGGACCCAGGTCTCAGCCACTGAGGACTCAAGCTTGGACAGGGATTCTGGTTTCCGTCAAATGTGCTTAATGAGCTGCTGGGGCACAAATACTCTTTTTAAAAAGTTGTGCAAGGACAACAGTTGATTTCTGTTGAGCTACCCCTGTAGGCAGAGCCATGTGAAGAAGACTTTATAAAACATCAAAGACAAAGCACTCCTTGGTCCTGGTCCTCCGACCGGAAGAGGAGAGGAACATAGGCTGTCTGGAGGTGAAAAATAATTGCCATCCTAATAGCAAATATTCACACACTGCTTATCCTGTGTTAGGTTCTGTTCTCAGCGCTTTGTATGTGTCAGCTCATTTAATCCTCACAATGGGCCCACAAGGAAGCTTCTATCATCATCCCAGTTTTGCTCACGAGGAATCTGAGACATGGGAACTCACACAAGGCCATAGAGCTACATTTAGCAGAGCTGGGATCCGGAGCCTGGCAGTCTGGTTGCAGAGTCCATACTTCTGACCATGGTGCTGTATAAACCTCTCCATAACCAAAGAGACTGTTGGACTGATAGAGATCAAGGGACTGTCCCCAAAGGGTCTCTCAGCTTGAGGAATTCATTAATAATCTAATGGGGGAACCACATGCATAAATAGACATAGAAATGACTTAAAATTTTGACCAAAACGTCCATCAATCTAATTGCTCTTAGAGGTGAAACTACTCAATCATGAAAAGGAATGTAGTTGTGGAAAGAAGTTTCTTTCTAAGGTATAGTCCAGCTCCCTGGAAGAGAAAGCGACTTCCAGCTGAACCAGGATTGAAAAGAGGAGGAAGAGGGAACCAAGAGACCATGGCATGGTGGAGACTGCTTGTCACAGCACCTGCCTTGACCACAGTCTTGCTGCTTCTTTCTCATACAACACATCACTTCAGGTTTACCTGACTTACTCCTTTGTAATCTCCAAATATCTCAGTTGAAAACAAATCTTTCTCTTTTTGGAATTTTCTTAACTTTTCTCTGCTATTATTTAGTTTTGTAGCTCTGTGTTGAACTCTGACAATGTACCAGTGATTAAAAAGCACAACCCAAAATCAAGTTACGTTTGTGTCATCACCCATTACCACAGACGCTTCTGAGAGAGCCCATCCTGGTCTAGAAGGGAAGAGACACTTTGACCTATCGTTTAAGTAGAGTGAATTCAAGACGGGAGTCAGGAGAAGATAAGAAGGAGGAACAGTACGGGGGGAATTCATTTCATTTTGACAAACATTAACGTGCATTTAAAACCTGCCAGGTGTTTGGTGCTGGGAAGGCAGAAGACAAGCTCCACACACCAGGCTGTGAGCCCTAAGGTGTCAGAACTGACATAAATGCAAAAGGATATGATAATTTGAAAAGAAAATTAATAAAAGTGTGGGCAGTAAGTTTTGGGAGCACAGAGAAAGGTACCTTTATTTATGTTTTGGGCAGAAGTGCCAGGGAGAGTCACAGAAGTGACAGCACTTAAGAGCATTAAATGATGGGAAGGACATTCTAGGCAGAGAGAAGAGTTTGAGCAAAGGAAGACAAAGGCATGACCTATTCAGGACTTGGCGATTGCTCTGGTGTAGCCAGACAGCAGGCTGCATGCATGAAGGCAAAGGATCCAGACTGCCAAGGGCCTAGGATCCAGGGCTCTGGAGTTGGGGCCAATCCTGTAAGCAAAAGCGAATCATCGATGGTTTCTAGATAGGAGACTAGCTTAGCGGAACATGTGTTTTAGAGAGAGTTCTCCTACAGAGATTGGAGAAGGGACAGGCTGACCAGTGAGGAGACCACTGCCTTGGTCCAAGTGACAGAGGATGAGAATCTTGGAAGCTAAAGGTGGGAGGCACAGGTTCAAATGCAGGGCAGCTCTGTGGCCGGTTTGAAAGTGGAGTGATCCTACATGTGGTCCTTCTCTGCAATCGGGAAATAGCATCTCCTCCACACAGTCTGGGCATATTCTTAACCTGCCCAGCTCTTTCACAAATGTTCCAGCTGCAAAGAAATTCTTTCACCTCTGTGCTCCTCTGCTCCGGGTCTCGGCTTTTCCCTCTGGGTTCCCCAGGTCAGGATTACTTTGAATCTCCTTTTCTTAGCCCTAGCATAGGATGGGAAGGGCAGAGTTCTGAAACGTCAGGCCTTGTTTTGCACTAAGGACATGGCACTCAGTAGCTGTGCTGCCCTGGGCTTGGTTTCATCATTTCTGGGAATGTATCAGTTAGGCTGAAGCCAGGTGAATATAGCCCATGCCAAGTAGTCTAACAGGGGGAAGTGAGGGTGCCCAAAGGCTCGCAACAAGGGTGGTCGGCCAGGGCTGGAGGACATGGAACCACTCAGGAGACACAACTACCATCTTGGAGACAGCCAAGAGCCGAGATAATGGGGTGAAATGCCCTGGCTTATCTTCTCCTCCACCCTCTTACCCCCTACACAGCCTCTTTGGCTGGAGCTACACAGAAGCTAGTTGCACGGGAGTCTGGGAGGGGTGGTTTGCAGGGGAAGGGTGGAGAATGGATCTGAACACGTCAACAGGCAAATGACCAACATAAGAAATTCGCAAGAAATCTCTAGCCCTACTTATCTCACAGGATATTGGTGAGAATCGAATGGAATGATACATGTAAAAGCCCTTTGTAAATTACAGAAAACTACCCAAATGGAGCTCTGAATGTACTTATGGGGTCCTGTCTGGCAGTCAAAGAAAATCCACGTTTAACTATTCAGTCATTAATTCTCTCCCTGCCTGGATCTGCCGGATGGAGTTTCCGTGGGGCTAGTCCATGGGACACGGCCACCGAACAGGCTGTCACCCATGTCTAGGAGCACTCAGACTGTACCAGGCGATAGGAAGTCTTTCTGCAAAAGATGAGGCTCTGATCACCTGTTTCTAAATCTTTTGCATCAGAACTAGTTTAATACACATGAACAGGTAGCATCAGGCTCGGAGAGGGTCTCTCTAGCCTCTGCCCTTCTTGGTGGTTAGCAACCCTGTGAGAAGTTCGATGCTATCCAGGTGATGGAGAGAGAGAGAGAGGAAAAAACACCTGAGTATTTCCTGAGCAACAGGTCTACCTGGAGCGTCATGCTGGGCACTATACTATGTTGTACTCTCCTGGTGATAGAGAAGATGCCTGAGAATAGGGCTGATGCAGTTGTACCCTTTAGTCTCTTCAGCCCCGTTAACCCACATCCACCCAAATGGATTTTCAGCCAGTCTCATTAAGACATCCTGTCAGAACCATCCCATGTCATTTGCAGAGTAAAGTGAATATCAATACCATTGCAATGAGTAATTTTCCCAGCTTTACTGGCTCTTACTGGAAATCAAGCCAGCCCTCCACTGTGGGTATTGACAGAAACCCCATTCCTCTTGGGAGCTGCTTTTCTTCCACTGAGTGAGTCTGGATTCATCTGAGCAGACACCAGGTATGCCAGTTTAATGGGCATATGCATGTGGGCAGCAGACTTGGCAAGGGGACTCTAGTCCCTGTCTCCTGTTGGCAGTGAGTGGCCTTGATGAAGAGGACCCATGCTGTCCATGCTGGGGCAACAGGAAGAACACTGCACCATGAGGAGGCATCCGACTTCCGGTGTCCAATAACTATCAGCTACTGCATATGGGCACTCTAACCCCATCGGACCTCATTATTTCATCAGCAACACTAAAGGTCCCTTCCAGTTCTGCATTCCACAATTCTGAGTGATAGAGAAGGCATAGAGAAATCCACCTGCCGGAGAGAGATGCATTTGACGCAGGAGGCCCTTAAGGCTGAGCCTACATTGCCAGATATTCAAGAAACAGACAGAGTGGGAGTTTTGCTGGCAGTTTCTCACTGTGGCTCTCTGACCGCGGAGAGCCTGGGCCTCACACCTGCTCTGTGGCCATGACAGCCAGCACTGGGAGACCGGAGCTGTGAGTGACAAGGCGCTAATTCAAGGCGTAGGAAGTGTGATGGTTTAGGGACTGGCCTCACCTTTTCTGGTTCACTCCCTTCTGTCTGAAAGGCTGTCAGCAGCTCCTGCTGATGCCTGCTGGCCGTGGCCTGCTGCCTTCCTCCCCTACACAGAGGTGTGGAAGGAAGTACGGAGGTGTTTCTGCAGCACCTGGGCTGCTGGTTTGGAATGTGCTACCTGGGGGAAAAGCTCAGAGGACTGCTCAACTGTCATTCTGCGCTGGAGTCCAGCCTTCTCTTTCTCGCTGCCCAGGAAGACAGCTCAGCCCAAGTCAGGGGTCCTGAAATGTGATGGAAGGAGGAACGTGTGTGCACGGGCAGTGGCAGGGAGAGCAAGAGGAATCGTCAGTGAAGCTCAGATCCTTGCAGTCTAAACTGAAAGATGGATTTTTGGGAGAGATTCTGCTGGCTTTTCAGAACCCCCAAGTAGCTGATATTCCTCACCCTGCATCCCTCCTACACCAAAGTTCACACGGCAATGAGGCTGCATATCTCACTTGGTGCCAGAGTTCTCCTGGAGCCAAGGAGTCAGGGACGAGTGTTGCAGGCTGCAGTCACCTGGTGGCATCACGTGTTAACCCAGTGATGGCTGGTTTGGTTCGGGTGATACAGGTGGTGAAGTGGGTGTTGACTTTCTTCCCCTTCCTCCCTCCCTGTGCATCCTGCTTGAAGCTAGACACTTGGCTGAAGAGGGGGCTGACCAGTTAATGTATATTACAAAGTGTAGAGCACGCTGCAGTTTATAAAGCCTTTTCCTTGTCTATTTCTCTTGTGAAGTTGAGAAGGTGGGGTTAATATTCCCATTTTACGGGTGAGGAAACTGAGGCCCAGTGAAGAACTAGTGGCTCCTAGGTGAAACCCAGTCTCTCATCCCATCCCCACCCTCCCTATAATCTATCTCTTGCATTTGAGAATTGTAGCTTCCAGAATCCTAAGAATGCTGATAATGGAGCATCATCCCTCCCCTTTCCCCTGTGAAATTTGGAGAAAGGCAGGAGTGGGGCCAGGAGGGCCATGCATCTCGTGTGACATCTGCCTTCACACAGTGACGTGTGACAGCCACACGGTGGAGGTCAGAGCAGTGGCAGAGTTCTATAGTTATTACTTGGGAAAGTAGTTGGCCCTCTCCTTTTAGAAGCAGATATAAGACTAGAACTGACATATGTGAACTGGTTCTGGGCAGACTCTTTTTCTACTCCAGATCAGGTGTCCCCTTGCTTGCTCTTCTCATAAGAAATAGTGACCCACACTTCATTGCAGCGTGTGCTTTACATGTATTTGCCACTTGCAGTAAACCCGTAAGTTTGTATAAAAGAATCCTCATTTTATAGATGAGGTAACAGAGAGGCAGAGGGAAATAAATGGCCTAAGAGGGGCAGAGGGAATTAAATGGCCCAAGTGTATCCCCCTAGGCTGGTGGAGCCAGGGCTCAGATGCAGGCGGGTGGCTCCAGAGATCACGCACGGAACATGCTGGACTCTTCCTCGCTGTCAGGGCACACACTGTTCGCTGCTCACCCACAATTCTCTACTCACCTGCCTATTTTCTTACTAGCCTGTAGGCACACATGGAGAGTAGCCATAGCCATAGTCATGATTCCACATCCAATATCTAGCCTAGAACCTCTCCTCTTCCCTCCCCAAACGGCCATGTGCAAGAACCCACTGCACACACCTAGGGGCTGTTTAGAGAAGGCAAAAGGAATTCTGCGACCTGCCTCCAGGCACAGAGTGGGTCTAGCTCCCACAGGTTTCCTGGATCCCAAGGCCTCTTTCTCTTCTGCCCCCAGGCCACACTGCTAAATATATCCTGGGATAAACCCATTTACCATCTATAGTTAAAATGCCTCTTGACTGCTCTGTGCCAAGATTAGAAGTCTGTCCAAACATCAATGATTATTCCATCGGCTAAAAGCAAATCGATCAAGCTCATCCTCCCTGTGGACTAAGGAGGCTCTCAGTCTATTTGTAGCTCAGTCTGAGAAGCAAGAGGCAGCTGCTCTGAGCTGCTCTCTGTCCTGATGGCACTCACAGGGTGGGTCGTGGATGCTGGGATCAGCAGATCCTGTTGTGTAGGTCAGGTGGACAACACCCTCCCGGGCTTCTTAAAGCAGGCCCAGGTTGCCGTAACAACTATCCCAGCACGCTCTGCAGGGTCACACTGCAGGATGCCCAGGGGTGGGGCGGGGGAGGCCCTTAGGGCAAGATCCATCATGGAGGATCCTTCCCACCTGGAACATTCTGAACTGCTCACAGGAACAGGCATACTAACAGTGGTTGTTGGAACAGAAATGCTATCAGTTGTACAGGACTCGAAGCATTTGACAAAGTTTTTGTGTCTTTTGGTGAAGTTGTGAAACGAGGGCAAGGACTTGAGTGGGAGAAAAGTGCATAAGGAAGTAGAGAAAAAGTTTTTCTATCCAAAAAACTTTAGCAGAAATTTAAAATAAAATGGCAAGAGCCAGGGAAAAAGAACTGTATATGTCTCCGTAGATAAATATATTTTTTAATTTTAATTTTGTTTTTGTGATCCCAAGCTTCTCCCCTCCGCTGAGTTTCTGGCTGCCTCTGAGCTGAATAATACAGTAGCCAGCCCAGCAGAGACAAGCATTGCTAGGCAGGAGGCTCCCAAAACACAGGGAAGGGAATTTTTCATTTCATACATCATTTAAAGCCTGCTGCAGTGATTTACCGATGTCAGGCCATCTTTGGAGCACACAAAGAGAAGAAAGAGAAATATGCATGATTCCTTTGTGTATCTGGACTGAGATCCTAGGAGAGTGACTAGGGGTGGGTGGCGGACTGAGGTTTCTCCGTTGTCTAAGCACGGTGCAGAAGCCAAAGATCGCCCAGCACTCAGGAAGAAAGAATGAGTGGTTTGTGTCCTGCAGGGAGAATCTGCTTCCTTTCCCACTGGCCTGGCCAGGCAGGGCCGGGCTCCCTCCTCACAGCCTATATGGTCTCCTTGTTCCCAGTTTCCTGCACTCAGACCTATCCTACACCCCGGTAAGAAGGATCTTCTTGAAACCCTGCTGTGACCATGCTATGCCCCTGCTTAAGTACTTGAAGCCTTTTCTCAAGGCCAGTCGAATCCCTCCTTGCCAAGTGTGCTGGGCCTTCGGCGCCTGCTTTTCTGACTCTGCCCTCTTACCCTGCACCCCTGTGGGTCCAAGCGCCTAGAGACGCCTGCCCACTGCATGCCGTAGCCATTGAGTTTCCCATCCAGCTGTCCTCCCTGCCTGGAATGTTCTTTCTCCTCTCTCCCATTTCTAAAACTCTCTCAAGGGCCAACCTAACACTCACTTCGCCCATTACTCCTTCCACGACGAAGCCAGCCCTTCCTGCTTATTCACTTCCCCAGACTTCGAGTCAGCACAGACTCGAATTAGGTAATAGATAAAGCTAATATTAGGTAATAATACTGATAAATTTCGCTGAGTGATTACTGGCTGCCACGTGGTTTCCATGCGGTGCCTCTTTCCACTCTCACAACAGCCCCGCCAGGATGTGCCGTTAATTTGCAGGGGACGGAAACGGAGGCCGAGCTCCTGTTAGGTAATTATTTAAAGCTACATTCAGCTAGGAGGTAACTAAGTTGGCCAGAATCTGCGCCTGGACTTTCTGCCTTTTTTTTATGAGCCTTTAACCACTACCTTTACTGCCTCTCAGTCCAGTATTACTTCTGAGATAATTGATTTTTAGGTTTTAGTTTAGTTCCGCAATAAAACCGTGGGCTCCCTAAGGAGACTACACGTGCCTCATATGCCTGCATCCTCTACAGCACCTAACCTCAGAGCTAGACATGCAATAGGCACTCAATATAAACTTGATCATTCATCGATTGGCCAGATAGCTTCCAGACTTGTGCACTTTCCTCTCTTCTTAGCACGGAAAAGCCTAAGTAATACAGTGCTTGAGGACGACAGGGGTGCAGTGGGGAGAGCATAGCCAGTTTCTCTTTAGGACAGTCTAATACTGAACTACTGCACATTAATCAATCAGATGCCTATTTGGCACAGGCTATGACATGCAGACATATGGAGGACAGGAGAGAATTAAAACTTCCTGTCATAAAGGAGGCTAAGCTTGGGCTTGAGGAAAATGCAGGCAGAGAGGAGAGCAGAGCAGCCTCTCAGAAGGGCTTGGCGTGAGGCACGAAGCATGGGAAATGGGAAGGAAAGGACCCCACAGACCATTGCGGTTTATCAGCTTGGCTGGAGCGTGCCTCAGGAGAAGGTGGGGCCGGTAGGGCTTTGAGGACCGGCAACTCTGTCTCAGGTGGAGAGAAAGGAGTGACATGGTCATAAAAAAGAGGTTCGACCTGAATCACCACCCTCATTCTTCAGCGACCACATAATGGTTGGGTTGGGATTAGTCTGGACTTTGCCACTAGTCATGACGGCTACCAAGCTACGGTGCTTGCTCAGCCTTTCTTACAGGTTGGACGTGAGGGTAAAGTGTGATAAAGTGTGGGGGTAGATTGTATAAGTGGAGGATCTGTGTACAAGTAGGGTCCAATCATTACTTTATGTTATTTTTGATGATGCCAGCGCCCTGCTCTATCCCCTTAGCTGCATTCAGCTGTACACGCAGACGCTGCTTATGGTGGGACCCTCTGCCTGAGGGACACTTTTCTAGCAGGACAAGACAAAAGTAGTCCTCAACTAAAGACAGATGGGGGATAAACACCCCACTTCCTTGTCCCTTGGCTGGGATGATTCTGAGGTCTGTTTTGTGCAGAAAGCAGCTCTGACTGCCGCAGTGGAGATCTGCTGGGTGATGGACTCTTTATTGGCTGTTTTCTTGTCTCCGCTTCCCACCCACCTACAGTGTTTTTAGGGATCGCCCTCCAAATGGATTACTGGCACATAAATTGCAGGGTCTATTTCTGGGAAAGCCCCAAAGTAGGGCATCGTCGTTTTTATTAATTGTAGGAATATGCATATTTGCTAATATACATGTCCCTACCCCCATTGTCCACATGAGTTCTGCTCAAGTGCAGGAAACCAGGTCAACTCATTTACAATGTCTAGACTCGTAGTTCCTAGTGTCTTGGATGTTCACAGGGGCTGACAGTGTCCCTCCCATGGTGTACTCATCTGGGTGTTTGACTCTCAGTCCCCGACCTCGCCCCACTCCCAAATGAGATTATAAAGTCTTTGAAAGCAGAGGCTGTGTCACATTGAATCTTCGCTGTAAGTCCCTTGCAATAGAATGGGCACTGGGTGAATAGTCTTTAAATTGGATCGTGTTAAGCAGAAAAAACACCCCTCTGTCCCAAAGCAAGCTAATCCCTATGACTTTCTCTGGCTTCCAAAGTGATAAAAGTTCAGTTCCCAAAGCCACTTGTAATGGGTTCATTACTTTATTTATCCTGTTGTATCTACCCTGAGTGGCCTTTCAAACGGTCTCACAAGCATCCTTTCCTCAAGCAGTTTCAGATGCCCCGAAACGAAACCTCTCGACTTGAGCAAAGCTCATCGGTCCGTGTGCACACAGGGACCTCTTTTGAAATGGCCCGTGATTAACGAGCAGGAGTGAGTGTTGGCGAGTGCGTGATCGCGGTCCTCGGGCAGGGCGCTGTCCACGGTCCAAAGCCGAGGCCCACACTCTCTACGCCCCAGCCTCATCTCTGCCAGGGCTGCAGGGTGCATCTTCCTCTGCCCCTGGCAGCTCGACTCACACTGCACACCCTCCTTGAGAAGCCAGGACTGCCTTGCCAATCGTTTGACATCTGATCTATTAGATGGCTGGCTCTGCTGAGGATGTAATTATCAAAGTCTGGCTTCCGGGGTCCGGGCTGGCTGGAGGCCCCATCCAGTGAAGGGATGGCCACTCAGAGCCAGCTTGCCTTGGCCATGTCAAAGCCAAGGGGCTAAACTGGACTGAAGCACTCTCCCTGGGGCTTTCTCCCTGGTCCTGGTGATGCAAGTTTCCCCGGAAGGTGGGTCCTCCGTGAAAAATCAGACACCACCTGTGAGAGGCAAACAGCTCACTAGAGGGCAGCCTCCTGCCCCAGCCTGTGCCCTCCTGGCCCTCACATATCTTCACCATGCCAGGCTTGGCAGGTCCCACACTGAAAGGTCAGATGCTCCCCCAACTTCTCTTCCACTTCCACCCATTGTGAAGGCAGCAGCAATAACGTGTAGGAACCGCAGGAGGCCTGGACTTACCCACCACCTCCTGCTATCACAGAGAAGGAGGGCTGGGAGCAGGAACTGGTGCAGACCCTCCAGAGCCCGTGTTCAGGTGAGGCCTTGGAGCCCTTCCTGCCCACAGCAAAGCTCTGTGCAGAGAACAAAGAAGAGCTCAGAGGCCTGGGGTTGCACAGGTCATAGGATGCATGTGGTGACAACTGAGATTTTGCAAAGGGCATGGGATTTTTTTCCTGCCTCACAGGGAGATTAGACCTCAACTGTTCTACTTGGCCTCTAGAGGCATGAAACACATTTCTTCGGATGAGCAGTTCTGCCTACGACCTGGAAGCTGGCCGGGCATGGGGTTTGGAGCCGGAGGCAGACATCAAGAGCATCTGTAAAACCTTCTTTGGTAAAGGGAGCAGCTGATGCTTGAAACAGTCCAAATTGACTCCTCAGAAGCAAGCTCCGTCCCTCAGATAGCTGTGCTCTGCTGGCCAGGGTATGCCGAGCATACCGTTGTTGGCTCTGATGCCCAGATTTGGGTTGTGTGCAAGGAAGAGTAAGCAAAAACAGGAAATTCCTCTAAGTCTATAAGTCTAAGTGGGAGGGTAACATGCAGGGCTACCTCTGACCTCAAAAGAAATTAACGAGAGGCCCATGGCAGGAATGATAGGCAAGCTGGGCTGTGAAGGTTGTTTCATGTTATATTACGCTGTGCGACTTTGGGTAAGTCACTACATTCTTTGAACCGTCTCAGATACAGCTGCATCTTGTAGGGTTTGTGAGACCATGAAAAAGAAGGGAATAAAAACTTTTCTCTAAGGGATGGAATGAGGCTTCTGAATATAGCTGAAAATAGTCATTCTCCTGGTCTCTCGTCAGGAGAGCTGACTTACCTTGTAGATGTGCTATGAGAGAATATAGATCATTAGAGAGAGAAGGGCCTTTTTGGTTATCAGCCTCTCCCTGGAAGAAGAAATCCCCTCTGCAGCATCTGTTTAAGCACCTCCATAACAACGAGCTTGTCTCAGGTCAAGAGCAGAGTGTGGGGGACGTGAGAAGCTATCAGAGAGAGCACTGCCCTTGGTAAGGAGAGGGCAGGTCATTGAGAAAAGGAGGGGGGACTGAGCCCAGCCACACTGGGAAACCCTGGAACCAAAGCCAATCCTGCCTTTATTCAACACACAGGAGACACTGAACCTTCCTGTGCTGCCTTCACGAAGCCTGCACCCCAGGACAGCCTGCCATCAGGGAGCAGAAGACGAGGTATGGTCTGAGTGATTTAGGATCTCCCCAGTCTGGCTGCTGGACAGACCACTGTGCCCCCCACTTTGCAATGAATGCAGGGAGCAGCTACCTCAAAGACAGCTAACAGCCCCTCTGAGGCGCATCAGGCCTGTTACCCTTGAAAAAGTTTTATAAAGAGTCTAACTTTTCTTTCTCTGTCTCCACCCCACTCCACCCTACTCCACCCCATCCTTGCTTTCATCTTCTCTGTGAGTGGAGGCACTTTCCCCATTGGTGTTGCTAGAAGGTTGCTGAATAGCAACACAGAAGCAAATTAGATACTGATCAGCCCTCGGTTTTCTTGGTGTGCTGAATAACAACTTAAAGACAACTGTGGTCATTTAAAAGGCAGCCCAGCTTCATGAGCAGGCCTGGTGGGCACTTAGGTGAAGGCTAATGTTCACCTGTTGAAGCTGAGTTATCAAGCGGCTGGGGATCTGTTAACGCTTCCAGTCACCTCTATTGAAGGCGATGGCAATGCACCTCTGCCCACAATCACCTCCACAGAAAATTAAGGCCATCAACACTTACATATTTCAGCATGTAAATTAACAAATTCCTCCAAATCCATAACATGTACATCTTTGTTTAGCCAAAAACCTTTGAAATAAATTGTAGCTCTTTAGGACAGCTCTGACAAAAGTGTAATATATCATGGAATAGCGGATACAAGTTCAAAAGTACATATAATAATATAATTAAGGTAACTTGACAAGAATGTATTTTAAAAGTATAAAATACCTGCAGGTATAATAGCTTCATAAAGTCTGTCAGATTTACTTCTGCTGTGAAGAAATTTAAAATGTTTTACTTTAATGTGATGCAAATGAAGGTTGAGATATGCATATAACACAGTCCTTAAAAAATAGGTAGAGGGAAAAGAATAAAAGTCAGATTTAGGCCAACCAAGACATTCGACTTTGCAGGTGACTGGATAATAGATCAAGCAAACAGATTGGGGTGCGGTGCTGCGCTGTTTGTAGAAAACACCAATTTCACATTTCCCTCCCTTGCTGGCTACAGGAAAGCGTTTTTATTCAAAATTAATGATTCCCTCTGCACATTTTTCTTCTTGCTCAAAAGGTTCAAGCGTAATTCTTGTTTAAAGCAAAAGCAACTTTTATGTAATTACCAGCCCATGGAAAATTGTTTTTCAACGCACTAAAAGCTAAGAGTGACTCACACCCAAAACAAAGGGCTTTGGGACACGTCCGTGGACTCACGGACCAGCTGTCTCCCAGAGAGGAGGGATCCAAGCACCTGTCCGGCCCAACTCAGCGACCTTTGTGCTTGAACAGAAACGCTTTTACAAGCAAAGAAGTGGTAACCATTTACCCAGTATAAAAAGATGCCAAGATATGAAACTATAAGGCTAATCCAATCAGTAAGGTCACAGACTGGGGTGTATAGAACACCTTTCACTCTCTCCCCACCAAAAAAATTCCCCTAAAGAATCCCATCTCTCCAGCCTGGTTCTCACCATTACGATTAACCCAATAATGTCCACAGCTCTGCACCTATCTGTATTGCATGCATTTGATGTACCAAGGTGAGCCAAGGTACCCACCCCGATCATTACTTAGATGAAATCTCCTGGCCTGATAGCATTTCCCAGACCTGAGTTTCATGCTCATTTTCTTATTCCCAACTATCATCAGAGAGATAGGACTCTGAGATGAAGTAGCTATGTGGCCTTCAGGAACTCCTCTCACCTTCCCAAGCCCAGGTCACGGTTTAGAGTGGGGGAGCAAAGTTTCTTTCCTTTGAGACACAATAGAAAATTCTGTATTTCAGATCTCCCACCATGCCTATGAGCAAGGCTAGGTGCTTGCCCAAAAAATGGAGTGGGGGATGGGGGAAGGTGTTCAATAAAAGGCACCTCTTACTCAAGATAAAAATTACATGTTTGAATCATGAAGCAGCGCAGTTTTAAAATCAGCAGTCCTCGAGCCTCTGCCACTGATGACTGCACCCAAAAGAATTTTCAAAGTAAATGTACTTTTTACCATTTTTTTGCTCATTTGCATTCTGGTCCGTTTGGATTCTGAAATGCAACTAGACTCTTTATTTTCAGGGTAGATCTGCATGATAGCAAACAAACAGTTTGGGAAGGAATTAGCCATATGGGCCTGAGCATTATTTTCTTAATGTGGGAATTGGGTCAACCCTACAAAACGTTTCCTCGAATACATAAATGGGCGCATTTTCTCTTTGAGAGGGGAGGTTTTCAGAATTAAGCCTCCCAGTCAGCTGCGCTTCGAGTTATAGCTACCTAGTCCCAGCCCCCAGAGACTCATGAAATATTAAAGACGCAGCCCCCTCAGAAAATACCCAGTCCAGCCTCCTCCTTTTGTAGCTGAGACACAGAAGTCCAGAGAGGTGAAGCGACTTGAGCAAGGTCACAGAGCTAATGGCCTAGTCTACATCATCCTGTTATCTTATTGCCCCTAAACTAGCAGAGGCCTGTATCTGATCCTAGTGTGTACTCCCCACGTGTAGGAACACTCGTCTCAATTTCCAGACCCCTTTCACATTCTCCCAACCCTGCGTGAATTCAAAGGTTGTAAATTTATATCAATCATCAATCCATCGATCGATCAGTCAATCAGTCACTATATTCTTAGCACACCTCCATGTCTGACTCGATGTTCAGGGTATAGGACCATTGGCTCACTTTTCCCTCATCCTCTCTTTGTTCTTCAGAATCAGAGGCAAAGTAAGAAAAGCACAGATGAGACCCCCAGAAACCACTATTCTCCCCTCGTGACTAATGGGAGACATAATATTGGTAATGGCTATTGTCAGGGGTGTCACGAATGAAAGATGACAATATACGAAACAGACCTTTTAAGGGCAACCCATTATTTTTATAATTTGTTTAAACAAAACCAAGTGACTCTTTAAACTCTAATTCACATCTCAGAAATCCAGTGCTGCTCTCTCTCATTTCTCTCTCTGAAGTCGTGGCAATAATTTTAATGCCAGCAGAAAGCATTAGACATTAGAGGTGAGCAGGGCAGAGGGTTCTGGCTTTTATCAGATAATTAAGATGCTACCAAAGTCGAACCTTTATCAACATTAGACTAAAAATAAGCTTCTTCCATCCAAGTGCTTTTCGACAGAGCGTTCAGAGTGACAGCCCCCTTGATAAGGCTTAGCTTTTAAAAATGGTTCATTGTTTTTTAACTCTTATTGGCAATCCATTCTCATTATGCCCAACCCATTTGTCTTCATAATATAGACTTCACAATTACACTATCAAAGAGTGTGTATCTACATAATGAAAATGATCTATAGAATAGTACAGGGGAAATGTAATAACAGTGTGTTCATTAATGAATTGAATACTTTGAGAGAAAACATGGCATCTCATGGGAGAACCTGTCCCTATATCATAAGATGTTAGAAAAAGGCACACACCTGGAGGTGAAACTGAAGTTAAACCTGACTCCCTAGAGATGAAGGGCATGGCAGTGCTTGACTTTAGTGGTGGGAGGGGCACACAGTGGGCGTGCTTAGGAGACCTCATGTTGGAAATAGTCACTTCAAAGTGTGTTTGTTCTATCTACTCTTTAACATATTCTGGCCTAAATACTACTGCCTCACAGACCACTAAGATAAGGCTTGTTCTTTCCTCCAAAGAATAAACATTGGCAAGCTCTCTCCATTGGCTAAGATTTGCTACAGCTGGCCTGCAGAGGCGCCTTCCAAGAGGGAGTGTATGTGCTGGATAGAATCAGTTTCCCAGGCTAAGGCGTTCTCTAGAGAAGGGGCATCAGTGTGGAAAAAGGAAGCTTGGCAAGCATCCGACGTTGGGAAAACTCCCTGAGGGGCACTAGAACTGACCGCCAAAGGAGGATCGGGCTGAGAGACCGGAGGAAGAGGCTGACTCCAGAATTAAATGGAGAGTTTATTAAGGGAACTTACGTACACGAGCAGAGTCTGGGTCAGCAAGATGGTGGATCTCCACATGGAAAGGGAATGGAGACTCGATACATATCGAATACAGGTGGCCTGTAGCCAAGTGACTCGTGCTTGTCACGAGCTGCATATTCCAAAGCAGTAAACAATTTAATGGGCCTATTTATTTATCTATGTAAGAACATTCCTTTCAGGTGATATGGGCCCACCCCTTCGGGGGTGAACTGGCTGGTGACCACCGAGAAAACTTGCTTCTTAAGGTGCTGTTGGTCACACCAAGCATTGGAAACCATTTTGTCTACTGTCTTGATAGTTTAATCTCTATTACAGAGGTCTTCAACCCCCAGGCCACAGACCTGTACTGGTCCTTGGCCTGCTAGGAACCAAGCCACATAGCAGGAGGTAAGTGGCAGGCCAGCGAGCAAAGCTTCATCTGTATTTGCAGCCGCTCCCTGGCACTAGCATCATCACCTCAGCTCCACCTCAGATCATCAGGCATTAGATTCTCAGAGGAGCACCGGCCCCTGGTGCCAAAAAGATTGGTGACTGCTGCTCTATTACATTCTGGGAAAAATAAGCACATAGCTGGTAAGTTTGCATAGACCATGTCATGTTGTTCCTTATTGTACCTACAGCATCTATCATAGTGCTTGGCTCACAGTATACACTCAGTAAATAGTTTCTCATGGAAAAAAGAATGACTTTCTAATTCCATCCAAAATAATTTAATCCTTAATAATAGTAGGTCACAGAAACCTTTAAGACACGCCGGCGCTGAAATGATGAAAAATAATTTATTAATGAGGACAAAGGAAAAAGAATGACAGATAAGGAATGGCGGTGGAAGGCTGAGTTCGCATAAAAATAAAAGTTGGTTGTGGCACTTGGCGAAGGCAGGGCTGGGGACCCCTTGCTGGGCAGATAGGAGTCTTGGCAGATGTTCTAAATGGAGGAGGTCAAGCAGATGTCCAGCTCTGCTAAGAGACCATGGATTGAGAAGGAGCTCTGGCATGCTTTTTAGATGATGGCGAGTGGCATGTGTGCCCTGGAGGGAAAAGCTCTCTTCCTGGGACAGCCAGCTAAGAGCCAAATCACACCTAGAACTGGGCTTAGATGTAGAAAGTGTACTTCATATATACCCCTATTTTCCAAATCTTCCTGTGGCTTCTCTTCTGTAAGTTCAAGTCAATAGTAAGTCTGAATGGACAGGGTTTGGTCAGTAAAGGGGCAGAGGAAGTAGATTATCTGATCTGGGAAACCTAAGCAGTCTATATTTAACGTCTGTGAATCCTGCAGTGGAAAGTCTTTCTCTCCTTCCCTCACCTCCCTCCTCAACCCCCCAGAACACCTACATGCAAACAAAGTCTACCCCAGAAAAACGAAGTGAGAGCTAAAATAATGTTAGCATCAACTGATGTAGAAAAAAGTTTGTTTTTTTTTTTTGACTTGGATTATTTGGAAAATTATTCCAATTTATTAATTTTATCTGGCTAGCATAATTTGTGTATGTGCAAGTATAAGTTTGAACAGGGAGAGAGCTTGGTTCAATTGTCACTAAAATATCTCTGGGCACAAAATGCTGAACAAGAATGCAATGATGACAGAAATGATATAACAGAGGAAGTGACATCCAATAGTATGTAGTAACACAGAGATCTTGAATTCACCATTCAAATTTTTTATGCATGAGGAAGCAGCATATTAACATAGTAGGTGTTAAATTGTTGCTATGTCAAGGATGGATTTCACTTTACAGACATAGTTTCATTTCACAGATGACTCAAAGAGTGCACTCGACTTGTCTAAAGTCTGAGAGGTGGGATTAAAGTCTGGATATCTTGACTCCTAACTCAGTGCTTTTCCACTCCACGCATAACCTTTCATTCACAGAGAGACAGATAGGAAGGTACGTGGACAGGAGATAGATAAATACATATTCTCTAAGTAGTGTTAGTTTTTAGACATAATTATTCTGTTTTCAGATTGAACATCCCATAGGAACATCAAAAACTCCCTGTAGGACATTTAAACTTTACTGCAGAGTTAGAAACTGTGGAGAGTTAAAAGTCCCCTGTAGCTATTAAAATAGTGTGCAGTGAGAAGAGTTGTGTTACAGGTGACTAATGGGATTTCACCACCTCTCACCCCCATTACATATAGATACTGATATAGATATAGACATATAATATTGCATTTCTAAGCAAGGTGTCCAGTATTTTTACTATTGGGAGAGGAAGCAACTGCTGACTACTGACTATCTTCGCTCCCACCCTCCCACCCCCCCCAAAAAAAACTGCATTAAAACTTTCTTTGTAAGAAAAACAAGAGAAAAAATCAATAGAGCATGAAAGGACATGAAAATGCATTGAAACCCATATATATATATATATATATATATATATATATATATATATATATATATATCTAACAGTGCAATTTTTTAAAGCTCTCTAAAAAAGTCAATGTGATTTTCAAGGAAAAAAATGCAACACGACACTGAATTCAGGAGCAAAATAAAAAAAAAAAGCCCCAAGAATAATGAAGATCTAAAGATCTGACCTAGTAATTTGAGGTACATATAGAAAATGGTGTAAGCTTTGGCCAGCTCTGGGATTGGCAGGTCGAAGGGTACATTAAATGCGAAGGGGAGCAAATTCCATTTTTGGATAGTTCAGCATATATCCATTTTAAAGCTTTTAAGCCTCCCAACTCAGTGAAATTACTCCCAAGGGATGAAGTATTCCCTTGCGGACCTTGTTGCACTTCTTTTCTCTCCCACAAAGAGAAATGGGATGGCAAAGAGTGTGAGACATCCCTTCCAGGGCTCAGGTGAAAAGAAAAGGGGAAAAAAGAGTGCAGGTTAAATACAATATTAAAGACGATCTCTCCTAATCAGTGTATCTTTCTTCCTTGCAGCTAAGCAATCTTTGTCAATTACAGGGCATTACTCTGCAGGCCAACTGGCAATTACAATGGCATCTTTCTTCTCATCACTGTCAGCAAAAGGAGGAAATATTCTGGGTCCGGCTAAATGTAAAGAGGGAAAGTGGAGCTCATTTCAAAGGTAATCCAAAGGGAACCTGTACCAGGATGCAGATGCTGTATGCAGCTGTTATGCAAAGAAGCTCCTGCTCTAAGAGCTGATATGTTTATTTAGACTAGTGCTAAAGCCGAGTTAATGCCAATTTCCAGAGAGGATTAATATACACTAACGTGAAATTATTGAACTGTTACACACATCTGGAAATGCGTGTTTTAACAGTTTCTTTTTTGTGGCTGCCAGCTGCACTGGAGAAGCAGCTGATAAAGTTGCCATTGCTTTTTAGGCCCAGCCCAATAAGTGGCATACTGTTGGGATGACGACAGGCCCTTCTAATCAAGACCACGGCCCTCGCTCCCTTCTGATCCTTTCACTGCTCCTGTTTATTTTTGTCTAAATGTGAGTTTTCCACCTTCATTTTCAAGATCAGGTTGTACTCTCCTCCATTTCTCCCAATTCTCTCACTGTCAAACCATTTTCCTGCAGTTGTGACTTCTCCCCAAAGAACGGAGAAGAAGCCTGAGAATCAAAAGGCTTGGATTTCACCTAGATTTTTGTCATTCAGTCATTTAACCTTGGCGCAGTACTGAGCGGGTCAGTCATCTGAGAAAATAATCCTTCAGCAAAGAGACCGCTTAGATTAATGGCAAAGGCCATCTCAAGGACTCGATTGATCTCATGACCCAGAAGCTTCTGTCCCTAGAGACCTCACTGAGTGGCTGGCCCACTTTTGTGCTTCCATCTCAGAATAGACTTGTCCCTCCACTCTCCATCTCATTTTTTTTTAAAAGAAAGAAGCCATGGTATTTATTAAGAAATATTTTGCCTAAAGAGAGCACTTGAGGTAGAAAAGCTAAAGGTATCAGCTATTTGGAAAGTAATCCAGCCCACCCTACTCCTCTATCTCTTCTCTGTGCATATCCTTTCTCAGATGGAGGCTAATCCAGATGTGCAAATGATCTTTAAGCATCCTAGAAAGGCATTCTCTACTTGACCTTGGCTGCTGCTGTAAAGATTTGCCCGTCAATAATTGCATAGCACAGGACAACTCAAAGTGCCCTACTAATATCAGCCATAAAAGCGATTTATATTCTGAGATTCTGGTGGGGGCTTTCCACAACTGTTTGCTTAGGTCCGTCCACCCCCACCTTTTGCTCCCTAGACATTCAGCTGTTCAGACAGATCCCACTGAGTGAACATCAGTCAAACTGTCCTGTCATCTCCAGTTCCCAAGTACCCTGCAATTATTTGCGCTTTCTTCCAGAATATACCTCTTTCAGTGGCACATCAGAAGAGCTCTTTAAACGTTAGCAAGAACCAATATTTTAGATTCTACTGCTAGGCGCTTCAGCTAAGTTCACTTTATTGTAAAATTAGATGTCACTGTAAAAAGCATGGATATAAATATAAGAGCAAAAGGCCCTTTTCTTAATGCAGAAACCAAGGTAACAATATCCTATTTTTCCTTGTTGTCAAAAAGTTTTTTTTTTTTGATAGCTCAGCCAATATAATGCATATTTACACTTAGCATTAAATAACTATTATGCAAAACTACTCCACAGTAATATCTAAATATATTTATGGAAAGCTAAATTATATTGCCAAGTTTATTTTAGACCAAGGAAGCCCCTGAGAAGGGATATTGTGTATTTTAAAGAGTAAATGTAAACTATTAAATAGAGAGAGCCTTTGTAGAATGTTACACATCCTACCTAGGTAAATCACAGAGCAATTACACAGTAAACTTTTCTTTGATGAAGCACTGAAGTGATGACATGTAATTACTTTTCCAATGCTGCACCGTGTGTTTATCAAAATGTTAATGCAAGCATAATAACAGGCTGTATGTTTGCACCGAGAATGTCAGAGCTATCCAGCTGTCAATCACATCTGAAAATAAAATCGCAAATAAGCAGGCAGCTTGATAACAGGAGTGACAGCCAATACTCACTCAGCTGACAAGCACTTTGCTCCCTCTACCAATCAGTGTCAGTGTAATGTACCTAATAGGAGGAGTATATCTTTTATTAGCCAGAATGGAAGCAAGTGGTATAAATGAGCTGAACTTTGTGTGGACCCCTCCCCTTGCCCCCCGTTCTGCTAACGGGGCCTCTCTCAGGTGCCAGCTGATCCCATTGCCTTCCCCGTGCGCCTCCAGAGCAGTGCCCTCATTAAGGGCTGCAGAGCCCACATGAAGGCTGGCATTATGAATACTTCTTTTAGAGTAGGCTTCCCAGGCAAGGGGGCTGATTCAATCAAGTTAAGAACAAGCCCTGCTGGACTTTCCTCGGTCATGGTCACCCAGACAGCAAGTCCTAAGCTAGGACCTGTCTCAGTAATTGGCTGAGATGGTTTCACTTTAAAGCTCTTAGTGCAGATAAAAAAGAAAAAAAGTGACTGGTTTTGAAAGACAAGTGCCCAAACTGCTAGGGCAAATTTATTTATCCCTTTTAACTAAAAGTAGGATAGGTGAAGCAGGGCTTGGAGAATAGAAGACCCACTTGGGAGCTTTCCTGGGGTGCGAGAGTGGAGTCAAGTCCCACCCAGGCTCCTGATAAGGTCATTTGGCATGTCATTGCCTTGCAGGCTGGAACATCTGGAAATGAGCACTTCAGTTCTGGAAACTTTGCGTTTACCCTGCCTCATGCCCTCTTGACATTCTCTGAGAACACTTTTCACTGAAGGATCCTTTCGAATGTATCTAAAAATTGCCAGCCACTTGTTATAGTATGAGCAGGTGCATGCCTAAACAAACCTTCTCATTTAGATGAGTAATTCCAGAACTTCTTTTCCAGAGGGGGCACATGTAGAATTTCAGGTTGCCTATGCAGGGCAGTCTGGTGGGAATAGATCTGACCATATAGGTACAACATCTACTTCCCGAGTTCCCTGGACTCACAATGCAAACCAGACCTATGTGCTTGCATTCTGCTGTTATAAAATGCTAGGATGGCTTGTCAACCCTGCCCTTGTGTGAGTGTGTGACTGTAACCAGGCAAAACAGTCTCAGTCATAGTACGAAGAGAAACTGGGGAGGCGTCCCAACAAGAAGCAGAATGTGGGGAGAAGCTATGTCCCTACATCCTCTGCTCTTCAGCAACCTTATTTCCATTATTTTTCATGTTTTCTGGTGATGCCAACAGATGTTGCAATAGCAACAGCTAATCTTTGATGTTCTTGGTTCCTCACTGCCTGAAGGGCAGCACAGAGCCCGTCGTACCCACCTTCTGTGACTATGATGACAAGTGGAGAATTTTCTTTCACATGCTTAGACTGACTGATGGATGCATTTCACGTGGCAGATTTCCAATTCTGCAGAAAACTTAAAAAGTCCCCCAAAGAAAGAAATCTTTAGCGTGTTAGGGTCTCGAACCATGGATTCGGAGACCCTTGCCTCCTGGATTCATACGTTAAACAAAAGCGAGGATTAGAAAGGGCCCAAAGGTCTGCCTGCTGAGCCCATCCGCTAACACTCTAACTGCAGTGGACATGCATGCTTTTCCCATTACAGCAAATATCATTTTAGTTAAAAGTAATAAATCTCCTCTTGTCTAAGTGAATGTATGTAGAATTTGTTACTTTAATTTACTTTGCTTTTTTCTTCCGAAAAGGGACTTAACGAAATCCTGAATCAGGGCCTAACTTCTTGGCAGTTGAACAGAATCATCCCAGACTGTAGAGAGTTCTTGAGAAGCCAGAGCTAGTTTAGGGGAAAGCGAGGCAACTTGGAAAGGTAAAGCAAATCACCAGAGGTGGTATGAGAGATATCTTCAAACAGCATAGCATTTAAAGTCCTTTACAATCTGATCCCAACAAAGGCTTCCACTCTCAGTTCCTGTCACCACCTCTCCTGTCTATTTTCAACGCCCATAAGACTTTGCACTGTCCCCTAAGTGCATAGCCACTATCACAGTTTCCATGACTCTATTCATGCTGGCACTTCCGCTTGTCATGTTCTTTACTCATTTTTTCCAGTTGAAAAAATCCAACCCTCTCCTCAAGTTTCAGGAAGGGTACATTTTCTGTGGCGAAGAATTCACCACTCTCACCTTAGCATTCCCCTAACGCCTCAATTTCAGCATTCACTTTCCTACACATATAGTTTTCTCTTCTCCATAACACACTCTAAAAATCTCACAGACAAGCAGTAGGCCCAAAACTTGGGGTTGGAATTCCAGAGCCTAACAGGTTGGCTTATGGGTTCATAAAAAGTGTTCAACAAGGCTTGCTGATTTGAATGTATGATTTGGTATTATAAAGTATGTTGTGTACAAAAAAAAAAAGAAAGAAAAAAGAAAGAAAGAAAAGAAAAGAAGGGCTGTTATATATTTGTTCAGAGTCAAAACTGGAACTGAGAGGTGAAGATATAGGCTTCGAATCAGTACAAAGAACCTTCTGAAACATGCAGCAGCTGAACAATGGGAGTCTCTTGAAGTCGTGAACTTCCTACCTCTGTGAGTATTATTGCAGGGGTTGTCCGGCGTTTTGGGGAGATAGCAAAAATGACCTCAGTGATCTTTAGAATACTTTTAGACTTTATGATTCTATGACACATTAGGCCTAGATAGATGAAAGGACAATTGTTCGGGACTAATAGTTAAAAGAAAGTTCTTCAGGACCATGGTTCTCAGTGTGTCTAAGAGTCACTTAAGAAGCTTATTCAAAATCCTGGGCTCCACTCCCAGAAATTCCGTTTAGTAGTGTGGAGGTGGTCACTGGGAATTTGCATTTTAAACAATCACTCCAGATGATTTTGTTGGAAGTAGCTCTAGGACTATCACTGGCAAAACACTGTTCCAGAGTGTGCCAATCAATGGCTCCTAAACTCTGCTCTTCGACAAATCTTCTTTATCTTGATATGAAGTCGACCTGATCTTCAAGTATCTCCCAATACAGGTATGTGAAAAGTTTGTAATGTTGGGCTCAAAATCCAAGCACAGAGAGGTGTCAGTCTACAAAGCCAGATTGTCAGAGTAAAGGCCTGCCCCAGGAAAGATGAGCTAGAGGGTCCTGGGGGAGCCCAGGCAAGCTGACAACAGACATATTCACACAAGTGACACAGGTTTCACATCTCTAAAGTCAAAGATGACATAGTGCTCCATGGGCAAAATAACAAACGAGTGAGCAGACACAACCCAGGAAAGTAATTAACTGATCAACTAGATGATAGATTTGAGGCATATTCGCAGAGAAATGAGACAAGAAGATTTGCTACAGTTGTGGGTGAGCTCAAAAGCAATGATGTCACCTCCCAGTAGAGGTTAATGAGGTGGAAAAGGTCATCTAGAAAAGCACAACCACCATATTTTAGCACAGGTGGAGTGGTCAGTAAATCTATGAGAAAAAACAGTGGTTGCTTGGTAATGGTCCCATCTTTAAATTAGACAGTGAACACAACATTTACAAAGTTGAACGTCATCTGGAGTTGATAATTTAACCCGAATCTCTGCGAATAAATGTTAGGTGAAGGGACAACAGGTTAAGAGGCTCGCATATTGCTTTTAAATGTAAAAACCTATCCATGGATTCAATATTAATACAGACCCCCAGACTCAGATTGGGTAGGGGTAGGAAACAAGGCTAAGATTGCTAAGGCTTTGAATATGGGAGAAAAAAAGGATGCCAATAGATGACCATCGGTACTATATTCTTCAGTTTTGGACAATAATCAATTAATTTGTACGTTTCAGCAGTGAGAAAGATCCCAAATGCAGAAGTGCGTCAATTCTAAAAAGACTCACTCTCAAGTGTACTTGGATCCTGAGGTAGGAAGGTATGTGGTGGGAGACATAAGGCATCTCACTGTGATGACCTCTTCTGCAATGTCCGTGTTGGCTTCATTATTGGCACGGCCTTCCCAGAGAAAGGATGGAGACATGAAAACATAAGAGTGTGTTCCTGAAATTCTTAGAAATTTTCAGGCATATTCTTATCACATATATTGAATTTCTTAGGAAAGACAGCTTAAGTACAGATCATCCTGGAATCCCAGCATCCCTCAGACATTTGTAAGTTTCATTTATATTGTTTGTGCATGCAATCATCATATTAATCATTATCACCATCATTGCCAACATCGTTATTAGTATTATCATGAAACATTCTTCTCCCAACTGAGAGAAAGTCAGAGATATTGAATCTACCTTACTGTTTTCTTGTAGGTAATCCTTTCATGGTATCTGGGAGTCCCTTTTTTTCTGAATAAGACAGTATCAGTGAGCTGGGGCCTGCAGAGGGTAGCTCTGGGTTCCCAAGATGTTTCAGATTGCATGCCTCCATTGTGCAGTCTAATTCTAGGGTATTTGGGGCTTTGGAAAGAGGATTCATTTTTCTGTTTGGCAACAAATGTTTCATCTAAAAAATTGTGAGGCTCCAGATAAACATGATTTCACCACTGCCTGAATTCACTGATTATGGGTTATTGAAGCTAATCAGTAAAAATGAGAAATGGGACTAAGAGTTTCCTTTCTTTCCAAGTCCAGCTCCTTCTCACCTTAATGCTGTGTCCTCTCTTTGCTCTTGGCCCTTGCTCTCTGGTCTTCTCCAGCTTGAGATCCTGACTCTTTCATACCCTTCCCTCTTCACTGTCCTTTAACGCTCTTTGCCTCCATCTCACTCCTAGAAATTTTAATGAAGATGCTAAGTGGTTGGACCCACTAATAACATTTAGATGGTGGTGCAAACCCAGTTCTGAGGGAAGGAGCTGTAGGCAAAGGATGCAGGAATGTGGCAGTGTTCGGCTACAGTGTTCAGATACACACATCCTAAGCATATTTTCTTCCATGATATCAATGTACTCATTAATATCCATTTTAAGCAGCCTTTTTCTTCCCCTTCAGAATTTCTTCTGACGTCTAAGTGCATGGATATGTCATTTACTGGCTTCATTTTTAGGGCCTCAGTCCCCACTTTATCACTCACCAGTGCCAATTAACGGGTATGGTTCAACAGACAAGAAGTGGGCTTCATTTTTCTCTCTAAAGACAAACTTTCTTCTTAAACCGACGGCCTTCTGCCTGAAAACACGGCCATGTTTCAGTGCTACATTCCAAAACAGGTGTTGGATAATTCAGTAATTAGTATGCACGTCTAACTCCATGCAGCCTCTGTTGATCTCTCGATTATAGTTAGCTAGGTCCTCTAAAGTTTGTAGTAGTTAATTAGAGCATTACTGAATGGTTGGGCTGGAGAGCCGAGCTCTGCCATCAGTCGACAGCTTGGTCCCATGTACTGAACATTGGGCTGGTCCTTGACTGGGCAACACCAGTCTGCAGGGTGACCCAGTGCCAGGAGGGCTTGAGTTGTCTTTTGAAAAACAGGTGGAAGTAGGCTTCCTTTATGAGCAGAGAATAATGATCCCATGTTTTATTCTGTCCCACTCTTGAAAGGAAAATTCACATTCCAGTGGTCATCAGTTTCATTAATGCTTCCTCAGGGGAAAAAAGAAACCTTCAACTTCAGAAAAGAGGATAATGGGTCCAAGTAGGCTAGAGAAGCCAAAATCTAAGGTTATCATGTGAGTTAGAGATCAGTCTCCCTGTCCCACACTACTTCACCTTGACTACCTCCCAGAAGAATTTGGAAAAGGCAGAGGGCAATGGTGGAGGGGAGCACACTAGGTGAGCTACACACAAAATTATAGAAGGCAATTTGGAAACTTGCTTCTGAATAATTGAGGTATCATGTCATCTGCAACATTCAAGACTGACTTCCACAAACTCCTGATAATTGCTCAGGTTCAGTGTTGAATGTAGCCCATGAATATTAGAGAGAGCCTGCATTCATCACTCTAAGACGAAAAGACAAGCATGTCTTGTCAGTGGAACCGTGGAGAGACGCTTTGGGGATTGGAGGCTAAGGAGTAAGAAGCATTACAGATTATGGTCACGGTCAGTGTTCTTTCCAAGGAGAATTCTCCTATCTGCCCAAATTTAGCTTCTGTGCTATTTTTCCAAATTCATGAAGTCAAAACGATCACTGCTCTTTCCTCAGCAAGCTCTGAGGCATGCTATTCTGCAGTCCATCCATCAGTGCAGAGAGGGATTAGGAGGGGCAGGGACCTAGGCTGGTCTACTGAGTAGGTTTTCATTTACCATCTCCCCCTTCCCCACTAAGGGTCCCCAACCCCAGCCAGGAATGTAAAGGCAATAGAATAATACACACACAGCTGAAATAATGTTTGAAATGAACCAAAAATTGGAGATGAAAGTGGTACAGTGGGAAGAAGGCTGCATTTGGCAGGACCTCATCTCTATTCAGCTACAGCGTGACCTTATTTATGTAAGTCACATTGCTTCTCTCTTTTGCATCTGAAAAATGGGAATATAGAGTTGCTTTCAGAATCAGTTACAGAGAGATGAGATCATCTATCTCTCAGGGGATCACAAAAGGAGAAAGAGAATGGGAACAGACATGAGAAGGTAGAGGCTTGATTCTTCTCTCCCCTTTGTTCTGTGTGGGATCTTGGGCAAATCTTGGGACATGGGCATCAAGTCCTTTCACCATAAATAGGAGTCCTAATAGGACCTATTCTACACACGCACAGAACCACGGGGAACACTAGGTGTGAGAACTGTGTGAAAGTACCTTGAGATCTGCAAAGGATGACATAAACCTGCACGATACAGGCTGGAGTGAAGCAGGTCTATGATCAAGTGGCTGAACTGATTGTCAGGAAGTTAAGGAGAAAATTCTAAGAGTCTGGGATGCTAATCTAGACAGCTGCCACAAAGGATAGCACTAGACAATTTACAATTCGGGGGCCCGGAAGAGTCTTTGAAGTAAGAAAACTCATTTCAGCTCCCCCACCTCGCTTCCACTTTGCTGTGCTGTGACTTTAAGGGATTAATACCAGAGTCTCACCAAGCTCACTACAGACCAATTCCTACGTAGGGAGTGTGCAGGAGAGCACACTAAAAGTTCTAGGCCCTTCCTCTCTTGATAACCTACTCACCACTCCCTCCTGCATTAAGCATCCTCTTCAAAGGCTTGGTCAGAGGCCCTGAATCAGGTACAAGACTCATTCAGTCGCATCCTTCTGGAGCTAAGATGTGGTGCCAAAGTTTTCTGACTCCCTCCCATTCTAAGATGTACAATTTCAAGATTCTATAATTCCCTCTTAAAAGTTCAGTGAATAAATAATAATCAAACTGTGGTGCCAGTGGAGGTTCGCTAAGTATTAAACATCAGACATCCTCATTCCTCTCAATTAAACAAAGATCGAGTACTGGCCGTGTGCAAGGTAACAGAATCGGTCCCTCTCACTTCCACGGCGATCAACGTTGATACTGTCTGTCCGCGAGTTTATTAGCATGTGTGCACCCGGACGGTCGTTTTCTCCTGTTGATGTTCATGACCGCGCTGTGGGACGGGCAGAGAAGGCCTCATTGTTCTCATTTTACAGGTGAAGAAACTACCATCCAGAGAGGAAGGTCACACACTAGTAAATGGCGGAGCCAAGATTTAACTAAGGAGAGTGTGCCTGTTTTAACAGGTTTATTCAGGTATCATCAGCATATAATAAACTGCACATCTTTAAAGTGTAAAATTTGATAAATTTTGACATGTGTTGACCCATGAAGCCACCACCACAATCGAGATAATGAATATTTCCTACCTCCCCACGCTACTACCCCAAAAAGTTTTCTCTAGCCCCTTTGTCATGGCTCCCTTTTGCCTTCCCCCGTGTAGGCAACTATGCAATCTGTTTTCTGTTTCTAAAAATGAGTCTGCTTCTTCTAGTACTTTATATAAATGGAATCACATACTCCTGTTTGGCTGACTTCCTTCACTTAGCATAACTATTTTGAGATTCATCTATGTTGTTGTGTATACCAGTAGTTCATTCTTTTCTACTGCTGAGGTGTATGTACTCTATTGTATGAATGCACCACAATTTGTTTTGATTTGATGCCCAATGATTTTTTTTAATACTGCTCCTTTTAGAAAAAAGAAAAAATTTTACAAAGGTCAATTTCCTCTACTCCTTCCACAACTGTAGATGATGATAACTCATCTTGTTCCTCAAATATTTCTTAATTGGATGGACAAACTTGTTAGAGGCTGCATCGGGACTTTTGAGCACAGCATCTCGAGTAGGTTTTATGGGGACCTGTGCATCGAGATGACAGCTTCTTTGCTTGTAGACAAGAACTCACAAAGGCATAAACAACAGAGAGCTTTGGAAAAATGATGAGAGCAACTTAGGAGTGGATAATTAGATATCTTTTGCAGGGTGTTTGGGAAATTAAATTAGCTTCTTTTTTTTTAAAAAAAAATGAAGGTTTGGGGGGTTACTTCATAAAAAATATTGCTGTGACCAATTATTTTTCTAATATTCTTTGCCTTTCTTCTTTGCATATCCAAGGAAGTGGCACTTTCAGCCCTTAGCTGTGGCAGCCAATCATAGCATATAATTGCATTCACTGAATAAATTGTCAGTGTCATGAATAATAAAATTAGTTTAAATAAACCCCCAGCCACAATCACAAATAAGTGTCTGGTGGAGAATCCTACATTCTTTCATTTTAGGGGAAAGGGTCAATATAATCTCTGTAGTCAAATTCTTGAATTAAAACGAAGATATAATTATTAGAGCAGGGAGGGCTTGAGGAGAAAACTGAGGGGAGAGAGTGGGAGGAGGATGATGTGTGGTGCTCAGCAGGTTCACGAAACAGAATTGGCCTCTTCACTGAGGAGCCTTCGGAGAGTACCTAGTAGCTACATTGGGCAACCCTGAACAGCAAAGGATGGCCAAGAAAGGGCTTGCACTGGCCATCCCAGAGGGCAAGCCCTCACTTGCCTAGTGCCCTCAGCCTGTCTGTGGGAGGAGTCTAGAGGGAAAAGCATGATATCCAAAGACTGAGCACTCATTTAGTGTTCCTGCTGTGTCCTAATGTAACCTCTCCATATGTTATCCAGCAGCCCCAATCTCATTCTGAAAACTCCATGCACAGGTCTGGCACTAAGATTTTCCAATGTACTGGCTGATTTTCAACTGAATCTCATGATAAGGTTTCCCCTTTCGCAGTGATTGACCCCTGAGCTTCCTACTCCCTGGCTGGGGACAAGGGTGCCTCAAAGGGTGTTCTAGAAGTTGCTGCTCACCTTCTGTTGGACACTGATTGCACATTCTGGCAAAGGGCTTTAGGGAGTTCATTTTGATGGCCAAGAAGTTTCTATCAGCTGCTGTCTTCTCTTACAGGCTCTGATCAAAATCTCTGCCTTCTTTGGATGGTACCAAAGTTGTTGGGCTGAGTATAGAGCCAGTGAGCAGACTGTTGAACTCTGAGTGCCTCTCAAGCCTCAGCTCCCTCTTTTGGGCAAGGCCAGCCT
The DNA here is from genome assembly GCF_902729225.1 of Pteropus medius. Taxonomy (NCBI): domain Eukaryota; kingdom Metazoa; phylum Chordata; class Mammalia; order Chiroptera; family Pteropodidae; genus Pteropus; species Pteropus medius. The sequence continues at coordinate 2,552,935 of NW_024344436.1, read as the reverse complement.
GATCAGCATCATCGCAGTGGCCAGTCTGTGTCCTGTGCTCTCCCGGTGTCCCCCTGACGACTTGCCTTAATACTGCTTCTCGTTGGGTCACGTGATTTTTCAAAACACAATCCTTTCAACCTAACCTCAGTTCTCTGACAGAGTCAATTCTCAGGCTGATTCTTGCCCCTCTGTCCCCTGCTTGCCTTATTACATTTCTGAGCCCACTCTGCTGACTTTAATGAGATTTATTGTTTGTGCTTAGCAATTTTCAAAGCCCCATCACCCTCTTTGAGTTCATCCTTAGATCTTCAGCCTGCCAAAGAGGTGGGCTTTTGAAGCTGCCTTCATTAATTCAGTACCTAGCTTCTGCATTTAACCGCACATGGGTTTGAAGTATACATAAGCCACAGTGGAAACATCTGAGAAGCATCCCAAGATACTGCAAATTATAAAGGGTGATTAGAAAATGGCACGACGCTCTACCTTCTTCTGCCTTAGAACTTTATTCCTTATATCAAAAAGATCCTGGGAAATCAAAATATCACTGTCTGACTCTGATAGTGACTTCCCAGAGTTTCAGACATCGGTGGAACAAAGATTTAATTTTAATTATCAGCAGCTTGAGTTTTCTTTTTTTAATCTTCAGCTATTGTAAAGGACAGGGGAGCTGGGAGGAAGGACAGAAGAGGAGGAAGAGGGAGGCGAGGTAGCAGTGGCATTAAAGGCCTGCATCGTGGCTGCCTGTGACAAGGTCCGCCTTGCTGTAGGGAGGAACTCTGGGCTACAGTGTGGGGTGCTTATGTGAGTCTGCCATGTTGGCACTAACAGTGTCAGGCAGCACATGGCAGTAGCCTGTCCCCCAGAAGCCACGTGGCCTGATAATCAAGGCAAATGCATACATAGATTCCAGAAATCACAGAGGGAACCGAGCTTCTGACATCTGGGCTGACCGGCTGAGTCAAAGAAGAATGGCTCCCAAGACCTGCTCTCCCTAGTGCCACGGCAGGGGTGGAAGTCACACCAGGGCCGCGCAGCAGGCAACACGCCACCACCTCAGTGAAGTCCCAGTCCTCCCTGAAAGGTACAGAGCAGCATGGTACTTGGGAAAAGGAACCTTATCTAAGGAAACCTAAGAATACCTGCAGAAGTAAGGCTGGGATTCAATGTCCTTCAGGAAGTCCCCTATTATGGGGTCTAAGCTTTTGCCAACTTTGGAGCAGCTGGCACTCTTCCCTTTGCCTGAACTCAGGAGGCCTGAATCCCAGTGCTGGGCCCGCTGGTGTCAGGGGTCAGCTCCGGGAAGGCTCAGAGCCTCCCGGGTCCTCGATGGCCTTTCAATGATTTTCTAGTTTTAGTGGCGGACGCTTTTTCTTTTCCAGATGAAATTTTGCATGTAAACTCAATATTTAAAATAACTAAGCGGGGCTACCCCCACAGAAGGAGGTCCCTGCCCGCCGTGCTTTTCTTTGTCTCTCTCCTACCCTCCTATGGCGGCAGAGGCTGAAGGACCTCGGAGGACCCCTAGCCCTCCTCAGAACCCAACATGGAAACAAAGCTCTAAGCTATCTTTACAATTGCTTCTGGCTATACAATTTCATGATGTGATTTTAATCTGTACCATTTAGGATATACTCGTGGGGGAGGGGTGGCTGAGAGAGGCACAAGTGACTTTTTTTGCGGGGGGAGGGGGGAAGGGAATCAGCTGTCATTTATCCTTAAGGAGGAAAAAAAGAACGACAACCCTGAGAAAATGATTTCTCTTTCATAACCTATTATGAATGTTGAACACAGCTGAAAGCAAGGCACAACTCTCTTTCTCCCTGTGCGTGTGTGTGCGCGTGTGCGTGTGCGTGTGCGCGCGTGTGTGTGTGTGTGTGTGTTTCTAGTGGGTGGTACAGTTGGAGGGTCAACCTTTTTTACTATTTTTGGTTTTGTTTGCAGTAGCAGGGTGAAGACGGACTGTGACCTGACCTGAGTTTTGTGTCCCTGGTACCGTGACCATTGTCAGTTCAAGATGGTTGAGGGGCCATGTGTTTCCTTACATTCCTATGTGTGTGCACACGGTACACCGGGCCTTCTGGAGAGTGATCTGGAGCAAGAGACTCCAGCAGAGTGGACTTTGTGGACCGCCTTCTGGACCCAGAGTGCTGCTTGTTGTCCTGGCAGCTGGGTGGGCTGGGATGGTGCTGAGTGTTCTAATGGCCTGTGGGATATGATTTCACTGCATGCCTCCACAGCTGTTTTCATGCTGGGGATGGATGTTGGCGCCATAATAATTTCCCTCTATTGTTTGGCATCTCTGCATTCACATTAGAGAAGTATAGGAGAAGAACAGTGTTCTCAGGAGAAAATTTCAGTATTTAGGATTCATACAAATAAATACACTGCCTGCCCATGCTTCCCCCACTTCCCTCCATCCACTCACAATAATTCAGATAAACACTTTTCAAATGGCTCGTCTCCTATAATTTCACTTCCTTTAAAAATGGTGATGGGTTATATCTGATGCCCCAGAACGTCCATCATGCATTTATTTTATACAGCTCAGTGCTAGGCAGCAATTAGCTAACGCAACACTAATTAGGTTTTACAATGTAATATGTGTCCCTCTAAACTTAAGTCATAGCATTTTAAGCTTCTAATGATTGCAAGGTCATTTTGCTATTCTACATAATAAGAGGGATGCTAATGAGTGCATTTGGTATGCACAAGATGCCCCTGTTTCCTCTTGGGGCTTATTAGCATTTATTGGGGACACTTTACTTAATTTGTTGCTGAACTTATGCCTTAAACAGAGCCAGTGAACCAGCCACCTGAAAGGCTAGAAGTTTTAGACTGTAGTAGAATCGACTCTATCCGAGTCCTGGCTATCTGAGTTATTATGAGATAACAATTTGTTTTTCCCTGGACTCAGAAGCTTCACATTCTCTTCGTCCAATCATGTCAGCTGGCCAACATTCAATTCCCACCTCCAAATGCACTTAAAGTTGCTCCTTCTCACTAAGAAAAATGTTATGTTATTAAACTAGGTATGTTACAAATAATCTTAACATTCATAGTTCCATGTTTCAATCATGCTGCCAGGATATCGTGTATATATTTTGGATTGAGTTTCTATTTATTAGACCGTAAGCTCTCAGGAAGGCATGGCAAAATATATTTCTATGGCTGACATGCCTAAATCACCATGTCTGGGGCAACTTCATAAGATGATGGGGTTTTGAGGGACACTGAGGAATCAGATTTCCTGTCTTCCTTCTGAGAGAGTGAAAGGAAGCGATGAGTTGAAGCATATATATGCAAACTAGAGAAAGCTAGCTCATTTGAATTTATTTATTCACTTGGTAAATATTTGTCCCAGCGTGGGAATATAGTGATGAACAGGTATGACACTATCCTCGCAAGCTGGCATTCCAGTGTGGGGAGACCATAGCAAACAGCTAATTCTCCAAGAGATTCTTTATTTTTAATCATGTTAAGTGAAATAAAGAGGAGCAGGGTGTAATGAAAGAAGAGTCTTCTCATCTTCTCAGTGTGGTACAGGGGATTTCTCGAGGAAGTGATACTTCAGATGAGCTCTGAGGGATGAGTAGAAATGATCAGACAAATGGAGAGGGAAGGGCATTCTAGGTGGAAAGAGTGGCATGTGTGAGAGTCCCAGAGCAGAAAATAAGAAAGAGCTAAAAGAACAAGAGGAGGATGCCACTGGATGAGGCTGTGCAGTCAGGCTGGATGGGGCATGGAGAGCTCTGTAGTTTATCCCCTAGCCCTGATTATTTTCTTGACCAGTTATCAGAGAAGAACCCTTGAACTTTCTAGGTACTAAAGTGGGAGTCATTTTACCTACTGAGTGGCATCATTCCAAATGTACTCCATCTTCCCTGGGGATGTGCAGGGTGCAGGACTCCAAAGTATCTTGCAAGAATTGACAGGTCAGCATAGGAAAGACTGAGCTTCCAAGAAAGTAACTCGCAGGAAGAGACACTCCAAAATTGCAGCTTGTGACCATTCCCAGTGCTTCCATGATATCTGCCACCCAACAAGGGCTTCCTTCTTGTGGTAGGAAGAAGGGAGATGGGGATGGAGGGAAGAAATGGAGGGAAGGAAGGAACTACCACAGCAACGATCTCTGGTAAGTCCTTGGAATGTTCCTGCCATTTAAGGAAACCAAAGGCCAGATCACGAAAGAGAGAGATTAGTCCAAGGTCTCAGAATGAGCAAAGGACTGAGTTATGGCTTTCCTGGTTACCAAAAGCCTGTGTGAACAGACCATTGGGTTCATCAGCCTCTGGAACATGTGGGGGCTGGACATTGGTTCTGTCAGTTCCCTAAGCCTTCATTTTACTGCTGTCCTGAGCCGGATGCAGACCTTATCCTGTCAGGAGCCACAGTGGCCACACAATCCATTGGCAGTCTGCCTCAGATCCCAGGCAGTAAACACAGCTTGCACGTCATATGACATAAAGCGAAGGAACTGCAGTGGCTTTGTCACTAGAGCAAATGGCACATTCTCATAGCCAGATAATGCAGAAATAAAGTGTATTTGTAATAGACAACAAAAGGATTATCCTCCATTCATTTCAAAGCACCCTTCATTCCACTCAGGGATTACATTTCTCTTTACTTATCTTGCAAATAGTTTTTTGATTCTTGTTTTTTTTTTTTTTTCCCCTGAAAAGCGCATGCCTGGCTTATGGCAAATGTAAAATGTAGCTGGGCCTCTTAAAGGCAAGGCCTCCATTAATCACAGAGAGGTCATTCTCCAGGACATTCTAAGTCCTCTAATTTACTGCTAGGTGGATGGGTATCCAAGAAACTATCCCCATACCATCCAACGCAGAGCTACCTCTGCTTGTCTACAAAGAGGAACATGATCTCTGACAAACAACAGCATCTCAGAGCAAACAGGAGGCTTCTCCAAGTCCTTCCAGCATCAGCCATTGGGCTCTGAGGTATACTTTAAGGCTCCCCTTGACATCCCCTCCAAGGTACCCATGACCTTCACAGACCACTGACAGACATGCTTTCTAAAGACTCTCCTGCTTTTTTACTTGGAATGAAGAAAACATTAAAATCTGAAGAGCAGGCAGAAGTGATGGTGTCCCCAGTGGGTGGAATAATGGCACAGATGCCCTGGAAAACTGTAGAGAATGTGGGGCTAATCCATGGGCTTCTTTCCCCGCCTTTCAGCATATGGAAGACTGAGTGAACTGGCTGAGACTTTAATGCCATCAAGACTTCCGGTCGGTGGTAGCATGATCATTGCATCACTCTGGCAGTCTCTGACACTTGGGTAGTCACCCTCACCATATGTTTTGTCTCTATAATTATTAGCCTCCTTAGGTCTTATCTGCATATTTTCTCCTTTCTTTTTATTGTTTACACCATTAGCCCCAGTCACATATAACCACGTACTCCACACACGGTAGATATTTTAATAAGCACTGCCAGGGCTTTTGTTTGTTGCTTCTGACTCCTTCCTCTAAGACTCTGTGGTCACAGGACACTAGAAGTGAGGAAGTAGCAGTAGTGGGTAACGGGTTCCAAGAGCCTTTATTGTGCTGAACTCCCCCAAGCATGCTGCCTCGACCTCCTTGGATAGTTGATAACTATCCAAGTTATCAACATAAGAAATATCTCATGAATATGGACTGCAAACAGCTCTACACCTAAAACAAACCCCCTGGCCACACTAGATCCAAGGATCACAGGTGGCCCCATCGGAATGAGCAGCGATTTGTCACTGGATCAACCGGGTTGGGGTAGAGTTTTCTGAGTTTTCTCAGGTGGGCGAGTCCCAAAATGAGGAGGTCAGTCTTGGAATGTAAAGGGACATTACACAGTTTAGGATAAGCATCCCTTGAAAGTGTTCGAAGCTTCACAGAAAATTAAAAGCCTTCTCCAAGTATTCTCTTACTTTGGGAAAAAATAACAAACGATTGTGTAATTTACCTGTCTATCATGAGCTTTAGACCTCTGTCGCTCACCTGCCAAGCTCCTAACTGACCCCACTCCCCACCTGACTGCGAGGGAAGGAGAGTGAACCCCTGCTTTCACAGAGGGTTAAATTCACAGCCTTCTCCTGTCTGTTTATAACAGGACCATTAAGGTATTTTTATCTCTCCTCTCTCTGTGTTGCACAATACCACATCAAAAATACATTTGCACTGGAGCTTATTTTCCGAAGATGGATAATTTGGTTAAATCTCTTCCACTTTGATTTCATCTCCAGTTTCAGACAAGCGGCAGTACAACATGCAGCCGTAAAAGCCCATTTTATTCTCATGAAAAAGAACTTAATGACCCTCTGATACAAATTTGATCCTCTGATAAGATGGCACTTGTGGGCTTCTTTGACAGAAATGTTAGACTAAGTGAGTCTGCACATAGCCACTGACGTGTGACACCTACAGTTGCAGCTGGGACTGCGGAGGACATGTAACTGTCCCAGCTTGGGAAGGGGGAGTAGATGCTTGGGTTGTCCGAGCTGGTCCAACAGTATCGACTCACTGAATTCCCAGAGAATTGGAGCTGTCGTGATGAGGCCTGCCATTCACATAGGTGGAGATGTTTAAACAGTTGTCTTACAAAGCCGAGCATTTTATTTCCAGCATTTCCAGGTCATGTTTGCCCTGGTTCTAGTCTCTGATGCCACTCCTTCCTATTCTGTGGACAGCTGAGAATAACGATTTAGCATCAAAGTTATTAGGAATGAGAGAAATGAAAATACCAATGAAATACTACTTTGTACCAATTAGCAAAAGTCAAAAAAAGTGGAGAATAAGGATTAGTGAGTATATGGGGAAACTGGAACCCCCAGGAGCTAGTAGTAAGAATGTAAACTGGTCAATTTTTTTAAGGATACTCTTGACAGTACTTAATGAAATTATATTTCCTAAGTCTCAGAAATCTTGTCATGTGGTATGAATGCCAGAATTTTGGAACAGGTTTATGGAAATAGAAAATGAAATTAGAAGCAATCTAGAGATCCATCAAAAGGGAGTGGATATTTGAAATTTTGTAAATGCGTCAGTTAGAAACAATAACTGGGTAAATACCTAACAGTATGGATAATTCTTAAAACCAGAGTTGGATGGAAGGTGAAACAAAATTTTATATGTAGCACTATGTCATTTAGGTAAATTAAAATTACACATATAGAAATGCTATTTATATTATCTACATAGTCAGATATATATCAAATGTAGAATAGTTACTTAGGGGTAGAAGAGAAACAGGAGTGAGGACCAGGGATAAAGGTGTCGAACATAGAGAAGAGAGTTCTTAGGTGGGCTATAATGTGCCACAAGCTGAGAAATATGATCGACCCAAGTCTTTGCAGCTTATATTTAATTTAAAAAATAGCACATAATCTAGAACGCAAAATAAATACCAACAGAAATGATGATTCTGATGGTTACCATGCAGGCTCCCCTGTCCAACTGTTCTTTGAACTTACTTGTCCTGTAAATCTGGAGGGATGCTATAAGATGAAGGGATTCAGAAGCAGATGGAAAAATCTCCCCCATTTCGGAGCTCCCTATGACTGCAGGCAATAAAGGCTAACGGAGGTGGAAAGTCAATTAGAGTCAATTAGAAAACTAACTGACCTGTCAGGATAGGGGGTGGAAAAAAAAAAAACAACCCGGAATGCACTACAATCTTGTAGAATGGAGATTTCCTATATATATGGCTCTAATTTGGGAAGTGCATTGACTTTTTGACTTGAGTATAATGATCATCCAGAGATGCTGATCAAAACAGGAGCCTGTCTGAATTCTTTGCAGCCCTTCACTCCTTGTAGACAAGAAGATATCTAGAAGTGGATGGAGGTCATTAAAGTCATTTGCACTTGTAAAATGTGACCCAGTAACCATTAAACACAAAAATCTCTGATAATAGCAGTAAAAAAAAAAGTGTCACTTGTCCTAGCTGACAAAGGAAAGGAAGGAACTGACAGTTAGATGTGGGATGATGATAAGTTTCCTGTCCCGGGAACTATAATGGTGCCTACTTTTCTCCCACCATCTAATCAATTTGCAAGACTGTCCTGGAAGACAAAACTTCTTCAAAGATGGATTACACCTAAACCTTCGGAAAGCCACACCATTCTCACCAAATAGCATATCCGACCAGCTGAGTCCTGGGGCTGAGGTTCTGGAAGTAGCCGTACTGAAAGGCTTTATGAAGCAAATGGGCTGAACAGGAAGGTCAATTAAGCTCAGGGCTAGCAAGGCAGCTGTTTGAAATTTCTATACACTTGAACATTTTATTTAGTTTACCAGTGATTTCCGAACCTGGCCCAAAGTGTGTCATGAAGGTCTAGTGATTGAGTTTTACATATTATAACAGAAAAAAATAAGCAAGTAGAGGTCCTGGAAGAGGTTCTTGACATATGGCATCTTCTTAGAGACTCTAGAGCTCAAATCTCCTTCTACAAAGCCAAAATCACTCTTCAGTTAAGCAAATTTGCCTGTGGGGGAAGCAACAAAGAGTCCTATTAATCGCTCGGTGGTTAGTGTTTTGTAAAAGGAATACAGTCGTACACACTGCCAAATGATGTTTTGGTCAAAAGTGGATTGATACAGTGGTACCATTTAGATTATAATGGAGCTGATAAATTCCTATCACCTGTCATCGTAGTGCAATGCATTACCCACATGTTTGTGGTGATGCTGGTATGAACAAACCTACTGCACTGCCAGTCATATAAAAGTACAGCACATACAATTACGCACGGTATGTACTTACCATTGTTTTACAATCGCCTATTATTCAGCACAGTAACATATTGTATAGGCCTGAAGCCTAGGGGCAACAGGCTACACCATATAGCCTAGGTATGTGGTAGGCTATACCATCTAGGTTTGTGTAAGTACACTCTATGATGTTCCCACAACAACGAAGTCACCTAACAACACATTTCTCAGAATGTATCCCTGTTATTAAATGATGCATGGCTGCCGTCAGATGATAGGTCATTTTCCCTACTCTTCAAACCAGTTGATGTGCACAGTGAGGACATACTCCGAGAGTCAAGGAACTAAATGTGAGTGTGTCTGTTCCAGTGTGTGTAAACACACAGTTCTCATGTGCCTAATTTATAGCAGCCTAATGCTAGAACATTATTCCCTTAGTTACCCATCACTTGCATTCTTCAAACCAACGACCTCTTCATCACCAATGATCAAAGGGAAAGAGAATTCAGTTGAGGTTCAGAACTACTCAAAGGTTTCCTTGACTGCAGGGTTCCTCCATGTGAGAAATACAGAAAAGTATAGAAATAGAAATGACAAAGAAATACTGCCAGTCTATTGATGGCAACCCAGTAGGAACACATATTCATTTGCCAATAATGCATTCCCACTCCCTTTCCTTCTGCAAAGGGTTAAACAAAAAGGTAATTAAACAATGATTTCTTTATAAGTGCTGGACTTCTGAGGCCTGTTTTCTCTGTTGGAAAAAAAAATAGATTTAAGATAATGGCCCTATTCTCCTCAGAATAAATTAAGCTCGGAGATAAAGAATTCCATTACTAATGCCTTTCAGCAAAGCCCAGGCATCCTTTAAAGTCAAACTTTAAAGTATAATGTGCCATGATCTTGTTGAAATTTTTCCTGTAATAATATTTAAGTGATGGGCAAGGGTATCAATGGTTCAGGCAAAGTATTGATTGTATATCTTCAGGGCTGTTAAGCTCTTTCAGAGTATTCGTTGGAAGAAATGCATTGCATTTATTTAAGGACACTTTCAAAACAGTTGCAAGTTAAGTCAAGCATTGCTTTGTCTTGAAAACTATAGGAAAAGAGGGCAACCTAGGAGGGGAAGAGAGAGAAGAAAAAAACCTGGAGGAGACCCAAGGTAGGAATCAGTGGCAAAGACTGAAATATGAAACCGATGGCCAGGCTGCAGCATATTGGCTCAAACCAGCACAGGGCTTTCTTCAGTTACAGATTCTTTTCAGTGTTCAGCTCTCATCATTTTTCTTTTCTGTGGGAAGAGCTGACAAAGGAGCCATCTTCACACTCATGGCAAAAAGTTGTCCTCTTTCCCTTGGGGAGCAGGGAGCTTCTCAAGTGAAGACAGCAAGTTGATGGTCTGAAAAATATGCAATCTCAGCAAATCCAGCTTCATTCTCTCTGGAAGGTGATGCAAGTGTCAGAGGGAGCCCAGGGACCACTCGGTTAGCAATGGAATAGGATATTGACTGCAGAAAGAATGGGTGATGGCTTGGGACAATCACGGCCCTGTGGAGAACCTCTTCAGGGGGCTAAAACCCCTTGATACTCCATCTAATCATCTGACCTATTTAAGTCACAACTTGATCTAAAGCCATCATATATGACGTTGACAAATTGATGAATAGCCCTAAACTTGGATTTATAATTCTAATGCATCTCCCCCACATGACTGTAAACTTTTTGATGGTAGAGATTCCTCACTTGGCAATTTCAATAAAATACATGCATCTAGATGGTACTCAGTACAGACTACTTCAATAACTGGTCATCTTCCTTTAGATAAAGAGGAAAACAATGAGTTTGCATGGCACTGATGCCATCCTGGAATTTTCAGCTAAAGTGACCCCAGCTGGTTACCAGGTGGCTTCTGAGACACCTCCACAGCAGTTTGAGATGTCTCAAGGGAAGAGCAGAACCTCTGTGGCTTCATTTTCCCTTTCCACAGGACAATGACTACTACCCCCCAGTGCTTAGCACTCTGAGGACTGCAAAGCACATCCTGGCTCCTGGGCGTCACCCTATCATCAGATACTCCCACAGAGTCTTGCTCTGGTGGTGCTACCATCATGGAGCATGCACAGGGCTTTGGGGCCACTTGGCCAAACGTTGGCCCACCTAAAGGTGCTGTGGTTGACACAGGCAAGGAAACATCTACTAGGCGAAGGGATGTCAATAATTGACACAAGGGACCCAGCTCCTAGCCAGATGGAGCCTACTTTTGTATCTTTGCTGTAGAGAAAGAGGTCCTTCCCATTGCCTAAAGTTTCCAGTTTACTCTTGGTTTGATCCTTTGGCTTGAATTAATCTATTTGAAATATGTAGATGAACATAATATCTACATATTTATATAATATGTATTCACTCATAACTTTAAAGTGTATATTTCTTATGAAATTAGTTTAAGACTTTGCACTAGGAAATTTAAAAGAATGTACTCATACCTGTTATCACTCTAATGCAGCAAATTCGTTTAAAAATCATTTGTTGGGTACTTGCTATGTGTCAGGCAAGGGGCAGATACAGAGGTGAAAGGCACACTCCTTTTCCTCAAGAGTCCACAATCTATTGGGGCACATGATGAAAAAATCAAAAAGTACAACATATGGCGTTAGAAAGTGGATAGAATTCTGAACAAGCCCTAGGACACACACGACTCCCAAAATTCTGCACGAAAACCGAGCTTTTACATGGCCATCATCGTGGAGAGATGCAACGTTGAATTAGATTTTCCTCCTACCTGTGTCTGAATCACATTTCCTCCCGAGACTGTGCATACGCCTTCCCTGCCTCAGGGAAGCTTTTCTTTAAATAAACAGAAATCTGGTTACCAAAATGCTACCATCCATGTCTTTACCTACATTTATTTCATTAATTCATCTAATTTTTAAAAAAGGAAGCCCAGCATCCTCTGACCTTGTGAAATAAGCAAAACATAGTATCATTATTCACCCAGCAACACACCGTACTTCTGCCTGTTGTTTCTTTGCCTGTCTAATTATTCCAAAAAGAATAGCTATGGTAAAGCACCCTCTTATCGGCTAATATGCTTTAGATTTAAGAAACTACTATAGAAAATGCTGCAAGTCTTGTAGTCATCTTTGTTATATTTAGAGGGAAAATAATATCCTTCCGCAATTACCATTGGCATGAAGTTTAGGCACTCATATTTTTCTTTTTATAAACTTTTTTCTTTTTTTCTGGGTTAACAATGCAGGGGTCGTTGTTGCACGATTATTAAGACGAGGTCACTTAAATTCCATCCTCCATAGATACAGTGTCTGTGGCAGTGTTTAATTAGAGATTAAAATTGAGGAATTGAATGATTGAGGTTGCTAATGAATTTGGGAACTCAGCAAAACAAGGAGAGCTGAGCATTTTTCTGGCTCGCTTTTTTTTCCTAACCGTTTTCTTATCTCCTCCTCCCATCCCCCATTATCACATTTCTGGCCTTGACTGCTGAGTTTATGGCTACTCATAACGCTAGCCTAAGTGGAAACAAAAAAGCTGTAGCCTTTTTGCTGAGCTCCTGGAGTCATTCAGTCTATTGGATTTACGACATGTTCAGAAAGTTGCAATTGAAGGAGGCTGGCAATGATGAAAATGAGATCTGTTGGGTCACCAACATTTTCTATAATCACCTTAATAGGTCAACATAACAATGGATGATGCTGGCTGAAAAAATAAGACAGTCTTAAATTAAAGAGAATTCAACGTATTACAAGTTCTACTGCCACCCCCTCTAGGAGGCTGAGTTGTTTGGGCACCTTGCTTGGTAGGCTCGCATTAGCTTCAGTTGCCCAGCAATGAACATCGTCCTTTGGTTCACCCTGGAACAGAACCAACCTTTCTCGACAACCTTTCTCGAGGTGGCCCGATAATAGCCTGCTGTGGGTAGATAGCACCTTTCAAACTCGGCCTGGAGGTAATTCTCCAGGAGAGATTTCTGCATTGAGAGGAGGCTGGGTTATAAGACCCTGGATTACAAGGTCCTTTGTAACTTTAAAACGCTATGATTTTATAAAGATGGCATAGAGCAAATAGCCTAGCTCCGAGGACAACCCCCTTTGAAACCGCCTTTTACTAAAATGGCTAAGCTTTTAGGACTATTTTTATCATTTAGACACTGTACTTCAGATGATACATTTCAAGCTTCATTTGGCAGAAAATCTAGATGGTCTAAATCAACATTCAAGGTAAACATCTGCATTTTTATGGCCAAAGGCCCCCACACTGGTGATTACTGGCTGTTTTGCTGTTGCTGGTTAAATTGTGCTTTGATATTTACTGCACCTCCAACTCCAATCAGACTGGTTACTCGTAGGGATATTACAACTGATAAAAGGGACTTGGTCTGAAGCAACATCAACATAGCTGACTTTCAGTCACAAACTCTTTTATGACTAAGAGGTCATTTCCTTAAAACTTCTTAGCCACACTTCTTAACTCAGCTGCTGATGGCTTTCTACTGATGACTTTAAATATATATTTTTGACAGCAGGAAAAGAAATAATCTGTTTTATAAGACTGTTCTTACCGGGACCAAGAAAATCTGTTTCCTGCTACTGCTCAGCACTTCTATAGCTTTGGGGAAAGGGGTCAAAGGGGGAGGTATGCATCATGTACATATTTAATCTTGCCTTATCTATTTTTATTCTACATTCACTCAATATTTGTAATATTCTCTTTGCATCTGTAAGCATCAATGCTGTTTCTCTGAGACATTAAGACCCCAGAGAATAGAAACTGTAAAAAATGTTCTTAGAAGGTATCTAGGACAGCTCCAAGTATAGTTAAGTGTATAATAAATAATTGACTATAGAGGACGATAACGATGATGACACAGAACTAGCAGGTAACATAAAAACCTATCTTCACATGGGTATTCACGGCAACACTTCAGATGGGAAAGCAGTCTGGGAGAGTCTGGGGCATTACCTGGTTGGGCAAAAAGAGCAGTATTATGCTTGGTGTCTATGCAGTGTTGTGAGGACAATTTTGTGCCATCAGTGGCGGCTCTGATGCCACACTCCTCAGTTTGTAGTGGGGGAAGTAGGCTAGATTCAGAGTTCTCGCCTTGAAGACGGGACTTGGCTTACTCCCAGAAAACTTCCACGCACAGGTAGGGGGGTGGTTAATGTTTTTTTTAGTGAAAGAGATACTCATATATGGGGTGGCTAGCCGAGGGTCTGAACCAGGTATACAGGCTTCCTGTGAGATGAATGGAAAACCTCTATAGAGAACCAATTGACGGTTGCCAGAAGGGAGGGGGAACAGAGGGTTGGGTGAAAAAATGAAAGAGATTAAGAAGTACAAATTGCTAGTTATAAAAACAGTCACAGGGCTGTAAAGTACAGCATAGGGAATATAGTCGATAATATTGTAATAACTGTATAGTGTCACATGGGTTCTACACTTGGTGGGGTGATCATTTCGTAAGATATGTAAATGTCTAATCACTATGTTGTAAACCTGAAACTAACATAATATTGTATGTAAACAGTAATTGAAAGATAAAGAAAAAAAAACCCTCTAACCTTCAACCACCTTGTTTTCTCTTTTGCAGATGGTATGGTGGGGTAAACAGCCCTAAATAATTGTAATTCATCAAACTGGTCGAGAGGCACACATTGGGTAGGTGCTTCCACAATGCCCTTTCTAGTTGGGATTCTAAGCCTAGGAGACACTGTGTGGCATTCACTGTTCATTGATTAGGGGTCAGATGGTACGGAGAGGAGTCTTTCTTTTTAGGCCTTATCAGACTTGTCATGCTTGTGCCCTGCAAGCTCACCACAGGCCTCATTCGCGAGCTGGATAGGCATGTGATTCAGGTGCTGAAAGGTATCTTACCATTGTCTAACTCATCTGGCTGTGAACCCTTAACAAAACTCTGGAGACAGATGTGGAAGAGTTATTGCCTATCTCCCGACATGACCATAGAGCCCTATTTGCTGGCTCTCAATCCATGCTAGGTGGCTAAGGAGTGCCCTGGGGAGTGGCTGCAGTGGAGATGTGACTGCACAAAGTGCTCCAGGGGATCCCTTGTCCACAACCAGCAGCGTAAGATTCCCAGTGGAAAGAGCAGAGTGTGGAGGCACGGGAGACGAAGAAGGCCGCCAGGCAGAGCGATTCTGTTTGGGGTTTGCCCATAAAGTTGTCACTTCAGGTCTCCAGGTCACAAATCATTTTATCTGCTAAACCAGATGTTTTGTAGAACAAAATGCCAGGCCGACTTCAAGGTTGGGAGTTGTGCTGAGCCCCAGGCTCTGATCTCACTGTCACACTGCAGCAGGCTCCAGCCCTGACGCTCCTCTCCAAGTTCTCTCACTGCAGACACCATGCTCTCCTTCTCCCCATGCTCTCCGTTTCCTTTGAAGACTTTTTGACGAGCCCTCTTTCCACCTGCTGATTACTCAAGAGGCAGGAGGTTCAAAGACAGGGCTCCCAGTCTCTGAAATCAAAGCTATCTTGCCTTGCCTGGCTGTAGAGGTGTTTCTGTTGTTGGTGTTGATTTTGTTAAAGATAAGCATTAAAAGGTCGGGAGCTGTACTAAAATTAACTCAAAATGGATTAAAGGTCTGAATATAAGACCTGAAACAATAAAATGTATAGACGAAAATATAGGAACTAAACTCAAGTACCTTAGACTTAAAGAGAATTTTATGAATTTGACCTCAAAAGCAAGGGAAGTAAAAGCTAAAATAAATGAATGGGACTACACCAAACTAGAAAGCTTTTGCTCAGCAAAAGAAATCATCAACAAGGTAAAGAGACAACCATCTGAATAGGGAAATATATTTGCAAGCAATGCCTCCAATAAGGGCCTAATATCCAAAATATACAAAGAACTCATGCGACTCAATAACAACAACAACAAAAAAACGATCCAATCAGAAAATGGTCAGAAGATCTGAACAGACACTTCTCTCTAGAAGATATACAAATGGCCAAAAATATTTGAAAAGATGATCAACATTGCTAGTTATTAGGGAAAAGCAAATGAAAACCACAGTGAGATTCCATCTCACACCTGTTAGAATAGCTATAATCAACAGGACAAGTAATAACAAAGGTCGGAGAGGATGTGGAGAAAAAGAAAGCTTCATACACTCCTGGCGAAACTGCAAATTGATACGGCAACTAGGGAAAACATTACCAGCTTTCTCAAAAAACCAAGAATTGATCTACCACATGATCCAGCAATCCCTCTACTGAGTATTTACCCTGAAGACTTGAAAACCCATATCCGAAAAGATATTTGCACACCAATGTTTATAGAGGCATTATTCGCAGTGGCCAGGACATGGAGGCAACCGAAGTGTCCTATGATAGATGATTGGCTAAAGAAGCTGTGGTACATATATACAATGGAATGTTACTCAGCGATAAGAAGAGATGAAATACTGCCATTTGCGATAACATGGATGGACCTTGAGACAATCATGCTAAGAGAAATAAGCCAGACAGAAAAAGTTGAAAATCACATGACATCACTTATATGTGGGTGGGATATAAACCTAAAAGCAACAAATGAACAAGAAAAACAAACAGATACTCATGGACCTGGACTATAGACTAGTGGTTACCAGCCGGTAGAGGGGAGGAGGGATGGAGGGAGGCCGACAGGGTAAAGGGGGTCAAATACGTGGTGACAAAAAGAAATCTAACTATGAGAGGTGAACACACAGTGTAAATATATATATGCCTTATTGTTGAAGTGTACAGCTGAAACTTATTGGATTTCGTTAATCAATGTTACCATATAAAAGATAAAAGAATAAAAAGTAGGAAGCTGTGAGGAAAGAGCTTAATCTTTACTCTTTTATCAATAGAGGGAAACTGAGGCTCAGAAAAGGGAAATATTAACAGCAAGATTTCTCCTAAAGAGACAGGTTACAGACACTTACCAGACAGTCAAGGACCTTATAAATAATTTCCCTCCTACCCAGCCCATAAACTTGAATCTCCTTTTATCAGATAAGTGGATGGGGATGCTCTTGCCACAGGAAGCAGTGATTTAGCTTCAAATCTCATTTCTTCTCACTGTTTTTAGCATGTATGGGAGCATTATATTCACTAATAATCAGGAATAGTATTAAAAACAGGAGATGTGAATTGCACGCATTATAAAACAAATTAGATTTTGAAAGTTTACAGTCCCTTCAGACCCCAAAGTTCTTCTGTGTAGCCCCAGGAATGAGGCTGCATCTGGCTTCCTTCTGGGATGTCATGAATTGTCCTGCCTTTCTGAGGTCCATGGAAAGTAGTTAGAGACTGGTTTGGCAGAACCCCAGTTTTACGTTTCTGGGTTATTCCGTTTCACAGAGGAACAGCACGAAGAATGATTTATGGTTTGAACATCCAAAGAGAAGAGGAAAGCAAACCTATGAAGAAATCCTCAGTTTCCTTATTCTTTTCAAAGGACTGCTCCTCTCTGATGCACATCAAATCACTACACCTGGGGCCTGGCACGTGGTCACTGAATCAATCAGTAAATGGTGTCACTCTTACTGTTGTTGGAGCCCTGAAATGTCAAATTGAGACTTGGTCAGAATGGAAAGCTACCTCTCTGCCAGTTGAAAACGTTCCTTGAACTCTTTCTCCAGATGCCCCATTGGTCAGACATGTGAGTGAGCTTGAGCATTCTGCGTCCGCCCTTAAGATGCCCTGTACACTGTGCTACCTCCTGAGAGGGAGGGGTTTGCATTTATTAAATCATGATCTGAGTCAAATATAGTTATGATTGTTTTCACCAAAGAATATCATATTTTTTTCAACACTTTGTGATGGCTGTAATACAGAGGAAATTGAAATCGAGGGTCCTTTCCAATGCACATTACAGTGAAATATAAAAAAAAGACATCTTGCAGATTGCAGGCCAGGCAACAAGCCTTTCGCTGAAGAGATAGGTTGAAAAGCATAAGAAAACTTTGGCAACAAAATATGTTAAAAAGTATAGAGTTGGAACTCTTCTAGTATTTCCAACAGTTGCTCATAAAGCATTGAGTACCAGCTATGACGAGGCTCAGGGCCAAACTCTGGAGCCACAAAGATGAATGCAACTTTCCTTTAGTCTAAAGAAACGATGAGCCAGACTTGTAAACAGAAATTAGAATAAAGTGACAAAGATGAACATGGGTCAGCAGGACCTGGCTGCTGCTACCCTTCCACCTCTCTTCCCATCTCCCTCTTGCTCATTCTGTTCCTACAGTTTCTCCATCATGTCCAGTCCTTTCCTTTTCTCTGCAGCTGCTCACCTCCGTCTGGGAAGCTCTCCCCTGAGGTATCTGCCTAGCTCCCTCACTGTCTTCAGATCTTCACTCGTGTGTCATCTTTTCAGCAGCACCTTCTTTGACCACCTTATATAAAATGACACCATGAGACCCCCTAAACCTCTTCCTTGCCTTATTGTCCTCCATACACTTATCATGCAATGTATCAGATCTGTTATTTATTTATTATCCTGACTCCTCCCATCAGAATGCGAGTTCCGTGAAGGCAAGTTTCTTTGTTTTGGTTTCTGCTGTATCTCTAGCTCCCAGACATATAATAGACATTTGACAAATGTTTATTAAATGTATTTTATTTGATGGACATTCCAGAGGTAGCTTCTAAATTCATAGATACCAAGAGCTAAAAAAGATCCTTTTGAGCATTTTGTCTAATCATAGCAGGGGCTCTGGAGCCAGGCTGCTTGGGTTCAAACCTAGGTTCCATCATTTACTTGCTGTGTGACCCTGGGCAATCACTTAACTTATCTGCTTCAATTTTCTCATATGCAGTATGGGGAAAATAATAGTGACCCTCTCATGGCATTGTTATAAAGATTAATTATAATTATTATATAAAATACTTAGAATAGGCATGGTGGAAGGTAAGCATTATAGAAGCATTGGCTGTTGTTACTATTATTAGGAAAACTAAAGGCCACAAGGGATAAGTAATTTGCTCAAAATAACTCATTCATTCATTAATTCATTCATCCAGTCATTCAACAAATATGTTAGTGGCTCCTACATACCAGAAAGTGGGGATTCTGCAATAGACTAAATAAAATAGTTCCTGTTTCTATGGAACTTGTAATCTAAGTAGGGAGACGAATGTTGAACAAAGAGTCATATCAATATATAATTATAATCTAGATCAGTGCTATGAAAACATAGGATTCCATGACCCTGAAGATTAGGAGACCTAATCTGTATTCTTCAGAAGCCAAGGGGAAATGGGAAGGCAGCCTTAGAGAAATGACATGCATATTGAGACATGAAACTGAGGAGAAATAAACCACAGTGGGGCAGGGAAGGGGTGGGGTTAGAGAAGAGGGAGTTAACGAGAGATATGGAACTAAAACCGAGGTCTCAGCCGAGAGCTTTTATGTTATAGGTATATGGCCATGAGATTGAGCGTGGACTTCTTCATCGGGCTGATATTTCCTCAAGGCAAGAGAGCAAGAACTCTTTGTAGTCATGAAAGACTCTTCAGAGTTGTAGAAAAGGCCTGGAGTAGTGCATCGTGCACTTGGGGTGCCCATTGAGTCAAGGCCGTACTCCTTCCTTCAGCACCTGCTAAGCACCAAGTCACAGGGTATGGCTCTGATGACAAGATGGTGTTCCAAGTTCAGATATGCACCCTCTACCGCCACGCACACACAAATACAGCCCCTGGGTAATTTACAACTGAGAATGCGCTCTGCTGACTGGGGTCACAACAGCACCCATCTCTGTGGTGTCTTCTACTTTGTCAGTAGGCGAGGAGTCTCCTGGGAACCCTGCCAGAGGAGGGAGAGATGCTCTTCGTTCTCCATAAACCTAGAAGAGGCAGTCTCCTGACCTCAGAGATGACCTTTTGCTATTATGGTCTCAGCATGCATGGAAATGGTCGTATATGGGCCGAAGCAATAGCCATTATGAAACCCTTGGCTAAAATATGGATTAATCCCTGGGAAGGTGTTATGCAAGATTCAGATATATGGTCTGTGATACGGATGGGATATATTTTTTTATTGCAATAATAAGTTTCTCAACTCCTAATGGACCCTGTATTAACTGAAGATGACAGGGAGTGAGGAATGGAAAGCTGGCAATTTGTTAAAGCTGCAGAGCAGCCATTCCAGGGGTTGTAAAAGATAAAACATTTCAGAGTCATTAAAATCACCCTAAATTGTCTATCTGAGCTCAAAGCAACAAACCTAACTTAGTCCTGAGTCTATCACCAGATATCTTCTCTTTACAGTGTTCCGATGCCCCTGAAGATGACACACTGTTCAATCTTCTACTCCCAGTAGCATCCAGACTTTTAAAAGACCAATCTCAGATCTTCCTGGAAGATATGGACTTTGTGAGCTTAAGAAGGAAAAGGAGGCAGCTATGTGATAGCTATGTGATAGATACACAATCCTTGGTATACACGCTCTCATTTTTTTTTTTAAAGAAAGAGGTCAAACAAGGAGTACTTTGTTCAGAGAGAAGAGATCATCTGGGGGAACCTTAAGGTCTTTTGGGGGTTGGTGGCTAGCTAGTAGAAAAGGTCCTCGATTGGGACTTCGTAGTTGTCTATGTGGTGACAAGGGAATAACAAGGATTTGAGAAGGATTATGGTTAGACTCATGAGCAATTGTATAGTTTTAATGACATATTTTGCTACTATTTACTAAGGGCTTACTAAGGCCCAGATGCCATTTTGAGGGATTTTCATAAACTGACCTACTCAGTTCTTATAACAATCACATGCAGTAAATAATAATATTCCCATTTTATAGATGAAGAAATTGTCAAGTTTCTCAGCCTCTCCAAGACTCAAAATCACATGGCTAATAAGGCAGCTGGGCTAGGACCCAAACCCCAAAGAACCAATCTACATGAACACATTAGCCATCATATGCCCCTCTTCCCAGAAAACTATACGTTTATTTAATGGAACATGTAAAAATTCTCCACAATTCTGGCCCCACTCAGCTGATAGAGGCAATGCCTCTAATGGAGCTGATATCCACAGCAGTGACTCTGGACCAGACTCTTGAGCTTAGCTGTGAGCAAGACAGAAAGATACATATTCCAATTGTCAAGCAGAAGGAAAGGTGGGCTTTAAAAGACCCCTCTGCAACTGCCCTGGGCCACCGTGACTCTCCTTGTATTTTATCCTCTGTTGGCTCTTCACTGATAGGGAAGAGGTGGGGTGGAAGTGAGTGGAGGTAGGGGAAGCAACAAGAAGCATGAAGCTCTGAGGGATGAGAGAGGGCAAGGGTGGTGCTGGCAGTGACCGTGCTGATTGCATATGTCGTAATCCACCCTTCCTTTCCAAGCAGGAGCCATGCAGGGGAAGGAGGCAACCAAAGAGACGGCAGTCACCGTGCTGAGACTCTGAAAATGGCATTGTTGTCAAACTCAGAAAACAGTTTCTCACCTCAAATAAAACATTGACATTTGTCTAATTTAAAAACCTAATGAAGATTTTGCAGACAGAGGGAAGCGGCCAATGCATCTGCTGGCAAAGTCTCCATATGGCCCAATCCGATGCCTACTCTGTTGCAGAGACAGAGCAGGGCACTCTAGTATTACAGCTGTCCAGCCGTTAAATTATCTCTGTGGCCTTGCTGGCCACTGGCGGCCAGAGAGGGGAAGGCTCAGCCCAGATTTCTGTTTGCCCCTCACTTCTCCTATAAGAGGAATGATACTACATGCGGACAAATCCCCAGGAGATGGTGGGGGTAGGAGGTGGGGGTAGGGGCAGAGGGACTATTATGAAGGAATTCCCACTTCCACCCTCAGCAGATGGTGGGATGTTTCAATAAGAACAGCAGGTGGGAGGACTTAGGAGAGACTGGGAAAGAAGCCCTGTAGAGCTGCTTCCAGCCCCCGGCACCTGTGTAGAAATCCAAATCATTGTTCAGACCATGGCAAGAGCTAGGCTAAGTCAGGAAGCCTGAATGAAGTGAGTCAGCCTTCTGGAAAGTCAGTCTGGAGACCGACTCTTTCTTCAGAATAACGAGGTAGGACAAAAGCACAAGTGGCTACCTTCCCTGGAGATGTACTCACAATTTGTACCTCCAAGAAGCAAGCTCCCCTGGCCAAGAGTGACTCTGTGGACCTAAAGGTGCTGCCCACATGTGCCTGGGCTCACCTTCCCTGTCCCTTCACCTCTCTGGACCACGTCTTCACTTCTCTCCACACTAATTACCCCTTTCCAGTGAGTCTGAATAAAGATTTCAGCATTTTCAGTGGCCCCAGCCCTGAGCACCTCTCATGCCAGGAACAATCTAAGACGTCTCACACACACACACACACACACACCCCAGGACCCACCATGAGCTGTGAGAGAGAATGTCTATTAGTCTGGAATAAGATCCTGATGAACAGAAGAAGGGAGGAGAACTTCACCTTCCTGTATGAGGCCATGCTGTGTAGCTATGGAGCTACTGCCTCTGTCATTCATTATGTTTCCAGGGCCTTTTTTTTTTTTTTTCAAATTTGAGGCACCACAAAGCCTCCTGCTGTATCAACCTAATTACAAGCCTTCGTTTCTTTGTTCCCACCGGCAAGGCAGGTGAAATGTAGCCAAGAGAGACATGTTATGATATTGGAACATAGTGATGAACTTCATTCACTATCACAACTACCAATACTGTTTTATCATCATAACACACTTGAGGGTGCTGAGTCGTGACATCTGAGGTGCACCAATCAGTCAAAGCAGAAAAGAGAGGCAACACCTTAGGGAAGCACCAGCTCCCTTGGAAAGGCTCACTTGGAAAAGCAAATGTAGTTAGTGGGAGTGCCTGGGGAGGCTGGGCTCATTCCTTCCATCTTCTGATGTCCTTTCTCTAGGTGGTATCTGGGATTAATGGTGACTGCAGGTGATACTGGATTTTCTAAATGTGTTTGGGGAATGCAGTTCACTCTCCCAAATCCATTCTATTTCTCCTCTATTGAATAACAACAGTACTATTTCAGGAAATGCCAGTTTCCCTGGATGAGCCTGATTGATCTAAAGCATATCTATCCCCCTGTCAATATTCATTTCAGAACTGGGCTAGTGACCCTATTTAGACCAATAAGATGAAGAGAGGATGCTGAAGAGTGTTTGGGAACTTATCTCACTCTGAGAGTAACTGAAAGACAAACACTCTCCCAAGAGATGTAAGCTGCAGAAGCCTATTGCCTAGGTTGCTGTTGGCAATGAAGGAAGCTAGTTTGGGGAAAAGGCAACCTAGGAAGGAAGAAGGGACTATGACAAAAATAGAAAAATAGACCCCGTTGCTTCATTCACCAGTGCCTAACTCTAGATTTCTGGTTATATTAACCAACAAAATTTGTTATGGTGTTAACCAGTTGAAGTCATTTCTGTTATTTGAAGCCCAAAGAATGCTTTCTGTAATAAAGAGTACATCCTCCCAAGTCTTCTTGGGAGGAGACCATCATGCTAGAGTGGGTGAAAGGGCACTAGAAGTGGCCTGGTGGAATAGAGTGTATTGGGATTGGGAAGATCACAGGGCAGAGGAGGGTCTCTGTGCTTAGTACCAATATACATGCTTCAAGGGGAGCTTATTACTAGGTAGCACATTAATTCATGCTCACGAAGAAGTCACCCCTCTCTATGTGAAGTACAACGAATCAGCAGGGTTAGGAAAGACTCCATTCTCCCTGTCTCCCCACTCCCCTACTCCTACCCTCTCCCATCCTCCCATCCCCTCCCATCCCCACCATTGCCCTGTGACCTGTAGTGTTCCTTCTGGGTGGAGTTTTCTCCCCCACCCGTTTGTCAGGCGTGCACTGGCCTTTGCTCTTGTTAATGGGATATGAGTGAAAGTGACGTATGCCACATGTGAGCAGATGATTTGAATGCAGGGTCTGATTTGGTTTGGCCAATTTTTGCCCTCTGTCATTAGAAAGGAAGATCTCAGATAGGCCTTCTTCAACCGGAGACCTAAAATAAAAAGTCCTGTGGAGTAGAGCCACAGATGACCCACAGCCCAATTGTGACATGAATGAGAGGAGGGGATTTCTTGTCTCAGGCAGCTGAGATTCTGGAGTTGTTACGGCAGCCAAGCTAATACAAGTACCCATCAAGCACGACTATAGTCTTAGGATTCTGCAGAGTGATTTGGAAGACACAAATTATGAGGTATGGTTTCTCTTCTCCGAGAGTTTACCGACACACTGAGTACCAGAAAGAATCATAAAGTACTGAATTCAGGGATACTTTGTGTACAGACTGTGGGGGCCACCAGGATTCTAAGGGAGGGCGACCAGAGGGGACTACACTAGTTGGGACAGCTTCAAGAATAGATGAGACTTGGAAAGTAGTGGATAGGGTTAACGACATGGAGGTACCAACGCCTGGACAGCTGAAGATTCTACGCTGATGCGATCCCATCACTGACCTCAGTGAAAGGATGAGAACTGCAAATGCCTAGGTGACACACACCATCTCACTTTTTCTTCTGCCTGCCAGAGGCTAAGACGCTGAGACTTTTACTTTCATGTTAGAATGAAAGTATCTTAGTGTACAAATTATCATTTTACAAATAATTATGCAGAGCAAGCTATACACATGAGACCTCAATATTATGACAGCTTGGAAATTTACTGTTTTCGAACTTCACATGCAACAAGTCTTGCCAAGTGTATGCTGAAAAGTAGCACGCAATTAGACAATTAACATTTTCATTTTGTATATTTGCGGCACATCTGTGGGTCAGTGTAAACATCACAAGCAACTCAGCAGATGATAACTTGACACCCCCCTAAGACTCTGACCTTAAAAACCAATGTTCCTTAATTAGGCTTTTCCTTTCCGTTCTGCCTTTGGGGAGAAGAGATTGTTATGAAAAAGATATGATTACACCATATTGGAGTCCACCAGGCATCTCGAATGGTTTGGGTTTGATAAATAACAGCAGATTTCATTGCTGAAATCTTCTCTCCAGAATTTGTAAGCACCATGTGGATATCAAGGGGGAATTTCATCAGTATGTTTCTGATTCCTTTACACTTAAATCATTAAAAGATTTTTGAGGGTTTTTGAAGTCCAAAATCTCTCTTGAGCCACTCTTTTTCCCCCAGGATATTTTTCATTTCTTTTCATAAAATTCAGGAAATTGAATTTTAGCTCTGGATTTAAAAGAAAAAAAAAAAAAGCAGCTGCTTGCCAATGATAGTGGTTAATGATTAAAACCCCAATTCTAAAAATTTGTCCTGGAGTCCTTCCATCTGATGAACATTTGTGTATCCTCACTGGGCCCAAATCTCAGATGGTAGAGATTTGGCAAATTATGATTCTAGAAAAGAGTTCCGGGGTTGTACGCTTTGCTTTCCTCTTTGTAGCAGACAGTTTTGGCAAGAGAAGCCAGGAGAGCTGACTCATACGAAGAAGATAGAACTGTGGTATTATAAGCTGGATGTGGCCTAGATTTCCATCCATCCTCATCTCCTGCCCCATCAAGGAAAGGCCTAGCTTGACAAGTATTAAATCTCTTCCTATGTTGTTTCCTGGTGGCTGATGTTGCTTTAGTCACATTGTAGTCAACTCATTCTTTGTTATGCCTGACATAATCTGATTGTACTCTTCTTAGGTAACAAGAGTAAAATCTTCACGTGTCATTCTCCAGAACTAGATCAGCGTTTGACACATATGGATGATAATATTTGATAAATGAATGAATAAATGAATATAAGCATAATAATATGCAAAACATATTCACCCCTTCATACTTCCACACCTGCTTATGAACTGTATTCTATTATAGTCTCAGTGGGCAAGAAAGGCAAAGTCATTCTTGTTAAGGGTAAGCCCAGAACCTGCATTTCTGCTAAGTTCCTAGGTGATGTTGATACTGCTGGTCCTGGGACCACGCCTGGAGAACCACTCATTAAGATCATGTCTTATCAAGAGCAAAACAGGCATATGAGAGAAATAGACACTTCTAAACGTTTTCTGACACTGTGACTAGATTACCAAACTCACCCAATCAGTGTAGAAAGCCAGGCTATGGGGTTTCATTGCAGAAGATGTTTTCCTTCTTAATTAAGATGTAAAACAAATGCACTTACTCCAAAAGATCACGGGAGATTTCAACTTAGGGATATTCCAAGTTAGAATAAATGCTAGCTGGAATTTTACTGAATACGAATTTAGGTCTTGGATAGAAATTTTGGAGCTAGAAAGGACATTAGTGATCACCTGGTCCAACTTTCTCATTTTTACACCTGTATAAAGAAAGTGAAGGTTTAGAACTATACCTGGCTCAGTGTCCCAAGGCATCCTACAGATGTAAGTGTTATGGGTTATGAGTAATGATAAATGGAGTAATACAGTTCCCAGTATGAGATTTGGGTGGTTGCCACAATTTCTGGTGGCAAGAGAGAGACTCATTTTTTGGGCCCTCCACTAGTTTCCTATGTTTAAGGATAGTTTCAGAGTTGAGGTCAAGTTTCTGGAGAATGAGATGATAGAAGCAGTGGGGTGTTTAGACCTTCCTCCAACCCATCTGTGTCCCTGGTACATGTTCCTGGCTGTGCCTCTGGTAATTGCTGAACTCTCTATTTCACGTGGTGTGTGATTACACAGCTTACGGGGTGGGGGTGGGGGGACAGGGCCGAATTTAGATTCTGTGACTCATCTCCCCAAGCTGAGCTGCCATATGACTCTGCACAGATCTCTGGCATGTTTATTGCTGTCTGGGAAACAGGTTTGTACATTCTCAGAAATATGAGGTAAGCACGTAATGATACACATGCCTCTCAGAGGAAAGACATAGGCCCACTGTATAGCAGTTGAAGGACACACGATTTGAGTAAGATGGATGTTACCAGGGGAAAAGAATGTTTGTCATTCATTTGCTCATAATACTGTTTCCTCTCCCCTGCATGTGTCTCAAACATAGCTGAGCCTCAAACATAGCTGGATGCTAGGGGTACCCAGTGGATTGTAAGTAAGCAAATAAACATGATTTAATAGTAGAAGAGCAGAATTTGCCATGCCACAAAACTTTCCCCTTCATTTATTTTGACAATTTGGTGTCTAAAATTTATGACAGTGCTTAGACCGTCCAAGTAGTCTTGGTGTAAGGAGTGAAGTCTTTGTAAACTGAGTTGCTTAATCTCTGACAAAGTGATGAGCAAGCCTACGGAGTAGAGGGCAATCATCGGATCTTTGCTAACTAGATAAGTATTTTTGCATAAACATTCTTCATCATCACCATCATCAATAACTCATGAGATATGTTAGGTACATTTACACTCAACTATAATGATACATTCCCTGCCTTTTAGAAATTTGTAACCTTAAATTGGGATTGCAAACACATAGAAAGGGTACCTCAATTCTTCCTCCCTGAGCCTGTGGCCGGCATTACTAATCAAGCACAGTGTTTTCTTCCAGCACCTTTTCCAACATTGAATGCCAGGTAGCCACTACCACCTGATTGCAGTAAGTGTGTGTAAGGCCTTCTTAGTCTATTTTCATCAGAGAGAGCAGGGAATTAGACCTGTCAGACATTTCTATGACATTAGATGGGGAAGGGGGGTATTGTTACAGACCAAGGACATATAGCATCAACTTAGGTTTCCACACCTTCCAAGTAGTAAATACACATAAAATAACTTGTAGAATTGAGGCAAAGGAGCTTTGTAGGTTTCAGTAAGTCTGGTCCCTCAGTGTAGATGCTCGCAAGCTGTGGGTGAGAGAGAGTACGGTACTGGGTGTAGAGCCGCCATTCATGTCTTTGCCCCTAAGACAGGAGAGTGCCACGACTTTAAACGCTGATCACAGCCACTTACTCTCCTCACTTCCTTCTCTCTGTAGTTCCAGTTGAGTAATTAAAATCACGTCTGTTAAACTAGTGTGGTTGGCTCAATAAGCCAAGGGCAAGTTTATGGATTGGAGGATGGAAACCGCTTTAAACCCTGGCAGTTCTGGCTGTGGTAAGGAATAACAATTAGAATAATTGATAACCAGGTCCTTGATGTCGAGTCACCACCCAAGGCCTTAACACATCAGAGGCAAGCCCGAGTCTCTGGCTAGAGTAGATAACAGAGCTGAGATGGGGCTGTTCTGTTGGCTCAAGCTGCAGTGGCTGAGGACGTGCTTCAGTTTATTGGGGCCAGTTGTGCAGACACTTTTTGAACTGACACAGTTAGCTGTGGTTTGGAAGAAAAACACTTTCTCTGATAGGGTCTAAATAGGAGTATGTGACTTGCAGGTTAGGTACTGAGAAGTTTAGAATTTCAGGGTTCCTAAGTGGACAGGCAGGAGCTGCTGGACTCAGACATATGGGGTAGGCTTAGTTGGCACGTTGCTGATATCTAGAGAGGCACCTGGAGTCTAACTTGTCCTTCTGCTTTAAGCAGCAACAATACTACTATTATCATTGATTATCATTTATTGAACAATTACTAAATGTTTGACACTATGCTAAGTTTGTTTATAATTATACATTTAATTTCATCATTTAATTATATAATTTAATTTTCATATCAACCCAATGAAGTATTTATCATTCTTCTTATTGTAGAGATGAAAGCTCTGAAAGATTAAATAACTTTCCTAAAGTCAAACTGACAATAAATGGCTAGGTTAGGAATTTGACCCCCAAATTCATGCTTTTAACTACCATGCTTTATTGCCTTTACACAGTCTGATATGTGCTCTCACTGCTGATTCTTCCTATAAAATGACTTTTTTTTTTATCACTAAAAGATGCATCTGTATATCCCAAGAGACCTATCGATTAGATGGAGATAAATGCACAGCACTGTACTAATGCTATCAAATCATTGCACTGATGAACAAAAGGTAAAGTTAAATCTCTCTTGATGCTAAGATCTTCACTTCACGGTGGAATTTAATCTATTTGATCTGGATTTGGGAGTCCACTTAAAGAAGTCTCCATGTGAAGAGACACTATTAGCATTCATTTTTTTTTTTCCTACTGGGCAATATCTTGGCCCTTTTTTTTTCCTGAAAAAATAATTTTATATACTTTATTTCCTGCTCATGGGTTCCTATTTTTCCTAATCTTTCCTGGCTATATCTCAGAATAATGTTTTAAGACAGATATGTTCTCAGGCATCATCGAAACCTCCCTTCTTTGTCCCCTTTACTTTCTCTCTGTCCTGCATATTCACTTTATTCTTTATCTAGCTCAGCCTCCGGGGTCTGTCACTTCACCCATGGCACTTTCCCCCTCATCTTTACATCTCTCTTTCCTAGAAAACCCAACCCTAGATTCCCTCAACACCTGCCTTCCCTGTGCCTAATTCTGGGATGCTGAGAGTTGCTGGACAAATCACTCCCACAGTCGGACTGGCCCTATTTTATGTAAATCTGCACCCTCACCGGGCTCCTTTACCCCATCTCCAAAGCCTCTGTGTTTCTGTAGTCAGATCTGTCTGCCATTCTCCATAAAGGTGAACTCAAACCTCTCTTCTCTTCTTAAACTTTACCACTGCCTTCCCTGGCTCCCACTCTCAGCAGATAATCTTGCCCAACTTCCTCAAGAAAAGAAGTCAACAGATGAGTGTTTTTTCATTGTCTTGTCTCCAAACCCATCATCTTGACTTCATCCGTCCTCATCCTTCTATCTTTCCTCCTGTTATATGAGGAGAATGTACCGATGCCACATAAGGTTATTCCTCCATCCGTGCTGTGGATTCTCTTCCC
This sequence comes from Pteropus medius, assembly GCF_902729225.1. Lineage (NCBI taxonomy): Eukaryota > Metazoa > Chordata > Mammalia > Chiroptera > Pteropodidae > Pteropus > Pteropus medius. The sequence goes on along the minus strand of NW_024344436.1, from coordinate 2,523,557 downwards.
TCCTACTTCTAGGGACATTGTCCTGTCAATTTTACCTTCTCTTCTTCTTCCCCATAGGATTAAAGTAGGTGTAAGTCTCTGCCACCTTAAAAGCAAATAAAATGCAGCAACAACACCCTCCCTTCACCCCGTATTCTCTGCAGCTACTTCCCCATTTTCTACTCTCTATTTACTACCGAACTTCTTGAAAGAGTTGACAACATGCACTGTACTCATTTCTTACCCCCAACCCTTTCTCAGCCCACAGTGTTCCAGGGTCTAGGTCTACCCTTCTTCATCAACATTTTTCTGTGAGATTTATTTTATTTTGTTTTCTTTTTTTTTCAGTAGAAAAGAAGAGCTTTATTAGAAGGGAAATCACACTTCCAGACATGGGAGCGGGCCTGAGCAAGAGAAACGTGGCTCAAAAGGGCCTCTCTGAAGTTTAATGACCCTGTTGCTCTGGATCGCAATGGCCACTGGTCAGTCTCTATGCCACTAGAGTCAATTCTCTCTCTCGGTGAAATACTCTTGCTTTGGCTTCCATGATAGCACACTCTCTTGGTTTTCTACCTATTTTTCTAGGTGTTCCTTCCCATTTTGCCTTGTGGGTCCCTCTTTTTTTCTGAAATGTTGGCATTCCTTGGAGTTCTGCCCAGGTTCTTTCCATAATCCCAGAGCGGGTTTCTCTCCAGAGGTCCAGCGCACATAATCACATATTTACTGGACATCTCTATTTGGAGGCCCCATAAGCAACTCCAGGCTCAACACGTCTAAAATGGAACTCACTGGCTTTGCCTCCAAACCTTCTCCTCACATGATCCCAATTATTGTGACTCTTCCCCCATCACCTCCTCTAATTTGTTCAAACCAGAAATTAGAGTGACAGTCACCCATGGCTTCTTCTTTTCCCTCAGCCCCTATGACCAAACAATCACTAAATTATTTTTATCGTACTCCTAAATAATCTTCTTCACTTTATTCCCAGCATTTGTCATAGTGTCTTATGGATAGTAGATACTCAATGAATAGTGGCTTTATGGCTGATAGATTAGACATCTCTGGACTCCCTCCCCTCTTCTCCTTTCCCACTTTCCTAGGTAAGGCCACCATCATCTCCCACCTGCGTGAATCCACTCAGCTGGTTTTCCTGTCCTGCTTTCCTTTTCTAGCTCATTCACTCTCCTCACTGAAGAAAAAGTGATCTTTCAAAACACAAATCAGGTCTCCTCACTCTCCTGCTTACACCCTTGAAAGAGCTCTCTTCCAGCACCTAGCATAGTACTATGCACTTATCAAACACTTAAAAAATATTCGTTTAATGAAAAAAAAATGGTTGAGATCTAAACTAAAGGGATTTCCAGGCATGCTACAAGTTTAATGCACATCTATTTCATGTCATTATTGTATTTGCCCATTTGCAATACGGAACACATTTGGCTTCCCACACCAGACCCACAGACTGATCTTCAGCTTCTGTTTACTCCCTCCCAGAATATGGCCCCAGGCAGGTACATTTGGGGATTTGGAAGAAGGGTTAAAGAAGAGGAGCAGCTTTGCTCCATGAAAGTCTCTGCTTCTCCAAGCAAATGCGGCTGCTCCTGTGCTCACTCTCACTCCTGCTATTGCTTGACTACGGTGATGAACTGGATGCTGGCTGTGTGCTCTACTCTGTCCCACTGACACCATCACCTCATTTCCCCTCCTGGTACCTTCTCCTGCTGTTGAGAATGGAGGTTGTTATCAGCATGATTCCCTTCCCAACAGCGCGGTTATTCTGTCTCTCTCTGTCTGTCTGTCTGTCTGTCTGTCTGTCTGTCTGTCTCTCTCTCTTAGAGGAGACAGGAAAGGAGTAAAAGAAAATTCCTAGGAATTGTGCTCTCAGGAAAAAGGGAGAGAGGGTGCACACACTCTTGGAAAGGTCTGTGCTCTTTTCAGAGCTCTCTCCTTCCACAAAGAAAACAAGGGGCGATGGTTTACAGGATCACAAGCCTTCGAAAGGTTCGGCCGATACGCTTCCACCATCTCTCCACCTGCCACACATTTCACAATCCACCGCTAACTGGAAGGCTCTCCAGCCCTTTTCCCAGGCTTTTGATGCTGCTGGGATCGACCATGCACATGCACGTGTCCTGACAAGTGACAGGGGCTGCACACGTGGATGAGGCTGCCAGGCAGCAGCAGGCCTCCGCTTCTCTCCAGGATACAAATCAGTAGCAGGCGCCTAGGAACGAAGAAGGAATGGAGCAGAGAGCAGGAAAATGCAGTGGCTGCCCCATGACACAGGCATGGAGTCACAGAAGCTGCCTGAAGCATACGGAGGGGATTTACGGATTAAATGGAAGAGGCTGTCAGGCCCGAGCGGAGCTCAGCATGAAGGCTGAGCTCAAGGGCAGAAGGCAGTGACTGGGAGCTCGCCCAACCTGCCCTTGCCTCCTCGGCATCATTTCATTCTGCTGTCAGTAACCGCGCCAGTCCCCCATCTTCATTCTCCACAGGGCCCAGGACAGCTAACATCCCAAAGTCACCACCAGGGAGAGTATTAAAATCACCTCAGCTGTCCCTCGGACTACCACCCCCTTGCCCTGTGCATCTCATCCACTGCTCCCTCGCTGAGGCCCCAGGCAGCGATGGTGACACAGCAGCTTCCCCATTGCTGCAGGCCTCTGTCTTCTTCCCCGGCTACCATTGTGTGTGTTTCCAGGATCCTGAACCTCCTCACTGTATCTGAGCAGTCAGAGAACAAGGCTCTCTGCTAAGAAGGGGCTGACAGAAGACACACACATCTGTATCGGGGACATCCACATCCAGAAATATAACCAGTACTGTACTGTACACTGTATTATACTGCACACCCCTCCCCTCTGCCATGTCCCGATGCCTCAGACTCCTCATCCACACATTACAACAGGCTCCAGCCCACCTCTCCAGGAGCCGAGAGGATGTTGGTAAATAGGACATTGGAGGTCCACATTGTCCCTCAGTGGCAATGGGCAGGAGCCTGGCACACTTGGATTTGAAATCTGGGTTGACCACCTGCTAGTGGTGCTACCTCGGCTAAGCAATTCAGTTTCTTTGTCTGTAGGATGGGGAGAAGAACATCTACCTAGTGGGTCGTGAGAATGAAAACTGACATGAAGCATTCCTAACATAGTACCTGGTATCATCACTGAAGCTAGTTACGTTGAGTATTTTCTTGTCATATGGCGATGGTGGGGCTCTCTGCAGAGCCACTAAATTTCTATGCACCTGCCTCCCCACATCTGCAGAGGTAGAGCCATGGCTCTGAGGGACTGTTGAAATACTCCCCTGAGGAGCTGGAACGGTCAGGGGCAACTCTCACTTCATTCATGTCTGCATGCCTTCTTTGCTGCCGCAGACAGTCCTCAACTGTCGCCATCGCTGCCCAGTGACTAGCTGCCAGAATCGTGCCTGGGAGTATGACGGAAGCCACCTGGCATCAGCCTGAAAGGAACTGCAAAATCTCCAGTGAGCATTTCTTTTCCCACCCTGGTTGGGATGCTATGCACAGCTAAGCATCCTGGAAACCTCTGATGTTTGGGTGACTTCTGAATACTAAAGAGGGTAGGGGAAAAAAAATGAAAGAAAAAGGAAAAAGATGTCTCGGTCAGAAGTTTTTCTAATCACTATGGATTTTCCCCCGTTTTAGTGGATTTGAGAGAAGGTATAGAAAAAGTGAGAGAAAAAATCAAAAGCAGATTATTACCCTGAGCTGCTCTTCCCTTTCATCCTGAGCTGTGACAGCAGCTCTCTGCCTGCTCTATCTGCATGTGAAAGGCTGAGGGACTGTGAGGGCAAAATATTGACAACCGAGCTGAGATTACAGGTTACTTGGATCTTGAAAGATACAATCAATTAAAATGGAGCTTTCCACTCACCAGGTAAATTAGCTTCTGAAAAAAAAAATCTGCTTTCCTCCCCAGTGTCCAGAAGTTACTAAAGACAGATGAGATGGGGTCACACAAATTACTGAAAGGAAAAACTCCCCACTATAATATCTGAGCATGTACGCACGTG